>NC_045709.1:11247249-11550279 GCF_009834535.1 Camelus ferus | reverse complement strand
ATGAAATTCTATCCCTTAAGTTCACTTTTATTCTATAGATTGGGAAAAAAAAGTCATTTTTTTCAACTTGAGTGGCAAAATAAGTCTCCTGAGAAAAATGGCACAGGAACCACTGCCTTTTTAAAAAATATATATGAAATTTAATCACTAATTTTAATGTTTTAAACTTGTACAACCTCATTAATATCTGAGAATATAAAATTTACATGAGTGTGCTTTCTTCATTAAAAAAAATTAAGCCTATTGAAGAGATGCGACGTGCAATTGTTGACATTCTGACAATGAAGAATCAAGAAAAAGTTAAAGGTAAGTTAGCTTCTTTTGTTTCCTTCAAGTGAATTGTGATTTTATTAACTGTCTCTGCTGAACTATTTTTATCTTTTTTAACTTCTTAAATATGGAGGTTGTTCCTTTCCTCATACTTCTGTTGATGTACCTTTGAAATTCATTGGTTTTATGTAGTATAAATAGTTTTTAATTAGGAGGTCTGGTTCAAAACCCAAATTTGTTATCGCATGTCTGTGAAAGTTACCTTACCTCTCTAGGCCTTAATTTCCTGTCTCAAAATGAGGCAGTTTGACTGAATGATCGCTAAAAAGATTTTTTTAGTTCAGCAGAGAACATTTCTCTTTATGGTTGCTGTTAACATGCCCCAGTTGACCATGCAAAAGATGTATACGATCTGATCTTAGCAGCTACATGGAATGAAGGAGCTTGAGAAGAAATGGCCAGGGAGACAGGAGGAAAAACCAGGAAAGACTAGGATACCTCAAATGCCCCGTCATTCACCTGCTTAAATTCCTGACCCCAGTCTCTTCTCTTTCGCTCCCTTTCTGCCACATTCCTGAATTTCTTTACTTTTTTTTATTTCCTAGAAAGAGCTATACTATCTGTCTTATTATCTCTGGATCTTTCCAAGCCTGTCTTCTACTTTTAACCTAATTCCTATTTATCCTTTAGGCCTCATTTCAAATGTCACTTCCTTCAGGTAGCCTTCCCTGATGTCCATCTTTCCTCTCCACCCAACTAGATGAGTTCTGTGCTCGCTGTTTTTCTCTGTGCAATACTTGATGCACGTGATTGCTTGTCTGTCTTATCTTTTAAACTCTAAACCCTCTTGTCAGGGACCGTGTCTGATCTTCCTGACCCTTGTGTCCCCAGTGCTAATGCAATGCCTGGTGTGTTACTAGGCACTTAAATATTTGTTGTATTAATGAATCGATATTCCCTCTCTCTCCTCTTCAACTTCCCCTCACTTTAACCACATTCATTTTATCATGTAACTAAATCATCTCTTAGTAAAAAATTTCCAATAATCTCCTAATAAACAAATCTAAAGGTCTTTCCAGCTCAACGGCTTTACAAGGATGTCTCGCAAGTATTTCACAGCTGACATGTTTTATTTTGGACTTCCCTCACTGCTTCTCCATACCTCTATCTCTTCCTCCCAAAAAAGGAAAAAAAGAAAAAAGAAAAAAAAATCCTCCTCTGTGATTAAAGACTCCTAAGAAGAAATTTTGGAAGGAATGCCCCTAATACACGGGCACACTTTTTCAGACGTACACATGCATTCAGACGTACACATGTTTATGAAGTCCTGACTTGGGAATGAACTTGGGCCCCCTCCTTCTCACTGGGTGCCTCTGCCTCCTGCCTCCGTGCTCAGACTGTTCTGCTTTGTCTTCTTACCATCACCTGGTCATACGTTCAGCTGCCTGCCATTCTAAACCATTCTTCACAGTGACCAAATCTAACTGTATCTCTCTCCAGTGAATTTTTTTTTTAACCAAACCTTCCTACCTATCTAAACACATCACCTCCTTCCCACATTCCCACCTTGCTCCTTACCCTTATTCGAAGCACACTAGCCCTTTAATGCTGTCTTACTAGGTCATTTTCTTTTAAGCTTCATGCCAAGATTGTCTTCCTTGGTCTTTTCAAGTACTCATTTTTCAAGGTCTCCCCTAAATGTCATTTGTGAAGCCCTCCCTCGCCATTTTCCTGTCCCATGAGCAAAGTCAACTATTTCTTTTTATGGATTCCCTTTGTTTTTACCTCAATGACAGCATTTTCCTTATTTTAAAGCATGTCTCTTCCATGGAATGTTAACTTCATAAGGGACAGGGATGATTTCCTTCTTAGATTTGTATCTATAACCCCTAACACGTAGGAGATAGTACATCTTTGTTAAATAATTGTCGCGGTATTTGCTTAGGAAAAGTCATGGTTAGGATGGTAGTTTGGGTCTATTATTTTGCAAATGTGGCCAACTATAAATAACTTTGTCTTCTGATTTTGCTCTTTAAATTTGACCAAAAGCTTAATCTGTGAATCTTTCTATAGGAGAAAATAATGAAGAGGCTTGTGAAACCAAGGAACAAATCCAAGAAGTCAACACTGAGGATACAGGTGTTAATCTAGGGTCTGGAAAGCCAGAAATGGAAAACAAGCATCCTCGAAGTGTGGTATTTCAAGACTGTGAAAAGGAGCGAGATGACAAAACAAAAGATCCGACCAACGATGTTAAAACCCCCAAAACAGAAACTAGGGCGAGTTGCTTGATTAAATATAATGTGTCTACAACGCCATACTTGCAAAGGTAAACTTTTAAAATGTAATATGCTGTGATTTGTTTTAATGCTTAGGGATAATAAATACGGTATTTTAAAATCTTTAAAATAGCTTCCAATTAGAATTATTTGTTAATAGAAAGATTTAAAATAAATTGAGTAAAATTGGAACATTTTTTGCCCTTTGAATACTAATTTGCTTTGTTTTTCCCTAAATACTGCCATTTTTAAAAAGAACACTTTTATGCTATTGTACTTTAATCTCTGTATTATTGATAACAGTAGGTTTTGAAATTGAGCAATTAGCCAATTTTATAGATATTCAGGTATCTACTGTGTACAACATAATAACAACAAGTAGAGAAATTACTCCTTCAAGGAGCTGGCAGTACCTCTTTCTATAAGACAAGCAGTCACATGGTTGCAACATACAGGTTATATAGTATGATGAATAGCAAAGAAGTGCAAAGTGAAAATGTTAACATGTTTTTTAACTTGGGGAATAATTCTGTGTTCTTTTTAGTGTAAAAAAGAAGATACAGTTTGACGAAACAAATTCTGCATTTAAAGAGCTGAAGTTTCTAACACCAGTTAGACGTTCTCGGCGTCTTCAAGAGAAGACTTCTAAATTGCCAGATATGTTAAAAGACCATTATCCTAGTGTGTCTTCACTGGAACAGTTAAGAGAGTTGGGAAGTGACACTGATGCTTTTGTGTGCCGCCCCAACGTGGCCCTGTGCCGCATGTACGTGGAGACCGACCCAGCAGAAGAGAAGTGAAGCCCTGACGAGGAGAGGATGGGGTTTTTATTCTTCCGAGGGTGTTCTGTCGGTTTGTCTGTTGTGCCTTTGTACCTCCCTTAGATCAGGAGTTGCCAGGGACCTAAGTATTCATGGCAGTAGGCGCTTTTACTAGTGTTCACTTTATAGCAGGTGTTACCTTCTGTGTGTGATAAGCTAATCCTACCTTGTCAATCTCAGTAGACTGAGTGTTTCCCTAAGGCAGGTAAATTTTGTCGAGACAGATTTAGCTTACTTTTTCGCCCAGTGCTAGTCCCCCAGACTGCTGTGGTCCCCGTGTGCCTTGGGCTGCCCCTGGTTCTTCGCTGCCACTTTCCATCAGTGCCAGTGAGTCTGCCACCTGTGGTCTCTTGGCCTCTTTTGTTGTAACTGAGGTCACCAAGAGGGACAGTTAACTAAATACTCCATTTCTAAGAGAAGGTATTCAGTGCTAAGAAAGAAAATGTGCCAAACTTAGTGGGTGTTCGGAACTTTAAATCTGAGTTCCTTTCTTTATTTCCTTTTGTAACTTGACTATCCAAAATTTTAAAATTTTAACTTCCATTGCTTCATTTGATACAGTTTATAGACTATTAGAATGGAGATAGAGAAGGAATATGCACTATTTAATGAATGTCATTCTAGTTTAGATAGTATTTCTAAAATAACTAACACTTAAAATTGACTTCTTCCTTATAATATAAAAACTTCACCGTTAAATCATGTCTCCTAAAACATGATAGTCATACACACTAAACAGTTCTCTCTACACATAAATACCACCAATAAAATCATTTTATAAGTCTCTGAACTAATACTTAAATGGCACACATCCTCTACCAAATCTAGTTTCAAATAAGGATTTGGTCGTCGTAAAAGATTATACTTTTAATACTGCATAATATGAACGTGGTGAAAAATCACATTTGTGTTCATTAAATTCTATTTGTAAAACACCTATCTTTGTTCTATTTATTGTCTTATGTTCTAGAGAGTAGAATTTTTACTCCTTTTTAAGTTGTGTACCTAATATGTATACAATAAATTAAAATATCTATATAATGATATTTCAGTGACATTTTTTTCAACAAATATAAAATGTAGTTTAACCACAGTGAATAAATTTGAACCTTGCCTTTGAATACATTCTGATGAGATTTGACTTAAGGTTTTTCAATACTTAAAAATAAGTGTGTGCATAATGGTGTATTTCCTTTTGAAAAATTATTGATGTTCTCATCTAAAAACTTACCTTAATTTTCACCTTAATTCTTTAGTGTTTTTGTACTTTGTATGAATGGCATAAAACATGCCATTTTGAAATAAATGTGAGGCTGGCCTATGCTCTCAGTTTTGTAGTATCTGTACCATATGGTTCACTTGGCATATAGCATAGCTTGAAATATCTCAGTGAAAGAGAGCTTGAGATAAACGATTCCATGTTTGGACAGGCTCTGTAGAGTGCTGCTTTTCCCTCCTCCCTTTACTAAGGGAAAATCTATAAGTAATCATAGTTCTAACATTTATAGACGTAGTTCTAACTCCTTTTCAGATGAGTAAGAACAGTTATGTAGTTATGTGACTGACCTAGGTTTGTTCCAAGCTAAATATCTTTAAGAATGTGATGTATGAAGTATGAGCCTTCAAGTCCAACAGACCTACATTCAGAATCTCAGCTGCTACCTTCTCTTAAAAATTATGTGACCATGGAGAAGTTATTTAGATGAACCTCATCTTTCTGAAGGGTAAGATGGAATAGTCTCCTTTGGTCATGTTGTATCATTTTATCTGCCTGTCCCCCCCGTTTGAATGGCCAGAATGTGCACTGACTCAGGCTGGACTGTCAGAGTCCTTTCTGTAGGTATTTGTAATCAGGACTGAGAATTAGTCTTTTCTACGTAATTAGACCTGAGTAATGTAAATAGGTGGCACTGGGTGACCGTATGGAGGTTGGGGAGAAAGGTCACCAGTCACCAGACAGGACAATGAAGTTATTACTACCCAGGGAAAAGCAGAGACTCCTGCCTGGGGTTTTCTAGAGCCTGTCAGTGGTGTATCCAAATATTTTCTTGTTAAATTTCAATACAAATACAGCAAAATTCCTCTACTCCAATCCACTACCCTTTAATGTAATATTAATAATGGCAATCTTCCAAATCCTTTTCTGTATATTTACCATGCATACACAGACATAAATACATATAAACATGTATGCATGTGTGTGAATTTTGTTTTTCTATGTCAGATATAAATGGTGTGGTTCTGCACTTTCTAAGTCATAGGAACTTTTCATTGATGTAGATCAATGTAACGTTCATTTAGACTACATGGGGGTTTAGTAAATGATAAAATACACATTTCAAAACAGTAGAGAAAAGCTGTGAGTCAGTTATGCATCCATTTTGAAAACAAGAAATTTCAATCTCTACACCACTTGCAAAAATAGATTCCAGGTAGAAGAGACAGTATATTAGAAGAAAACAAAATTTTTTTGTTAGGACCTGGGGGGCTTTCTTAAGCAAGACGCTTTTATAAAGGAATCTTGAACACTAAAAGGTGTGGCGGAGCTGATGGAACTTAGCAGCGCTCAGTAGCAGCAGGACCAGCTCCACCTCTGGGGATCAGTGCAAGACATTCAGGAGCCAGACCAGCTACCACACCTGAGATCTTCAAAATTCCGTGAGAAAATGGATTGTGACACTAGAATGTTATGCCCAAGCTATCACGCAAATTTGAAGGCAAAACAACAGTAATTTTCAAACATGCAAGGATTCAGTTTACTGCTCGTGAACTTACCTGAAAGTATTTCTAGAGGTTTTATTCCAGTGAACTAAAAAGTAAATCTAAGATTTTAAAAAATTGTTAAGCACAACAAATCCAAAAAACAGTGAAATCTGCACAACTGCAGATTATAAAACATTATAGAAAATGAAAACACTCCAATGATTTCAACAGGAGAGGTGTCAAGGACAGAAAAAAAGAAAGTAGAGAATTAAAGCTAATTATCTTGCTAATAAGCTTGTCATGTTTGGATGCAGGATACAGAAATTCATGTTTATTTTGTCTAAGTAGGTGTTTAATTATTAAAAATATAAAATGTAAGGGTAAGACCCAGCAATTCCATTCCTAAGTGTCCAAGAGAAACAACATGCCCCTACAAAGACCGTACACAAAGTTGTTCATAATAGTCTTATTCATATTAGCCCCAAGCTGGAAACAATCCAAAAGTCCATCAACTGGTGAATAAAAGAACACTGTATGATATTCACTTAATGGAAGTAAAGCCAGAGAAGACACATTAAGAAAAAGGAGTGAACTACTGATAAACACAGCAACATGGATGAACCCCAAAAACATACTAAGTAAAAGAAGGGAAGCACAAAAAAAGTATCTACTATATGATTCCATTTATGTGAAATTCTAGAAAAGATAAAACTACGTGTATTGACAAAGCAAATCAGTGGGTACCTGGGGCCAGGGGCTGGGGGAAGGAACTGACTTCAGAAGGACATGAAGGACGTTTATGGAGAGATGGAAATACATCTGTATCTTAAATGGTAGTTAAACAGCTATACATTTGCCGAAACTCACTGAAGTGTGAGTATTGCGGGTATTTTATCACAATACTCTTAAAATGGGAGTATTTTATTATATGTAAATTATACCTCAAAACAGTGTACGCTTATCTTTAAAAATATAAGGATACTCACCAAAAAAAAAAAAATAGATTATGTAACTCCAACCACTATGGGGAGGGGAGATAGGGGTACGTGACGAAGTTTCAACTCCAAGGCGTTAACTACGTGGAACCAGATGCGAGAGGAGCCCTAGCCATTTGAATCGTCCTAGCCCAAGTGCCAGATGTGAATGAGCGAGCTCTCGGATGGTTGCAGCTCCCAGCCTTCAAGTTGCCCCCACTGGTGCCGAGTGGAGAAGATTCTCAGGTCTGACTTAGTCTCTTTCTTTTTGCCAAATTTGAGAAGTAGAGAAGTTTCACGCCTGCTTGAGACTGCCTTTGTAGCCTCCCCCATTTCTGCATTCATGGCTGCTAGTGGAACTATGCTCTGACCTAACTCGCTTGATACACAAGGTGGAGTTTACGAGATTAAGACAATCTTTTTTTCTCTAACAGCAAGGCCTGGAGTAGAGGGATAGCTCAATGGTGGAGCACATGCTTAGCATGCACAAGGTCCTGGGTTCAATCCCTAGTACCCCCATTAAAGTAAATAAATGAGTAAAAGACATCATTATTTCCCTCCTAAAAAATAAGTAAGAAAAAAAAAATTTAAGCTTATCTGAAAAAAAAAAAAGCCCTGGAATGTGAAACTATTATCTTATTAGGAACTTAGGAAAATTAACTTTGAGATTCAAAGGTCATTGGGCATCCTAACAATTTAAGATCTAAAGACCATTACTTTTCCTAGACTTATGGTGGTGATCATTTTGAAATGTACAGAAATATTGAATCACTGTGTTGTGCACCATAACTCTCATAGTGTTGTAAGTCAGAGTACCTCAATAAACAAACAAACCTATGCAAAAAGAAGGTCAGATTTGTGGTTACCAGAGAGGCAGGAGGTAGGGGGAGGGGGAATTGGATAAAATCAGTCAAAAGGTACTACAGTGGGGAGTATGGCTCAAGCAGTAGAGTGCATGCTTAACATACATGAGGTCCTGGGTTCAATCTCCAGTACCTCCTCTAAAAATAGATAAATAAATGAAAAAGTACTACAAATAACCAATTAGTTACAAGATAAATAAATACTAGAGATGTAATGTACAGCATGATAAATATACTTAACATTGCTGTTTGTTAAAATGAAAGTTGTTGAGAGAGTGAATAGTAAGCGTTCTCATCACAAGTAAACAAAATTTTTTCTTTCATTTTGTATCTGTATGAGATGATGGACATTCACTAAACTTATTGTGGTCATTACTTCACGATGTATGCAAGTCAAATCATTATGCTGTACATGTTAAACTCATACAGTGCTGTATGTCAGTTATATCTTAAAAAAAAAAGCCCAATAGTCCCGTGCTTTTCTACTTTCTTTTGAGGCGCAGAGCATCCAACTTGATAGGTGGTTCTCAATCAGGGGCAATCTAGTGATCTTACCTCTCATTCCAATGAACTGTGCCTCCCACTTCAGCAACTGATTCCTACGCTGCACCACGGACTTTGGCATTGCCGAGAATGGCTCCACCTTCGAAATCTTGAGACATTATGGTCCTGTTTTCTTCACAGTTCTTCTGTCTCCCTTGCTCCCGCCATCCTGCTTCTTTGACTTCATTAGACCAGCACTAGAAATAGAAATACACCGCGAGTTTCATATGTCATTTAAAATATTCTAGTAGCTATGGTTTTTCAAAGTTAAATAGGTACAATTAAATTTCACAATGTTTTATTTAATTTAACGTATTCAAAATATCAGTTCAGCATAAATTAATACACAAACTTACTAATAGGGGTATTTTACCTTTTTTTTTTTGGTAGAAAGCTTTTGAAATTCTTTGTGTGTTTCACACTTAGAGCACATTTCTATTTGCATGAGCCACTTTTCAAGTGCTCAGTAGCCACACAGGTCTAGTGCGCACATATTGGCTGGTGCCATTCTAGACTCCACTTCCCTCACTGTGATACTCAGTCTGAATACCAAGGTGTGCCACTTCCACCATCCTTACATCAGCACCGTTAACACCCTCAACATAGTGCACATAATCCCAGTTTTGGATTAATCCAAATTTCTCACTCCTAGAGATGATTACACAACTACAGATTGGAATCACCTCTGAGCTGCTCAATAGTCTTTCTCCACATAAGCTTCTTCCCATGTTCTGACAACAATAATCAGAACCTCACTACTCCGAATTTTACTGTAGAGAACTAATGAACAAATATAAAAATCTTAATTAAAAAAAACAAAACTTCCTCTTCAAGATTTCTGTCCCAACACTCATACTCTATAGATGACTTAATTTTCTATTTCATAGAGAAAATTCAGGCTCTCAAGATTCCTTCTCCTTCCCTAGTCTACATCCATCCACATCTTTTTCTCCTCTGGTCTCAGAAGCAAATCTGTCTGTCCCTCATCTAGTCCAAGGCTAATCCTTTACTGGGCTCTAAAAACCATCCCTTTATCTCAACTAGACCTTCCCCCTGCCTCTAGTATTTTCAGCCTCTTTCCTTCCATTGGTTTATTATCCCTCAACATAACTATAACATAACTATAGCTTCCCCATTAATAAAATACTCCCATAATCTTATGTTTCCTTCTCCTCATGGTTATCACCCTCTCTTCTTTTCATGAATAAGTATCTTGAAAGTATCCTTCACTCCTTGATTCTTCTGACCAACCCACCTCAGCTACCACAATCTGGTTTCTCCCTCATCACATCACTGAGACCACTTTCTTCAAGATTACCCATGACCTTCTGTTGCTACATCCAATGGGCCCTCCTCAGACTTTATACCTTGGTCAGCTTTTTTCACTGTTCATCACTGCAACGTCTCTAACATTATTGCAGTGTGGTGGTTAAGGGTCAGGCTCTGAAGCCATACTTCCTGGGTTTTAATTCTAATTCTACCACTTATTAGCTGTGGGATCTGAGGCAAATAACCTCTCTGTACCTCAGACATAATTCTACCTACCTACCATTAGGGTTGTTTTGAAGATTCTGAGTCAATAGCTAACACTTTAGCTCTATTCTAAGCACTTTATACATAAAAACTCACTTAGAACAGTGCCTAGCCCCTCATAACTAGTGTACGTTATCTGTAATAATAAACGTGGACTCTCTGGGGATCCACTGTTCTGCCGTCCACACTTGCCCTAGTTCACACAGCTGGTAAGCTAAGTGCTGGGCCCAAGAAACTTACCTACATGGGCTGTTCGCATAAACAAGAGACAGAACTCAGGCTGCGAGGAGGACGGCGTCCCTTTATATTATTGGCATTGTTCTGGAGCAACATGGAACAACAGTTTGAAAACGCGCCCTTCGTAGGCCCGCCTACTCCGAGAACAGCGCCTCCCGCCATATCTGGCAGGCTAACTTCGCCGGCAACCCAAGAGACGACCCGCCGGCCCGCCCCGCGGAAGCGCGCCGGCCTCGGCGGCGGAGCAGGCGGCTTCGGGTCGCGAGGGAAGCCGGTGAGCGGTCCCCGCGGGCAGGGGCGACGCCACGCGGGGTAGGGGCGAGCAGGACCCGCTGCGGCGCTCGCGGACCCGGGCCTGGGTGGCGCTCCCGCAGCCGCCCGCCGCGGGCTCGGGGGGAACGGGGGCGCTGGGGCTGCGAGGCAGAGCTGCTTCTCCCCTAGTCGGGAGAGTGGGGATCGGGTATTCCCGTCATGCGGGCATCGCGCGCGGGCGGGCGCGCGCGCCTTCTGAGCTGCATCCTGAATTTGCATTTGCAAATCACTTTATTAGTTTTTGATGGTATAGGCCTGCGAAGGGACGCTTTTGTCACATTCAGAGTATACACGGGTCTTTTGAGCTTATGGGTGTAATACTGAGTAACAGGGGCAGATGTGGGCAGAAAGGGCCAAATGTGGTTTTCAGCTAAAGAAAGTCAGTGGTTGCTCTTCTTTATCAGTGACTGTCCATTCATAGACTAAAGACCTGAAGTAAAAAAAGAATAAAAATATGGGAAAACTAAGCCTCCTTGTCAAATCGTGTAATAGTACCAGGGGTCAGTTAGAATAGCGGCAAACAACTTTTTTCTTTCAGATCCCTGAATCTAATGATAGACCTACCTGTCCTGGAAAAGAGTGCTTTTTGAAGACCTTGTATCTGGTTTGGTTATATGGAGAAATTATTTCTAGAGTTTTCTGGTAATTCTAGATAAACAGGAATACAAACGAAGTTTTATAGGTCACTAGACTGTAGGTTTGGGCTTGTGAGTTTTTGCTTTACCTGCCATGCTCTGTGGACCGCATAATTCTTGGTGGTGTGATTTTTATGAACATAAGACACTACAAGTAAGCTTTGTGAAAACCAAGTAATTAATTCCAGTGTTTTTCTGTAATGAAAAAAAAGCTTCACCTAGTTCTAAGGTTTTGATAGTAATAATAGCAGCCGTTTACTCAGGGCCCCCTGAGTGTCAGGAACTTTACTTATATTCATTCTCTGTAATGTATTAAGCAGTCCAGAGAGCTGCTTCATCCGGGAAATACAGAAGGGAGACAGAAGTTCGAAGACTCTGTTTAACATCTCTTCTTAGTCCCAGGCACCTCCAACTCAGCGTGTCCCCAAAGGAGTGCTTGTCTCCCTTCCCCACGCCTTTCCCCACCCCACGCCCAAAAATCAAACCGAAAACCACACACACAACCATCATGCCTTTCCTTTTGGTATCAGTATTCACCCAGTTTATGCCAGAAACCTGAGTCTGCCTTGTCCCCTCCTCCCTGCACTTCTCCCATAAATCTATCACCAAAAATCTTGCCAATTCTTTCTATGTTCCTTCCATTTTCTTTATCCCATTGCCACCACCTGATTCCATTCCATCATTTTCCTGCCTTTTCTGTTGTAGGAGTCCTGCACTGGTCTGCCTCCCCTCTCCCCTGTCTGGGACATTGCTCTACAGACAGAATGAGTGATTTTTCTAATATGTAAATCTACTCTCTTGGTTGAAACTCTTCCAAGACAACCCTTTAATTATCCTGAGGGTAAAATCCAACAACTGGAACTTGGCTTAACGATGGCTCTCAGACAAGGCCCTGCCTGCCTTACCAGCCTGTTACAGTCCTCTTCCAATTTCTTGAATACATTCTCTTTTGCTCTTTTTTTTTTCAATGGGAGGTAATTTTAGGTTTATTTATTTGTTTTTTATTTTTTTAAACAGAGGTACTGGGGACTGAACCCAGGATCTTGTGCTTGCTAGGCATGCACTGTACCACTGAGCTATACCCCCCTCCTTTTGCTCCTAAATATGTGATTCCCTCTGCTTCTGACACTCTTCTGTCCTCTCTGCCTGGTCAACGTCCATTCTTCCTTCAGGCTTCAGCTTAAATAAGACCTTCCTGTACACCTGGAAATTGACACAGCATTGTAAACTGACTATACTTTAATTTAAAAAAATGAAAAAAAAAAAAAAAAGCAACACAGAGTAATATAAATACAGTGAATCCTCTAATATTAAAAAAAAATCACCTTCCTAATTCCCCAGGATACTCCTGCCATCTACCAGCATGACTCTTCCTGGAAGACTGGCCCCCCTGCATTTGTTTAGGTCTGTGGTCCCATCTGCTTTGGACTGTGCATGTGGCTGGGCCGTGAGAGATTTGTTCCAGGTTATAAAACCTGACATGGGTGCTCAGTGTCTACCTGTTGAATGAATAAAGGAATAAGTTGTCCTATCATGGTAGTTAGAGCTACTTTGAATTCATTCTGTCCTTTGAAAATAAATGTAATGCTCAGCTGTTTCTGTTTTTGAATATAGTTTGGGAGAGCCGGTGGTGACTGCAGCAGGGGGCCCCAGTATGGACGGCTACACAGTCCTGAGAGTGATCGGGGAAGGCTCCTTCGGCAGAGCCCTTTTGGTTCATCAGGAAAGCAGTAATCGGATGTTTGCCATGAAAGAAATAAGGCTTCCCAAGGTGACTGCTAAAGCAGTTAGCTATTGTTGAGCGTGTACATGTAATTTGTAGGGGAAAATAAATTCTTGAGCGTTAATGTGGTCCTTTGTGCCAAAGGTTTCATGGATTTATTCATATAATAAAGATCTTTGCAAGGTCTTGATACATCTTTTGTGATTCTTAAGACATAATTAACAAGAATAATCAAGATTTGGGTGGTGATTGCTATTTATTTTATCTTAATGTGAATAATTTGTAATAATTTCCAATTTTGCATACCTAAGGGTGTAGGGAAGATGCCCAAAAGCAACTCAGGTGCAATATTGATGAAAAAAAGGAACATAAACCTAACAACAGCTAGCTCAAGACCTAAAACGCTAACCTTCGGTATCAAGGAACCTATTCTGTGGATTAGTTTGTCGGTTTTCTTAATTTATAGGTGCTGATTTGTCTGTACAGTTGACCCTTGAACAACACAGGTTTGAACTGCTTCGAGTCCACTTAGACTCAGATTTTGTTCAGTAGTGAATACTGCAGTGCTACACGACCCGAGGCTGGTTGAACCCGTGGATGCAGAACCTTGGATACGGAGGAACCGCATGTGCGGAGGGCCGACTATGCATTGTGCTCAGAATTTTAACTGCGTGGAGTCGGTTCCCCTAACCTTGTTCAAGAGTCAGCTGTATTCATCACTGTGTGACCTATATGACGTATCACTCACTATGTGACCCTTGTAGTTGTCATATGGAAGAACCATGCTATGAAGGCTGCTTAATAGTGTTTGGATCATTTTTTTTAAAATACACTTTAATAAAATTCTCAGAATGAGTATTTTTATTTTCCCATTGCATTCTTGACCTTGTGTAGTGGTTCTCAGACTTGAGTGGGCATCAGAATCACCTGGAGGGCGTGTTCTAACAGATTGCTGAGACTGCCTGGTTGAGTAGGTCCGGGTGGGCCCGTGAATTTGCATTTTTAACAAGTTCCCAGTTGGTGCTGCTGCTGCTGCTCTGAGACCCCTTGTGGTAGGACATCATCAGTTGCAGTTTCTTAATTGTAAGAGAAGTCATTCAGGATTTTATCCTCATAGAGTAAATTAGGGGATAAGCAGTTTTGGAAACTTACTTTGCATATAGTCTTTGTCTATCCTTGCTGGTGTAAGGCACCAGTGGACTGATAAAGTGATGCAGACAGTAAAAACATGAAATCCCTAGTTTTTCTTTAAGGATCTGCCATTGTTGATGGCATGCTGTTTCCACAAGTTAGGATACGCTTAGGCTGCTGTTAAAACTCGTTTACATTCTGTGCTTGTAAAGACATAAGAGGTCAGATTAAGCCTGCAAAATATGTGTAACGATAGTTGGGAAATTCCCCACGTGTTTTCTCATGGCGTTTGATCGACTTAAATTGGGTCAAAGTGCAGTGCTACAGAACTGCGTCTAGCAGTGAAACGTACAAAATACTATCATGTGGTAAACCTATCTATTCTTAAATGAAGTTTTACATTTACCTTATTTAAAATCTTTTTCTAGTCTCCCTCTGATACACACAATTCTAGGAAGGAGGCTGTTCTGTTAGCCAAGATGAAACACCCCAATATTGTTGCCTTTAAAGAATCATTTGAAGGTAAATATGAATTTCCCCCAATATAAGCATTTCTCAATTTGATTCATGGCCACTATGGCTTTCTTAAGGAGGCTTCCATTTATTTCAGCTGAAGGACATCTGTATATTGTAATGGAATATTGTGATGGAGGAGACCTAATGCAGAAGATTAAACATCAGAAAGGAAAGTTGTTTCCTGAAGATATGGTGAGAGACTGACACACCTAGTTTCCCTCAATGTTTAGAAGCACCTTTTCTCATAAAATCTGTGTGTGATTTTACATGATTACTTGACACCCTAGTTAGAAATGACTAATTTCTGCATCCATCCTATTGCTGCGTGTGTCGTTACAATGTGGCTGCCTGCAATGTTTTTAGGAAGTAAAATAGACATAAGTTTATAAAATATCTAGAAATAAAACTTTCATGTTTAGAAGAAATTCAAAATTGTGTTTATTCATATTTTGTACTAGATATATTTTAAATTTTTATTTTTTCGAATTGAAATGTTAGAAGCCAGGTGGATTTTTTTTGCATTTCTAGATCATCTGAAGAATGAAGCCTGCAGTTCTGTTTTTTGGGAGTACCTATTCTCAGTCTTTTTCCTTCTAAAATTTAGCATATTCCCTTAATATGCTTACTGCCTTTTTAATGGAAAGTTACATATTAAATATTAATGGAATGAATTGACTAAGGAAAATATTACATAGACAGCTTTACTGGGGCTTAGTGTGATATAGGGTATAACATGTTATGAAAATATATTGGTATAAGTATTGTTCATTTAGAAGTTGTGTTGTTAAGAACCTGGATTCCATAGTAGGAGGTCAGTTTTGCTTAAAATAGATGAATCTTCACAGCAAAAAAGGGATTAAAAAGGGTCAGTTTGACATTTAATTGTGGGCACCTGGAAATTTGGGTACTATTGACTGGGGATTTGTAAGCGGAAATGCTGACCTCAAAAGATTGTTGATAATGTAATGAAATCTTTTAACATATGAATAGTCTGGAAAAGTAAATGAAAATCTGGTGTAATGATTACAGTATAAAAAGTTATAGCATATTCATTTCTAAGTAGTGAACTACTTTTATATCTGCATTTAAGAAATTCTTTTATTTGGTTGAATATAAGAAAAATATAGTGGGAGTTTTATTAAAATAAATTGCTCTTTGGATCACACATAAGATAATGATAATGGAGTTCACAGCTTTTCAGAATTTCTCCAGGCATCACTGAATCTTAGTTGAAGTATGTAACTTTTAGCAGTTCTATACTTGTATTATGGAAAACCCAGGTCAACCAAGGCTGAGAGATGATTCTTGAGAATTTGGGGTTACCCTGACCCATTTACTGCATTCTTACAGATTCATGTGCTTTCTTTCTCACAGATACTTAACTGGTTTACACAAATGTGCCTTGGAGTAAATCACATTCACAAGAAACGTGTGTTACACAGAGATATCAAGTCCAAGGTAAATGAAATACATTTTGGACCTGAAAAAAAAAAACAACAAACCCAAACTATTTTATTCAGTCTTTTTTTCTGTGTTATTCTGTTTCTGTTGGGGGCATCTTTATTTAGTTTAGGAATATTTGTCTATGTAATTATTTGTACTGGCCAAATAAAGTACTACCTGAGAAAGGGTTATTTAATCTCTTTAGTAGTATATGTTAATGTGTTCCAGGCTCTCTAAGTGACTTCTTACTGAGACCACGTGTGCTCAGATGGAAAATGGTTGAGACTAGGACCTGCCATGTGGAGTTACCCTGATACAGTTTTCCTGGTCGATCAGGGTGTGCTGATACAGTCTGAAGCTCGCTTGTTAGATTTCTAAACAGACATCCTGAATCCCAAGCAAGGGAATGTGTAGCTGTCAAGACGGTATCTTGTCTTTTTTGTGTTCATTCGGAGACTTGGCTGTCAGTATTTCTACTCCTCATCTCCATCATCAGCAGGCTCTGAAAGACAGCTTCTCCCAGAGATCTCTGCCTTGTGTTTGAATGATGGAGGATGTAATTTGAGGTTTTCTTTTTTTTCATGCAGAATGTCTTCCTCACCCAAAATGGAAAAGTAAAACTGGGTGATTTTGGATCTGCCCGACTTCTTTCCAAGTATGTATGTCTAGTCTATAGTAGTGACAGTAATAAAAATATCCATTATTCAGAAATTCCCTGTAATCATTCTCTGCCTTTTTGTGATTTTAGTCCCATGGCGTTTGCTTGTACATACGTGGGAACACCTTATTATGTGCCCCCAGAAATTTGGGAAAACATGCCTTATAACAATAAAAGGTAAGTGATGACTTAGTTGGTACAAGGGTGGCTGTTTGGTGACAGGCATTGTAGCCTATGGATGAAATTTTATTTTTAAAAAAATATATCTCAAAGCAGTGTAGAATTTAAACTCCCAGGCTTCTAGATGAAAGTCATAATTTTCCAGCTGTTTTGATCAGAGCTAAGAGGAGCTACATGTAAATGCTGAAAGAAAGGCTAGTCATTTCTGGGAACAATATGAATTATATTACTGCTTCTCAAACTTTGCTGCTCCCACTTTTAAAAATCCCAAAGCACAGGTTGTAGCCATACCAGTTAAATCCAAATGTCTGGCAGTGGGAAGCAGACATCAGTAATTTTCCAGGATTACCAAGTGATTCCAACGTGCAGTAAAATTTGGGAACCACTGGATTATGTCATTGAGTTAACATTTATAGGACCAGGTAATAAGCACTTCTCATTGATTATGAGAAAATGGTATGAAGTCCTTATGATTGAAAACATAAGTTTTTTCTGAATGTAAGTAATATATGCCCACCTACTGATGGAGAGGGTGGGTAGGAGAGATTGGAAATATAGAGATACACAAGAAGTGAAATGGACATCACCCATTTTTACACAATGACTAATAATATTTTGGGTTTTCTTCCTCATCCATTCACTTTTTCCACTAAACTTAGATAATATACTGTATATTAAATTTAGTATGTTGCTTTTTTCACTTTGTATTATATCATATCCATTTCACGCCATATCTAAACTCTTCATAATTATTGTTAATGGTCGCATAATAGTTTACTACGTGACTCTTCTGAAGTTTATTTAACATTCCTCTGTTGTTGGCCTTATGACATGTTTCCAGTTGTCAGTGTCCTAAACAGTGCTGTGATTAGTAATGCCTCTTATGCATAAACATGTCATTGTTGTCTGGCACATTCTTGGCATAAATTCCTAGAAGCAGGAACACCTAAAGGTTCTTGTTACCTTCTGCCAAATGGCTTTCTGAAAAGGGTATGAAAATCCAGGCTGAATAGTCTCCTTGAAGAGTAAAATTGACTGAATTGGAGACAAAACTGCTATAAAGGGACTTCCTGGGACAACTGGGGAAATCTGAGGTTGGACCAAATTTTAGATAGTAGTGTTGAATTAAGGTTAACTTTCTTGGATGTGATAATGGTGTTGTGTTCATGAGGGAGCGTGTCCTTGCTCTTAGGAGATACATACTGATGTGCATCGGGGTGAAGTGTTTGATGTCTGCCACCTTTTTTTTCAAGAGGTTCAGATCCAGATGGAAGAGGGGAACAGCAGGTGAACGTGGTGTTAATGACAGGGGGCCTAGGAAGGAGCATGTGGGCATTTATAACTTTTCTGTAGGTTTCAAAGTTTAAAAACTTTAAAGTTGGGGGAAACAGTTGATAAAAATCCTGGTTAAAATAAAAAGAATATCATGTGGAAAATGTCTGGAGGATGACAAGTAGGTGGTGAGAATGACGGAGGAATCCTGGAGGGGCTTAGTATGAAGAAGGGTGGGTGAACTCTATACTGATTTTTAAAGAGCTGTTTTGTGGAAGAATAAGAACGCTCTCCCTTAGAGCCATCCAGCGGGGGCACAGAGGGCTGTCCTTCAGGAGGTGCGAGCAGAGGCCTGATGTTGTGCCCAGATGGTCTGGACAGAAGCTGCACGGGGTGACCCCTAAAGTCCTTCTTCCAGCTGTGGTCACCTGAGTCCACGAATACCCGCTCTTGCAGCGAGAACTACCGAAGTGATACCTGCATCACCCAGATGTGCGGGAGCAGAGCTGGGGAGCAGCGTTCTCTTGTGAATGTTACTGTTAGTCAGCATCTAAGGTTTAGACCCAGGTTGCCATATATTTTATTTCAACAGCTGGGAATTATTTATGATATCTATCCTTATTAAAGGTCGAGTGATTTTTTAAAAAATTTTTGTGTTATAAAATACATATATTTTAGTATGATAACTCATAACCTATCCGTCATTTCATTGCTTCTTTATGCTTCCAGTGACATCTGGTCCTTGGGATGCATCCTCTATGAACTCTGTACCCTTAAACATCCAGTAAGTATGGCATGCAAAATGGGAGAGGTCGTGTGGGGCCAAGTCCTAAGTAATGTGCCGGACTCCAGCTGGCAGTTTGCTCCCCTACGATGAATTCATTATAATATTTTCTTCCTGTTTTTTAATATTGTGAATTGAAATTTTTTCTTTTTTAGGGGTGGGGTGGGAAGGTAATTAGGTTTATCATTTGATTGATTGATTGATTGGAGGTACCAGGGATTGAACCCAGGACCTCATGCCTGCTAAGCATGCGCTCTACCACTGAGCTATACACTCCCTCCGTTATAAGATTTTCATGTTTCCACTGCTGTCATCTTTGCCTTGAACCACTACTGTAGCATATCCTAATAGGATATTTCCATGATGCAGTATTTGTAGTTCTATACTTAGCTTGCCTTCCTTCCTTTCTCCCACCCACCCTCCCTCCCTTCTTTCCTTTTTTTGTGGGTATCCTTAACTTCTTTTAGTTTGGTGACATATATGTAACATAAAATTTGCCATTTTAACCAGTTTTAAATGTACAGTTCAGTGGCATTTATTACTTCACAATATTATACAGCCATCACTACTATTTGCAAAACTTTTCCATCACCTGAAATAGAAACTCTGTACCCATTCATAACTTCGTATCCCTCTCTCCCTTGGGCCACTGGTAACTTTTAATCTACTTTCAATTTCTATGTATTTGCATATTCTATATATTTCATACAAGTGAAATTATACCATATTTTTCCTTTTTTGTCTAGCTTATTTCACATAGCATAGTGTTTTCAGTGTTCATCTGTGTTGTAGCATCCCTTTTTATGACTATATAATTTTCCATTGTATGTTTATACCACTTTTTATTTATCCATCATCTGTTGATGACAGTTGGGTTGTTTCCACCTTTTGCTGCTGTGAACATGCATGTACAAGTATCTGTTAGGATCCCTGTTTTCAGTTTTAGGGGAACATACCTTGGAGTGACATTGCTGGGCCACATGGTAATTGCACATTTAGCTTTTTGAGGAACCACCAGACTGCCTTCCAGAGTGGCTGTACCAGCATTTATCTTGTTGCAGTTAGATTTCACTTCTGCGAGTTTCTTCTCTAACTAAAGTATCACGAGAAAATAGACTTTGCTTCTTTATGCTACGTATTTTTCTAAGATATTTTAAAAAGAGGTTAAATCATTTGCCCTCCTTGTTTATTACACAGAACTAACAATCACAGCGCTGATCCCTATTAAGTATTAGCTTGGCGTAGAATTAAATTCTGTTCTTTGGGCATGGATTAAAAAACTTGGCTCTACCGAGTGTTTTTACAGACGTGCTTGAGAGCATGCAGAGCTCACGAGAGTGAGTGACTGAGAAGAATCCTTCACCACTAGATGAAGGAACTCAAAGGGAAGGCATGCTCCATGAATGAGAGGTCAGCTCCTCTGAATATAAGTGGCTTATAACGTCAGCTGAGTAATTAGAACAACCTGGGCAACTTTTAAAAATGCTGATGCCTAGGCCCACGCCAGACTCATTGATTTAAAATCTCAGAAGGTGTCCTGGACACTAGTGGTTTTGGTTTTTGTTTCTGTTTTTCCATTTAATTTGTATTCATTGGGAGCATTCTTTTTTTTTTAAATTTTGTCCTTCCAGTTGTATTGAGACATAATTGACATACAGCACTGTATACATTTAAGGTGTACAACATAATGATTTCACTTACATGCATCATGAAATGGTTATCACAATGATGTTTAGTGAATCTCCATCATCTCAGAGATGCAAAACAAGAGAAAAAGAAAAAACATGTTTCCCTTGTGATGAGAATTCTTGGGATTTACTCTCTTAACAACTTTCATATATAACGTACAGCAGTTTTAATTATATTTATCATATTGTATGTTACATCCCTAGTACTTATTTATCTTATAACTAGAAGTTTGTACGTTTTGCCTGCCTTTATCCAGTTCCCCCTTCCCCAAACTTCCGCCTCTGATAACCACAAATCTGATCTCCCATTCTATGAATTTATTTGCTTTTGAAGTATAATTGACCCACAACACTATGCTCTTTCCTGGGACGTTAATGTTTTTAAAACAGCTGATTCTACTGTGTAGCCCAAGTGGAGAACTACTGTTGTGTACAAGCAAAATTATTTTTTAAATTTCAGTACCTTTTTTGTGATTATATTCCCTGATTTTGTCTTTTTTTTATAAATGTTCATATACATGTTCTTATTTGTTGCAACAAGAATAAGTATTAAGGAGTACAGTGCCCTGAGTATTTGGCACTGGATCTGTTCTCTTGTCTGTTTTAAAAAAGGCAAAAGCAGTTCTCAAACCTTTAGGAAATGCAGAAACTCAGTATAATGGTTAAAAAAAACCTGAGGTAAAGGAGATTCAACCTTATTTTTCATTTCCTGAATTTTCCCTTGGTTATGTGCTTTTTTCCTTACTTACGTGTTGATTTTTCCTTTCTCATATCTTTTATATATTAATAGGGTAGGGCACCTCCAAGGCAGAATGCCATCATGCTCTTACATAAATATTAACCAAGGCTGACACCTGATGTTAATTCCAGTATGTTTATTATACAATGAAAACTTTTTAAATGTCATTCTGGTATGTCACTTTCTATCCCACTCTATTACTTGCCAAATTTTAATAACTACTTTGATGACATAAGAGGTGAAAAAGGTTTTGCAGTAGAAGTTTAAAATGGGAAAAGCCTAAAGTGCGTATTATCAGGGAGCAGGCCTGGGGATTTCTGCGGAGGAGGAAAGCAAAGAGATGTTACACTTAATATAAGCCTTAGTCTCATTTGACTTTTTAAAAAGCCCTATGTGATTTTTAAAATATATTAAAAATGTGTATCTGCAAAAACATTGATTTGAGTCATAAAGTACCCAAATCAAGCATTGATGCTAAGAGTTCCTCTAGGTGGGGACATCTTTTACTATTGAAGTTTACCTTTCTCCTGAAGAACCGTAACATTTTAGAACAGTACCTCAACAACGCCTCTAGGAAGAAAAATTTCTAAAATTAAAATAATTCATATCAATTCAGTTCCACTGGTGTTTCCTTATTTCCATTCTCTTTCCTTGTATCTGCTTTTACAGTTCAGGTTTCCTTTTCAGTTTCAGGCAAATAGTTGGAAGAGTCTTATCCTCAAAATATGTCAGGGGTCCCTGAGCCCACTGCCCTCCCATTATTGCTGTGAGCTTCAGTATCTAATCAAGCAGATGTTTAAAAAGAATCCCTCACATCGCCCCTCGGCCACAACGCTTCTCTCCAGAGGCTCTTTAGCTCGGCGCATCGAGAAATGCTTGCCCCCAGAGGTACGTATGATGCATGTGGGGTTGACTGTGAACAGTTTTCAAGTGTTAGTTATCTTTGAAACACAACTACGTGTTATACGTGCCTATAAAACTTCACATGATGCAGACATACAAAAAAATAAAAAGTTAAAGCTTCCTTTCCCTCCTCCCTTCCACGGAGCTATTCCCCCAAATATAGTCATGGGTATAGTTTGCATTATCCCCTCCACATCTTTTTCTGGATGTATATAAATGTCTCTTTGTCTGTCTAAATTACTTGAATTTTTCAAAATGGCCCTTTCGCTTTAAAACTTTAAATATGATTGTGGGAAAGAATGTTAATTAAATGACCTTATGGCAATGTCTAAAGAAAAGTGTATTTCAAATCTTTAAATTCTCTGCTTTAAATTTTCAGATCATCACAGAATATGGTGAACAGATACTAGAAGAAACCAAAAAATCTAAGCATAGTACACCAAGAAAAAAGGGTAAGAATTTTGGAAAGCTTATTTTTGGTGAAGTGTTCTTTTAAAATGTAGTATAACAAAAAAGAAAGTAGAATTTTCAAGTTATTAGAGATGATTTCCAGAGATACTCCTCAAATCAAAATTTTCTTCTTGTTCCTTCAGACATAATTCTGTACTGATTTATACATTTGTTTTGCCAGGGATCAGAAAAAGCCTAGTGTGAAGATTTTAGTGATGTAAAGATTATTCTCTGTTTCATTGTTAGAACCGTATTTACTCAGGTTGGAAGGCTTCTGTGGGCTAGCCTAGGAATCTAACCATGAAAACGTAATGTTCGTCTTATAGGAAATTGTATCCCCAGGTTTCCAAAGAACCATGCTATAAGCAAATTTTTAAAAGCAGAGCCTTTTCAAAAGTTGTGAACTGTCTACATAATAGCTACACAAAATTTCTATACATTTATAGTCAATCCTGAGCAGATTACCTATGTAATTTATTATTTCTTTGGCAGTTGTCATCTCTTAATTTTTTCAAAGCTATCTTTGTTCCTTTTCATTTCTCATCAATGACTTAGGCCTTCTATCTCTAGAAATGGAATTGAAATAGTAGATACGACCAGAATCAGAGAGAAGGGGTAAGGACATGTAAAACCTCAGTTGTTTGGCACCTATTATCTTAGTGTTATATACTACAAGAGAAACATTTCTAAACTGTACTGTTTTCTTAAAGTTAAATTTTAAATGGTATTTTTGTAAGAATGTAAACCCTTCTAGTGATGTAAACTCTTCAGTCTTGTAACTCAGCCTTTTATCCGTTACTTAAAGGGTGGTCAGTTACCTTTGCTTCAGCAGTTTTAGTGTTAACTTTACTTTGCATACTATTTTGTAGCTTTTGTTCACGTCCCAGGGTAGCGGGAAATTAGTTTTAAAATGCTAGGCAACAGCAACAAAAACACTCTGAGAAAAGTTTCAAGATTAGGAAATGTAGTTTTACAATTTCTAAAAAGAGAGGGAGAAACCAGCAGGGAGGTGCCAGGATATTGGGACCGTGTGTCTGGTGGCGTCTCCATCTAATCTGCAGACTGAGACTAGAGCAATGAAAACGATGTGAGGACAGAGACCGTGTCTGATTTAGTCACTGTTGTATCCTCAGTGCCTGTCATCATCGACGCTCAATAGCAATTGTTTAAAATGCTGATTGAATAAGGAACATGGACGGCAGGGCTCTGCCGGCAGAAAATCTGGCAGGAGCCATCCTCACCGAAGGGATCAGTTGCTGGAGTTCTGCCTGACTGCTCGCTGCTGGGCCCTCGTCAGGGAATAAGCAGCCGAGTTCTTACAAGTCATGACTTCCACCTGCTGTAATAGCTGTCAGGGAAAGCGCAGACTCGGTAGCTAGCTTGTGCAAACGGTGATAAGGACATTCCGAGTATGCAGAGCATCTTACCCCTTGGTGCATAAGTGGGTTGGCGTAAGTGAGTAGAGGTGTCTTAACTTTCAGATGTTAACGTTCGGAATAAACAGCAGAAATAGCCTCTTTTAACAGCCGAGGTGTATGTATAATTAGGCGATTAAAGGTTGATACCTCTATACAGGCTAAGATTTTTTGTTCTTGGACTTTAAAAACTTGGTCTTCATGCGTCTCTCAAGCTTTATGCAACTCACAATAGGAATCTTTATGAATTTTCTTTCTGCCTTCTCTTTTGTCTTTAATCAGACCCCAGCAGAGTCAGGATTGCTTTGCAAAGTGAAGCAAGCACAGTGGTAAGTGCTTTAAAGTTAAATTTATATAACCGTCTACTGGGTACCAGGCATCACTAGGTGCTGTGAGATATTTGAAAGACTGTCGCCCAGTCCCTGGCTTCAGGAGTTTTTTGCCTTTGGGCCTGTGACGTAACTGGTAGCTGTGGCTCTGCACTGCCAGCTGAGACACTTGAGAGCCATTTTATTTGTTTTTTTATTGCTCATCATTGATGACAAGTGGTTTCAATATAGATGTGAGCAAACTTAGCCCTGCTTACAGTTATGAAAGTCTTATTTTAGCTTGGCTTTTGGATAGTTTGTTTTTTTGTGGTAAAATGTGTATCACTTCAGCAATTTCTAAGCATAGAATTTAATGGCATTAATCGCATTCACAATACTTTCCTATCACCCTAAACAGAAACCCATTAAATAATAACCACCCATTCCTCCCCACCCTGACTCCCACCCCAGCCCCTGGCAACTTCTACTTTGCTTTTTGTCTCTAAGAACTTGCATATTCTAGATATTTCAAAAAAGTGGAATCGTGCAATATTTGCCCTTTTGTGTCTGGCTTCTTTTGCTTAGCATGATATTTTCAAGGTTCATCCATGTTATAACCCGTATAATAATTTCCTTCTTTTTTATGGCTAAGTAATATTTAGATCACTATTTTAATCTTGACATTTTTCTATTCAAAAACTTTTAGTGCCTTCCTATTATCCCACGAATCAAGCAGATATTTTTCAGCCTGGCATTCATGGTCCTGTTCGTCTTGTTTGGCCCTAGGCAGCTGTGAGCCCTTTTACACCATAGCTGCAATTAAGTCATGGACAGTAACAGGCAACCCACTTCCCAGTGTTGCCACACCCACCCCAATAACTCATGTCCTATTGCTAATTTGCTTCTTCATTATTTTAATCAACATTTTAACTCCCACAGGAAAAGATGTACTAAGAACAAATTATTCTGCTTATGGAATGCACTAGTAATTAAACTTATAAATTTTTTGAATGAATCTCAGGTTGTAAACAAATAACACCATTCCCCATTATGTTCCTACAAATGGAATATGTTCTGCCCCTATACTTTTTTCTTTGCATAGTAATATCTGTTTATTTCCAGCTTTATTGAGGCATAATTTGTATGCAATAAAATTTACTCATCTTTAGCATGCATTTTGATATATGTTGGTAATTTTTACAGTTATAGAACCACTACCACAATCAAGATAAAGAAAATCCATCCCCCAAATCGAAAATGCATTTAATGCCCCTAACCTACCAAACATCTAGCTTAACCTAGCCTACCTTAAACGTGCTCAGAACACCTACATTAGCCTCTGGTTGAGCAAAATTATCTAACATAAAGCCTTCCTTATAATAAAGTGTTGACTATCTCATGTAATGTGTTGAATGCTGTACTGAAAATGAAAAACAGAGGGGTTGTCTGGGTCCAGAATGGTTATGAGTGGATTGGCTGTTCACTCTCATGATCAAGTACTGATGGGAGCTTCTGCTCACTGCCACTGCCCAGCATCCCGAGAGAGGCTCATACAATACGTCGCTAGCCTGGGAAGACATCAACATTCAAAATTTGAAATACAGTTTCTGCTGAATGCATATCACTTTCAGACCATCATGAAGTCAAAAAATCGTAAATCGAACCATTGTAATTTAGGGACCATCTGTACAGCAACTTTATAAAATATTTTATTTTGATATTTCCGGCATGAAAAGCCCAGTATAGCAAATCATACTGAAATTTTTCATTGCTCATTTCCTCTATAAAGACCTCTCAAATATCTCTGTCATTTTTATATACCCTCTTCATATTTGAAATGATTGATATTAATGGCTATTAATGTATGACTATTAATATACATGCATATGTATGTATAATATGTAAACATATATGTGATTTTTAATATACACATATATATGATGTAGATGGCTACAAATTAACATGTCTGTATGGGGGTCTATGATTATTACTGTTTGATTCATTAATCTTTATTTAAAGTTAAACTAGCTGTCTTTGCACATTTACCTTTTTTGTAGCAATTCGAGCACTCTTTTATCTTTATTTTTAATGTCTTTTAAAGCAAAGGGAAGAACCAGGTGGAGAGTGTAGCCACACTGATTTAGAAAGCATTAATACAAACTTGATTGAAAATACATTGAGAGTAAACAGAGAAGAGAAAGGTAAGTTGTTATTCAAATTCTAATCATGGTGTAAGTGAGGAGCTGGGGAATATAGATGGAATAACCAGTTTCCACCTCACAGGGTCGTGAGGTGTCATAAGCAAGTAGACAGGTGAATCTGTGTTTGCTTATCCAGTAATTTATTTAATCTCACAGGAATATTTTATTTATGTATAAAAAAAGAGAAAATAGTGTTTATTAGTAAAAGCTTGGGAAAAAAATGGTAATTGTTGCGTTCTGCACCACAAAAAGCGTGGCATACAGTGTGTACCTAAGTCTTCTCGGGGCTTTATTCTTGTACATTGTGTAATATCTGAGTATATACATATTATTTTTAAAAGCTCACTTTAATGATTAGCTTTACTGTTTCATTTGGATTATTTTTCATTTCCTTTACTACTTAGACTTGAAAAAACACTTATTAGATCTGAGTTTAAAAGAGAAAAGAAATGCTTCTGTAGTGTTGCTCGAGAAATACACGTGTGGATGTAGATGAATAAATAAACATATTCAGCAATCCTTCTTTACATTTTAAAATCAGATAACAAAGCCATCCCTCGGAGCAAAGCCAGTTCGCCAGGTCCTCTCAGGCGACAGTGGGAGAAAAATGCATCCACTACAGCTCTTGCTGCTCTGGGAAATGCACCCGTGCTCACCTCCAGTTTAACAGCAGAGGACAGTGGAGGTTAGTAGTCAGGTTGAATACTATTATTTTATTATACAACATTCGCTAATAGTTTTTAATGAGAGTTTCTTTTTTTTCCTAATGTCACTCTGTGAAGGATATTTGGTGTCCCACGTCAGAGCACTGCTCATGCAGGCGAGGGAAACAGATTTGGGTAGAGAGTAAAATACAATTAGTTTTGCGTGAAATATGATCTGGAAGATATATGCTGAAAATCTTTTCTCTTTGGCACTGATTTTTTATCTTTTCCCATCCAGGTGGCTGTGTAATAAAGTACAGTGAAAATAACACCCGGAAGCAGTGGCTCAGAGAGGCTCCCGAAACCTTGTTGAGCATCCTTAGGAATGCTGATCTCAGCTTGGCTTTTCAAACATACACCATCTACAGACCAGGTGATGCATGTCTGTTCCTTAACTGTGGAAACCCTTTGATCTTTTTTTTTAATTGTGGTAAAATATACATAACATAAAATTTTCAATGTTAACCGTTTGTAAGTGTACAGTTCAGGGGCATTAAGTACATTCACATTATGTAGCCACCACCACCATTCATCTCCTGAACTTTTCCCGTCTTCCATAATGTAAACTCTGTATCCATTAGATAGTAATTCCCTGTCCCTGCCTCCCAGAAACCCTTTGATTTTAAAGTTAGAAAATAATTCATAGCATTGTATTTTTAGGTTTTCTTGAATCTTTTCTAGCTTCCAGTCTGAAGCCATGGTTAATTTTCCATAGAGTTTCATTCCTTCTGTTTGTTCATTATTTTAATGATGATAAACAGTGATTATTGTTCACTTGTTTTAACAATCATGTGACCACTTTGACAAGTGGCCTGTTCTTTACCATGCAAATATACCCCTGCTTTAGTGACTCTGTAGCTCAGACTTTATCCTAGTAAACTTCGAGGAACTTCATTTCTTTGTCTCCGTACTTGAATTCTGTTGCATTGACTAGAGTTCAAAAAAGATGAACAATTACGATTTGATTATTTTTATTGTTTCTACAGATATTTTCATTACAATTACACAGCATAACCTTTTTTTTAAGTGTAGTTGATTTACAGTGTTAGTCTTAGGTGTACACCAAAGCAATTCAGTTATACATACATATATTTTTTTTCAGATTCTTTTCCATTATAGCTTATTACAAGAAGTTGAATATAGTTCCCTGTGCTATACAGTAGGTCCTTGTTGTTTATCTATTCTATGTAGAGTAGTGTGTGTCTGTTAATCCCAAACTCCTCATCAGCATAACCTATCCTTAGGAACCTAGACCAAAGGACTGCAGTAAGGATGTGTACGCATGTGTGCATGTGTGTATAATTTTGATAATTCAGTTACTAAAGCCGTCTTGCTTGGTTTAAGATCTAAGATCAGTTATGCCAAGTAGAACATATAATGGTGTGGCAAGTCTCAGCTGTATTTATTGTAACAGTTTTAGCTGTATTTGTTAATTTGGTCTGTATTTACTGAGCGCCTAACATATGCTAGGTTAAGATTTAAAAAAAAAAAGAATAAAAACAGTAATTATTTCCCTGAAAGAGTTTATCATTTGGGAGACCAGCACACAAGCAAAGAATTTAGAGCTGTGTTTCCTGTGTTCTGATAGAGCCGTGTGCAGACTGTTACAAGCCCCAAGGAAAGGGAGGTGCATGAGTGGACAGTGTTAAGGAAGATTAATGATTATGAATTTTGTTTTAGCAATTATAGGTCCTGGATTATAGGTTTCTGATTCATTGATGAAATTTTGGTCATTTTAGCAAAGTCACTATTTAAAAAATAGATCATAGCTCTATTGTAAAAGAATTTTTGTAAAGATTTAGCCTACATATTTTATATTAGGTTATTGCTTTGTAAGCAAAAATCTGAAAGTAATTACCATCTGGAAAAAATTTTAAAAGCATGCATGTGGTCTTAATTCCCTAATTTTATTCCACTACATTGGGAAAACTTGGGGGGATGGGAAAGGTTAAAGGAAAAACAATGCTTTAAAATGGGTTCTTATATTTGAGGGTTTCAATTGTAATTTTCTGAATTTTTTCTTTTGCATAAAGTACTGTTTAAAAATTTAATACACATGTTGATGCTTACTGGGCTTGGTTTACGCCAGAATTCATGCTGGGTAATGCGGGGAGGGGGCACAACAAAAAATACAGAGCATGGCATTGCCTTCAATGAGCCAAAATACCTTTGGAAGAATTTAGTCCAATGTGCATGAAATAAGCAAATATTGCTTAACTTAGCATAATTTCTATTACTGTTCCTCTGAAGGTGCAGAAGGGTTCTTGAAAGGCCCCCTGTCTGAGGAAACAGAGGCATCGGACGATGTCGATGGAGATCACGATTCTGTCATTTTGGATCTAGAGAGACTTGAACCTGGACTGGATGAGGAGGACACGTATGTGCAATGTACCAAGATAGTTGACATGATGCGCATGTCGTTTAAATTGTACTTTAATACGTTCTGGTTGAGTGGGAGCTGGTTATATTACTTTGCATCACAAATGAATATTTGTATCTTGATCTTTTGTCTGGCATGGGTAATGTGTTATGGTATTATCACAGAATTCCTGACTGAGCTGTATGTTTATAATCGTTCTGCTTGGACTTGCTATTTTTTAATATACTAGGTCTTATATTGAAAAAGTTATAGAAATAGTGAAAGAAGTGATCTTTTGGAAGGCTAAGTTTTTTCTCTGTTCAGTTGCTTTATGGAGCTCATTTTTCAAAAATGTAAATATTGTTATGGTCGTGTTCTACTCTGCACCCATCAGCAAATAATTACTGTGTCCCTATTATGGAGACTTAATACTCAAATTGTTTTTTCCCCCACAGGGACTTTGAGGAAGACGACAGCCCTGACTGGGTATCAGAACTGAAGCAGCGAGCTGGCTGGCAAGAAGTGTGCAGTGGATAATGCACTGGAAATGTCCCTTAGTCACATTGAGGGGATGCTGACCATGAGGAACTGACATTCAGATAGTAATTAGCTCACGGGATGTATATTTCCCCTTGGAAACACAATGAAGAGGGAGAAACTGTGGATATTTTAAATTGTTCCTGGTTAGTATCATAAGCTATAAAAAAATCTAGAACTTCTCTGAGTTTGAAAACTGGGTGTGAGGTTCAGGCTTTGTGGTCAGGTGGAACAGAAATTGAATGCTACCACTTACTGCTTGTCTGATTGTGGGAAATTACTTAACCTCTTTTAGCCTGAATTTCCTCAACTGTAAAATGAGAATAATAGTGCCTACCTCACGGGGATGCTGACCACAGACCATTACAGCAGCCCATAATGTTGTTATTTGCATTGTTGTGATTTGTGCGTATTACTTTCTAGCTCTTTTTATATCTCCTAAAGGTTTAAAGATCTAAATGTATTTAATTATAACTTAATGATGTGTGCAGTGTTTCATTAAGACATCAATGATCTTCAGTGATCTTCACCAGCTACCAGCTGTCCTTACATGGATGCACAATAGGATGTCCTCACAGGAGGCACAGAAGAACCCGGATCTGAGGATCAGCCGTGGGACGAGTGGGGGTAACTTCAGATCTCATGAGAAGTTGACGGTCCTGTATATGAGAAAGGAATGGGAGTCCACACAGGAAGTAGCGGAAACTATAGAGTGTTGTGGAACTAGTCGTGGGGGGGGGGCGGGGACAGGATCCCAGCGTGGGTGTGTCATGGTATGTCAGCATGCTGGGTCTTGTCATTTAATGCTATGATGCGTTAGTGAGAGGAGAATGTTATCCTAAAGAAACAGGCTCTTCCCAGGGGATCCCACAGGGGCAAGTGTGGGAACAGCATAAGCCTGACCTGGGATAGGGAACAATGCTTAAGTAAACAGTAGGGGAAATAGTTGTGATACCACAGTAGGATCATTAATAAAGATCTGCTGAAATATCAAATACATAAAGAGTTAGGCATTTTTAAAATCTTAACATATAACTGTGGTATAGACCTCACCCCCCACTTGTTATTTATACTCAGACATTTAGTCATCCTTGGTCTCCTCTCTGATAGCCTCTCCATCTTCCCTTATTTTTCAGGACCTTGACATTTTTGAGGAGTACTGGTTAGGTGTTTTGTAGAGTGGCCCTTGATTTGGGTTTGTCTGATGTTTGTCTCCTGAGGGGCCTGATCTTGAGGGTTTGGGAGGAAGAACAGCCCAGAGGTGACGTGCCCTCCCGTCACATTGTATCGGGGGTCTGCCATCTCCACACGCCACGACTGGTGGTGTTAACCTTGACCACATGGTTAAGGTGGTGTCTGCCAAGGTTTCCACTGTAAGTTGCTGATTTTCCATTTCCATGTTCTGTTCACTCCACGTGAGTCACTAAATCCAGCCCACACTCAAGTGGAGAGGAATTAAGCTCCAGCTCTTGAAGCGGGGAATAATCCACTACTAAGTCATTTGTTTTGTTGCTTAGATTGTCCTAGCTTTGGCCACTGGGCGTGGTTTCAGGTTGGCACCTGTGTCCCTTTGACATGCCCTCCTCCTTTTGTGTTTCAAGTACGTCCTTGCTTTCCGGCATTCCAGGAAGATGGTACAGGCTCATCTTGTGCCTTCTCTGCCCCAGACCCGGAACTAGCCATTTCTCCCAGGACCCCTGGTTCCTTTCACTGGTTCAGAGACCAGGATCTGGGTACCGGGTGTGACTGTGGCTACTGAGATGTCACAACTTCTTGGCCCTCCCAGCAGACAGTTAGGAAGTACATGTATGCCTACTATCCTGTGTGCACACGCATCTATAGTCAACTTCTGTATCTCCCCGTCTGTATGTATATTAAGCTAAGAATAGGTTGGTTTATACTGATGTCTTGGACTCTGATCCAGTACCACAGGTTCATTCTAGCTTCCTCCCCTTACTTTTCTGAGGCTTCTTTCTTTGACAGTGAGAAACTTAACTTCACCATCCACTTACTTAGTTCAGTTCCGGTATACATGTAAAGCAGTTTCCAAATTACTAACCCATACCCCTGTGAGGAACAAATTTACCAACTAAAGTACAGAGTTTATGTATTGTTCCTATTGTCTTTAGCCTTACAATTTCTAGTCAAAACAACATTTCCCAGAATTACTTATGTTAGCTTCCTTTTTTTTTTTTAACCATTGTCTTTAAGTTAAGGTAGGCAGGGGTAGTTTTAAGGATATTTCTAGGTAGTTAATGTCCATAAATACTGTATCAAATAGATACATCTTAGCGTTACCCCAGAGTGTAAACATGTCCAAACTAACAAAGGGAACTTGAAAATATGTATAGTTAGTTACTGAGAGACTGAATGAATCTTGATTGGATGACAAATCTTTTCAGAAGTCAGGTGGTTTGCAGGGTTTTGCTTTTAATAAAATTTCAAGAGACTAATGGATGATTAGAAATCATTTTTAGTACTAGAGTACTATATGAGTCTTGACATACAACAAGGCAAGAATTAAGGGTCACTTTTAACAAAACTTCCAGTTCCTATTTATTTACTTACATGAATGGGGTTTTTCAGCACTTACAGCTTTAAAACAAGAGATTCAAAAAGAAAATACAAAAAAATTGATGAAATAAAATTATTTTTAAGGCAAGACAAGGAAAATTTTAAACACAAAATTCTCTCCAGCAGTTTGGACTACCACCTCTTTTTGGTGTGCATTGTGCAGCTGCATTATACATCAGCTAACTCCTTAGGCTAGAACGTTCCTTTCTTAATCCTATAAGGGGTCATGATGACCCTCTGCTCACCTTGTTGAACTATGTAAACTGTCAGTGTTACTTTGTTGTATAACCCTTTGTCTTGAAAACTTACGTAACTGTGCTTTGACCTCTAAGCCAGGAAACAGTCCTCAGCTTTCTGAAAGACTGTCTCTGGCATTATAATCCTCAGTTTAGTGTGAATAAAATTTTCATTTGTTCCTTAGATTGAATATTGATTAATTTTTCATTGACAGAATCAGTGTTGAACTTGGTTTATTCTAGCAAAAAGTTAGCATTCGTTGATGGATACTAATTGAGCCAACTAGGGGGTTGAAGAGGAAAGCCCATTCAGGTCTTTAAGAGTTGAATTTCCAATACAATTTTATTTTTGATAGTTAATAAATATCAATTCATGATTTTTTTAGTTTTATCAATTGTGTACCAGGCTAATCACCAACAACCAATCAGAATTATGCGTGAGCCCACAGGCCCTGGGATGCCCCTCCCTCACCTGGCCTTTAAAAATGCTTTGCTGAAACCCTTCTGAGAGTTAAGGGTTTTTTGGGTACCAGCTGGTGGTTCTCTTTGCTCTGCCCTGCAATAAACCTTTGTTTGCTCCCGACTCTAAAGTTTCAGTTTGTTTGGCCTCACTGTGCACTTGACACACAAGCTTGTGTTAGGTAACATATGAAGATATGAGTTCAAGGAGAGAAAAGAATGATGTAAATTTTCTGATTCTTAAAGAAGGGCTTTTTTTTTTTTTCAAATAGATGATGGTGGGTTTCAAATTGCCATGGTATTTAGATTCAATTGGGTATGTGTTACCTGTGTCAGTATTTATAATTGCTGGAAATTACATCCTTTCAACTACTTAAACATGTAATGGAGTGTTTCAGACAGCAGCTTGGTGTGCAGTAGGAATGAGGAATGGGTGGGGAGCGATGGCGAGACGGTGAGATGTGTTTGCAGGCCACTGGGCAGCAGCCAGTTTTGTAAGAAGACCCCAAGGGATACCGCCAGCTGTGGCCAAAAGAGGAAGATTCCATCCCAGTCTCCATATCTTGACACTATTTGAGAACTTGCAGAAGAAACTCTTCCTTTCTCATCTAGCTTATTTGTAAAACTTGGAGAGGACTACCTTGCTAGGTTGTTGCAAGGACAGAGATAATGTACGCAAAGCATCCGGTACACGGTGAACAAGAACAGTGCTTGTTCAGTGTCAGAAGAGGAGTCCCGGCCTAAGGCAACGGAGGTGACACGGCCAGGTCTCCAGACTTCCCGGTCCCCGACCCCTCTTCAGGGTGGACTGTGTGGACCGGACCTCTCGCCGCTCATCCAGGCGCCCCGCCCCGCGTTCCCTCGCTCGGCTCCGCCCCTCCCGCCCAGAGGCGCGGCGGCCCGGGAACCCGGATCCACGGGAGACACTGCTCTCGCCCCGTGGAGCCCGCGGAGCAGGTATGCTGCTGGCGGCGCCCTTAGTCTGTGCCCCGAGCTGCCCCCAGGGCTCTGGGGGTGGGTGTGGGGGTGACTGGTGGAGCCCCAGTTCCCCGCCGGGGAAAACGCGGGGGCCAGAGGAGCGGTCTCGGTCCCGGGCCGCGTCGGTGTCCATGGCAACGCGCGGCGCGCCCAGCTCTCCGCCCAGCGCGAGCTTGGCTGCCCACTCGCCGGCGGCCTCACGGAGTGTTCCTAAGGGAGAAGGACTTTTCCCGAAAGCTGGGGACTTCCACCCTGTGGTACCACCTGGGCGGGAGCGTCGCGGCCCCTCAGTTCCCGCGCTGGTGCCTTTGAGTTCGGATTCCGCATCCGCCTGCCCCCAAACCGGGTGCTCCTGTGTCCCCAGCCTTCTCTGGCTGCGGTGCTGGTTCCCAGCCCCATCCTACCTGATCGTCCCCACTTCCTGCACTGACACAAATCACTCAAAAACATAACCTGCCTGCTTAATTTTTAAAAATCAGCATGTAACTGTTTACGCAAAGACCAGGTGGCTGGCGGCTGGCCAAGGGTCTCCTGGCCCAGTGGCTTTCAGAGAGGTAGGAGGTGGTCGGAGGAGAGTGCTGGGCCGCCGGGACCTGCAGAAGACAAATCAGAAACAACCCCACTGGGAATTACTGGCCCGTTTGTCGTTTTTGTTTTGCCAACGGGCTATTGAGGGTGTACCCTCGTTACAAAGTAATAGTAAAGGGGAAGGGACCACACCATTTACTACCCCCAAGGAATTCACCTTGAGAAGCCAGGACTCCGGGCTGAGGGTGACAAACCCAAATCAAAGGAGATTAAGCACCAAAGGGAATTTTAGGCCTTTTAACTGGAGATTCTGACTGGGTAGATCTTGGGTGGGGCCCTTGTACCCCCTGGTCCACACGCCATTCTGCCATTCCGAATCTTAACAGACAAATCGAAACGCCATAGTGCCTCTGTTTACTATAATTTAAATCTGAAGAACTACTTTCATATTATTGAAGTAGCAGGGAGTCACCTGATCGTGACGGCCGCCAACTGATAGGTGGCAGCGTGGCCAGTGGGGGAGTGATTTTCCAAAACGATAAACAGTTCCTAGCAAAGTTCTGACCAAAACAAAGTGCAGTCAAATCTTGATTTACATAGTTGCATTCCTCGAAAACTCAGTGTTATTTAAAACTATGCAAATATACTTTGTATTGAGATGTAAAATAGTTTGGTTGTAGTCACAGATAATTAGAAACCAATTTTTTCCGCACAGAAATGTGTGCGGAGACTCTCTCAGGCTGCATGGCCGCGGGACAGTCCTTTTATTATGCGGGACCATCCCTTCCTTCGCAGAATCTTAGTATCCCAGACCCCAACCGCTTCTAAATTGCGGTGGTGCCTGCCTCTCCATTTCTGCGGAGAACAGGGAAAAAAAAAAACAAACAAAAAAAACCTCCGTAAGTTTCCAAAATGTCCTGTAGGGGGCAGTACTTCCCCACTGAGAAAGGCTCGACTGTAAAAACACGTGAGCAAAAAGACGTTCCTGCTTCCTAGAGGTGCCAAGACGAGGGTATTATATTTTTTCATTCTCAGAACAAACTTGCAAAAACAGGTACTGTTATTTCTATTTTAGAAATTAGGAAAGTGAGGTTTTGCGAAGTTAAGTGACTTGCCCAAGATCGCAACTCCATGGTGTATCAAAGCTGAGCTGCAGCCCAAGTCCGACCTCTGATCCCGCTGAGCTCTTGTCTCACTTTTGTTGTTACCTGTGGCCACAAGGAAAATTATTTGACTCAATATTGGCAGGATTCGAAGGCAAGTTTTTGGAAAATGAGTTCTCTTACAATTTGGTAATCAGTTTTCTGACTTTGTTCATGTTTATGAAAAGTGTGCAATAAAATTTCACTGCTGTCATTTCAGAAACCTCCGTGCATTGGAGACCATGGATAAATATGACGTGATTAAGGCTATCGGGGAAGGTGCCTTTGGGAAAGCATACTTAGCCAAAGGAAAATCAGATAGCAAACTCTGTGTTATAAAAGAGATCAGTTTTGCAAAGGTAAAGTTAAGAACTTCAAATTCCTGTTCCTTTACAGCAATATAATTAAGTATGTTAAGATGGCTTTTAAGAATTTAAGTTAAGGAAATACATTTCTTTTTTTTCTTTTACAAACATGAACGAGTTGACTTTTGTTTGTTCAGTCTCCTAAGTCCATTGTCTAAATAGCAACCAATGGTCTTATTTTTAAAAAAGAAAAGAAAGAAAGACGGCATCACCTTGGCTCCAATGGCTCTGACTCCTGTTTTGCCCTGGGGCGGTGCACTTCCTCCGGCCAGCTCTCTCCTTATTCAGGTCACCTCCACAGGAGGCCTTCCCCAAACATCCTAGCTAAGATAGCTCCCCAGTGTCAGTCACTGCTTATCACACCCCCGGGTTTATTTTCTTACTAGTGCTGATAATGATCTGGAATTACTCTGTTCACTTATTTCTTGCCTTGTTTATTGTCTGTCTCCTCCAACATGCAGAACAGTGCCTGACCCATAATAGGTGCTCAAAAATATTTATGGAATATTTATGGAATATGAATGGAGAAAAACTGTGTTATTGTTAGTCTAATGGTTTTGGAGAATAACTAAATATGTTTAATTTAAAAGGAATCATTTTTGTTCAGCTCCTTTTGGTCAGTGTTTATGTCACCCCCTCTAGTGGCTTTGTGTTCATTTTAAATATATTGGGACAACAGTGTCCATGATAGGCTAGAATTAACTTTAAGGCAGTTTTCAGGTTGAGAGCCTTCTAGAGGATTTATGAATGAGAGCAGAAAAACTTCCATGCAAAACAGGTGCAAAGTGGATGACTCGAGCTGCACAATGTGAATGTACTTATGCCACTGAGTTGTACACTTAAAAATGGTTAAATGGTATAAATTTTGTTATATATATTTTACCATAATTTTTTTAAATTGGAAAAAAAAATAAGAGGACTTCCCAAACCTACATTAAAATTCAGGTGTAGATGATTAGCTTCAGGGCACATGCTTTGTTACCAATATAGGGTCCTTTTCATAGGCGCATGGCAGACTTCTGCTGATGTCCTCTTCTTCTGGTGGCCTGACAGAACCTCTTTCTGTGACATTATTCTGCTCACCCCCTTTTGTTTATCCGACTGCTCTTTCCCCGGCCTCTCTGTCTCCTCTCCTCTCCCTCCAGATATGTCCCCACCCATCTGTCCTTTGCTGACTCTCTTTATAGTGCCACCTGGAAGTTAACTCATTTCAGTCTTTACCACTAAGCGGATCACTCTTAAAATGCTCTCCAGGCCTGCTATCTTCCAGAGCCCTGGTCCTACGTTTCACCTGCCAGCTAGACAGCTTCAAGTACTATCTGTGTGGGTAATCTGTTGCTGTGTAACATATTACCCTGAAAATAGTGGTGTTTATACAATAAACATTTATGCTCTCACAGTTTCTGTGCACTAAGAATTCAGAGCGAGGATCACTGAGGACCGTCTTGGAAGCTAGCTACCACAATTGTACCCCAAACAAAGTAGAAATTTCTCATTTTTCTGGGCAGACCCATGTCACCTGCTGTGTGCTGCTCTGTGTTAATGACATCAGTATTCTTATGCTATCCAGGCTCAAAACCTTGGGGTCATCTGTGAATTCTTTCCTCTCTGCATATCCAACTAATTTGCTAAATATTGTTGACTCTTTTCTCTCCCTTGAATTCATTTCATTCCTTATGCCCCCAACCTTCTCTGGGACAGAAGTCATAAGGGAAAAGATGATTGGATGCATTGTCATCTTTGACTACAGAAAAATATAAAACTTCTGTATGACAAAAAAACCATCATAAGTAAATGGCAAGAAAACCGACAGAATGGCAAAAATATTTGCAAGTGTTGACTAAAAGCTGCTGGCCTTTTATAAATCTATAAAAGGAAGCAAATCATAACTGAAGAAGTCATCATACAAAAATTCCAAACTCATTAGTAAACTAAGAAAAGTAAAATAAATCTGTTGATTGATATCACTTTTTGCTTAGACAATTGGAAAGGATAAAAAAGAATATAGAAGTGGGGGAGGCGGGCAGCCTCTTATTCTGATGATAAGAAGGTAAATTGGTATCATCCTGAGGGGAATTTATCAAAATGTATTGAAGCCTTAGAAGGATCCATGCCCTGTTTGTATTATTGACAAGGAATAAGGACCACAATATGTTGCAAAGATAAAAAAAAAAAAACCAGGCCACAAAAAGTTGTGTATGTGTACATACATGTGTACTGTTACACACACAACATTAACAGTGGTTGTTGCTGTTGGTGGGATTTTATCATTTCTTTCTGCACTGTCAGAATTTTTAATAGGCAGCACATACTATGTTCTTTAAAATTATGAATTGTATTATTTATATAAGAAGAGAAAGCTATCTTCAATCTTCATCTCGAAAAAGAGAAGGAAAAAAGTACACATCCTAGGACCCAGTAGTTCTACTTTGGGGATTTTATTTCAAGGAAATACCCAGAAATGTACAGACAGAAAACAACTTATGTCCAAGAGTAGGGGATTTGTTAAGAGATTTTTGAAAAACTAAGCAGCTTTTCGAAATCATGTTGTAGTTGCAGTATTGACATGGGAACGACTTTTGCTAACTGAGGAGACATTATTTGTAGAATGATGCAATCTTTGTAAAAGTTATGCACTGTCTTTGTATATAGGTCTGTATGTTCTCACACATATATTCACATGCATGTAAGAAAGACATGCTAGATTGTTATTATCCAGGTGAAGTGTGGGATTATGAGTAATTGTTACCTTGTACTTTCATATCATTTCACTCTTCAAATTAGTTTTGACACCCTTTCTGATTTGTTCCCAAATTCCATTTTCAACCTCCCCTTCACATACTCTTTTTTTTTTTTCCTCCAGGTACAAATCCTTCACACGCCAGCCTCTGTGCTCGCCCAAGGGGCTCTTTCTTCCAAGCACCAAGATCCCACTTGCTAAGCCCCAGGATAACTTCCAGAACTTTCCCACTCTAAGTAGTCTCTCTTTCTCTGTAAACTCCATAGCTTTTCGTCCATACTGCTGTTATGATGCCAACTGCTTTCTACCTTGATGTGCTTTAGCTGTGTACTTTGTGCCTTCTCCTCCTTAATAAATGGTATGCTCTGTGCATGCAGAATCCATGTCTTATTTGTCTTGCTATTCCATACAGCACCTAATAATGCTTTGTACCGGTAGCCATTCAATAAATCCTTATTGGGTAAATAATTCAATGGATAGATACTTTCAGGCCTTCTGGCTCTCTTGTTAAGCTGGTACATACTTAGGAACTGTAAAACCATTTAAATCCTAAGTAAAGGAAAAAACTATTTGGGAGGTGAATCCTCTGTAAAAATATATATTAATGCATTTTATAGCATCTCTCCCATTCTTTAGTATAGATAGCAAAAACTTGACTATATATTTCTAATACAGCACTGATTTTTTTTTTTGTCCTTTTACTCATGAAACACCCTTGTCTTCATGCCATAAATAAGTAGAATGTTGTATTAGGCCTTGTTATTGTCGCTTCCTTGTATCTCTTTGTGTTATCAAATTTGCCTAGCAACATCTGTGTCACAGTATTAACATTTATTGCTTCTTTCTTCCTTTCTACTCTAGTGTAGCTTTTCATTACTTCTTATCTAGAGAAATTTACATTTCTTCTCATCTCTCCAGCATCTCTCCACGAAACAAACTCTAGACCCCAGAACTTAAATTGCTTATTTTCTCACAGGTGTCCAAAAACTTTGTATTTTCTCTTATTATCCTACCATTATCAAGCATATTCTTTTATTTCTTGCCTTCAAAATTGTGTTGTCTCTTTTCTTGATTATAAACATTAAAATGTTCATTGTAGAAATTTTGGAAAAAAACTGTAGGGAAAAATAACACTATTTAGAGGAAAATAAAAATTACTTATAACTTCTCTCTTCACCACTATTAACCTTATGGTGAATTTTTCTCCTGGCCATTTTTCATGCATAAATGTACTTTATAAGCTCTTACGATATATTAGAAGATATTAAGTATAAAAGTGTAGCAATCTTAACACAGAACTTCACTGGTCTGATTTATGTGATAAATGACTTTTTTTTTTTTAGATTTCATTTGTTTCCTCTTAGCAGTGATTGGTACTGGAACATTGCATTTTTTGTAAATTCCTTTGCTGCTGAAAAATAAATATTAAAATAACTTTCCTCCAAATGACTAAATAATTGACACAGTACCACCAATCTAGCTGAAATTTTAATACAGCAAAACTTCACCAGAAACACTTGTTTTTCTTGTTTGTGATTGTCACTGACAACCGTTGACCAGGTATGACACTGTGCTAATTCTAGAAATACCATTTCCTGCTGTTGAATGATCAATTTCGGAAGTACATTAAAAGCCAGTGAAATCCTGGAGAATTTTAGATGACAATGAGCAGAAAGCACATTCTTGAAAGCAACTTATCTGTACAGACTACTCTGTCTCTTTCTATATTTTAGATGCCCATCCAAGAAAAAGAAGCTTCCAAGAAAGAAGTCATTCTTCTGGCAAAGATGAAACATCCCAACATTGTAACCTTCTTCAGTTCCTTTCAAGGTTTGACTTTCTAATATTCTTAAAGTATTTTAATAAAATGTAGGCATGTAGACTTTTATAAAAGGTGTGTTCCTGAGAACTGCATCTAAATTAATTTTTGTAAATGGACTCATTTTCCTGTTTACTTAGTTGTAATTTGAGACATCATCTTTATTTCTTCTCCCGTGAATTTTTGTAGATAGCTTTCCTAAATTTTCTTAAGTTTTCCCACCTCGCTTTAATTCTCACTCCCTCAAATAGTTAATGATGGATGGATTACAGCCCCTACATTTCAGTGGCCTGCAACAATACCATCTATTTCTCACTCATATTACGTTGGCTGTGGGTGGGCAGGGTCTTTAAGTCTAGGGTCCAGGCTGAAGGAGCAGCTCAGATATGGAACACGCTGTTCTCCTGAGCGAGAGAAAAGAGCAGGACACAGAGCCCATCACACCCCCACTCTCAGGGCCCGGCTAGGATGGGGCATGTTTCTTATGTGCTCACATTCCTGGTGCAAAGCAGCCAGGCAGTCAGCCCTGAGAATGAGGTGATGGTGGGGGAGGGTACGCTCTGCCTCTGGGTGTCCTTGCAAGTCCCAGAGCAGCGGGTGGGGCTGTACAGTCCTCTCACAGAGATGCTGCAGATGGCCAGCAAACGGCCAGGAAAGAGGGGAAGAACTTAAAGGAAGCTGTTCCCTTCCTCTGTACATCTCTTCTGCCTCCACTCATCACTCAACTCCAAAGATAAGGAAAAAAAACCATGAAAGGAGCAGTGGTCAGAGACCATCCACTCACTTAACAAATATCTATATCGAGTGCTTACTATATGCATTGTTCTAGGTGCCAGGAATAGAGCAGGGGACAAATCAGGCAGAAGCTCCTGTCCTTGTGGTGCTTACCTTGTAGTGGGAAGGGACAGACAGTGACACGTAAGCACGTCAGGTGTTGATCAGGCTGTGTCAGGGCTGCAGATGCCCTCCCTTCTCCGTGGAGCAGCCCCACCGCAGCACCCAGCAGCCAGGGCGCTTGAATTCACAGGTCGAAAGTAGTTAATGGAGCAGGAATTTTCAAGCACCATCAGGGGTGTTAAAAATCAGTAAATTTTAAGGGCTATTTTTTGAGCTTTTACACCATGCAGGGCACGGTGTTTCTTACAGATTAAACCTGGGTACTTTGAAAGAGCTCTCAGAACACTTTCGAGGTCTTCCTGAGAGTACATGCGAGCAGGGAACGGAGCTGTATTGAGCAACATTTGAGGGCAGTCACTGAGTAACGTGCCTTCCACTGCTGTTCATTGATTCCTTTTTTTTCCAGGGGTGGGGCAGGTAATTAAGTTTATTTGTTTACTTTTGATGGAAGTACTGGGGACTGAACTCAGGACCTTGTGCATGCTAGGCACGCATTTTACCACCAAGCTATACCCACTCTCTCATTGGGTCCTAACAACAATGCCATAAACATCCTTTTCCTCCTTCTGTGGGTTATTATTATAACTCCCTCCACCTGGTATGTCCTGCTCATTGTCTGGCCTTCTCTGAGATCACAATTCAAATTCCAGCCCCCCTTTACTGATCTTATACAGCACTTCTGTACTGTATGTGTCTATTTACATACAAAATTAAGAATTGGTCTAATATTTGTCTCCCTTTAAGACGGTAAAGTTAACGAATTTTTTTGCTCACCACTTGCTCCTTGGCGTCTAGCATACAGGTGTTTGCTGAGTGAGTGCCTGGACCGGGCTGTTTAGCAGAGTGGAGTTTGTCTGTACAACATGCAAAATGGATATTTGAGAATGATTTACGCTGGATACTGTTATAAAATTAGAGGTCATTTTTTTTTTTACAGTATAAATAATCTCCCCTGAGTTTTTTTTATATTTAAGCTTAAACTTATGGCAGCCTTTTTTGTTTTTTTAAGTAGAGCACCTCTGTGTTTAGGAAAACTAGAGCTCTTGTGATGCCTTCGAGTTCGCCTGGCAGATTGTTGGGACTGGAAACAGCAAGCTTATCTGAAAGTCTCAGCCATCCTTGGAATTCCTGACTGTCAGGGAGTGTGGGTAGAGCCCTTGTTTACCCTCAAACAGTTTATCTCTGAACAAAAGAACTACAGCTCTAGTTCATTAAATGTCTGTTTTGCCTCCGTGGAATTTGGGGGGACACAGAATTAGCGCTAACATGAAGCTCTGAGAGCTGCTTTGGCCAAGAATCATAAAGTCCTTTGTCTCTGGCCCGGGGGTCTCCTGTCCTCTGCCAGCATCCGTGTGATAGTCACAGGCTGGTGAGAGGGGTGGCATCTCACACCTGTGGCAGAACCTGCTAGAAGCCACTGTGGGGGGAGTGCAGTGAGAAGGGTGGACAGCAGAAAGTATTTTTACTCTTTATGCTGATTCTGTGTCCCTCCTAGATTCTTGGCGCTAAAATGCTTTTGTTTTTATGTAATGATGGTGATAGTGGTGATCTCTCATTTCATCCAATCTAGAGGCCATTGGTTGTAAGAAACATTATGTGCTAATTAAAAGGAAAAATACTGCCCATTAGACTATATGGCACAATGCTTTCTTATCACGGTTTTTATCTCATGTGCATTAAGAGCTCTTTTAGACTTGTTTAAACACGGAGTTTTACTTTTATTACTCTTGTGCATGCATAGAAAGGAAATATGAGCAAATTAAATTGGTTAAGATATTCTAACAATTAATGAGGCAGTGATGATGTCAAGACTACTGGACCCACAGCCACTGATTAGAAAATGCCAATGTCTGTTAAGACACTATCTTGATGTTTAAAAAGTCCATTTTAGAATGAATGAATTATAGTAATTGTTCTTTCAATGTTGGAATTTGGCCAAAAAAAAAAAAAAGTGCCCTCCAACAGTTCTGAAATGTCAGTGACCCATGAGCTTTGTAGTTCTAGAAACTCCTGCCCTATAGGAAGCCATGCACTTTCTTTTGGAATGTCCTTTTCCTCCTTTCTTAGTTTTACAATAATTATGCTGTTCAAGACTAAAGACCCCATCCCCAGACCTACAGTGATCTCTCTCACCTCTGCTCTGAGCACTTCCGGAGTCTTCCCGGCCGTATCACTTGTGTGGCATTTGTAATATGCTGTGTTGTGATGTTAGTGTGTATTCTTTATTTCCCTCAATGAGACTGGAAGCTCCATGAGGGTAAGAATTGCTTCTTATACCTTCCCCTCCCCAACCCCAGTACTTAATTTTTTTTAAACACTTGGAAAATTTGAGAGCATAACTGACTTTTCCAGACATTTCTAACCCTATTCAATATAAAAATTAACAATGACTAGTGAGGGAAAAAATGTGTATTTAGAGCCAAATGATGCTCATTGACCTGAATAGTTCCTTCAGGATGGTCTGGCCATGATTAATCCTGAATCAGTCAATTAATTTCTTCCACTGAAAGCCAGTGTGAGGCTGAGTGAGTTGAGGTTGGTGGAAAGGAAGCTACTTACTTCTAGTGAGTCCTGCACAGCATTCAGTGTAGTTTTTGTAGAAACAATCACATCTTTTCCCATTCATCTTTCATCAGTTTATATAATAATTACAGTGACACGTATGATTGGCATAAACTGGTTTGGGAATGAGCACAGTGATCTTGGTGGGAATCAGTGGGAGCAGAGGCGCCTGGGCACACAAGAGTCCAGGAGCCACCAGTGGGAACGTTGAGCAGGCAGCAGCCAGAGTGCCCATCAGTCTGGTAAGTAGGTCAGGCGGAGGTCAGTTAGAAGGGTGCCTACTCTACTCAACAACATGGTTGAATAAGTGCCAGATAAATAAAAGTTTACACCCAAGTTCAAGGGTCTATTCATCTTTCCTGAGGTGCTGAAAAAAGACTCACAGCTGCTGTTTTACAGCAGATTTCTAATCTCTTGCAAGAATGTCTTAATAATAATTGCTCACATTGACTGAACTCTCATTACGTGCAGGTTATTGTTCTAAGTATGTGACATGGATTAACTCATTTAAAGGATTAAATGAGGAAAGATACAACAAACCCAAGAGAAGTTTCTATATTATTATCTCCATCTTACAGATGAGATCATGGGGCCCAGGGAAATTAAAATAACTTGCCCTGAGTCACAGAGCTAAGAAATTTAAGTGGTGACGTGGGATGAGAGTGCAGTCCACCTTGATTCTGCAGCCAGAGCCTTTAACTACTCCAGACCGCATTGTTCCATTATATTCTCCGCCTTCTAGAACTTGAAAGGAAAATAATTAGTAAATATTTGAAACCCTTCCAGCATGCAAATGATGCCTTTTCTTCCAGAAGACAATAGGCTCTTTATTGTGATGGAGTATTGTGATGGAGGGGATCTCATGAAAAGGATCAAGAGACAACGGGGAGTGTTGTTTCGTGAAGATCAGGTAAAAACTTTTAATTTGCCTTTCAGTGTATATGGGGGGATTAAATTTATAATGTGATAAGTAATAAACTATGTTTATATGAAACATGATTTCTGAATGAGAATTTCAAACCATAAAATAGTGGATCAATATCCTTGATAGATTTTAAGTCCAGAACATATTTGCAGTTGAACTTAAATCTCTTTTTGAGAGTGAACTTTGACAAAAGATAGCATCTTATTTTTGGACAATCTCATCTAGGATGCCGCTGAGATAAAGCGTCATCTAAACAGAAGTGAACGTGGACGTTCCTTCGCCATTTTAAATGGGACATATTTGTAGCTTCACTCATCATCCTTTTACCATTTGGTTTGGTGCTTTTGTTCTGAAACAGCTCTCCCAATCTGTCAGGGAGGATAGATGCTCTTCTTAGCAATGGCTTTTTGGTTTCATTGGTTATTAAGAGAGAGGAGAGAAAAGGTGAAGAACAGTGGCCTCAGTTCCCATTTTCTCTTTGCACAAACAATTTTCTTCCATACTCTGAGCTTCCTTGATACTATCTTGGGAGTTGTACTCATGGAGACAGGTGTGTGTGTGCGGAGAAGAATCTGACGCAGGGCCTGTGTGGTAGGTGGGAAAGACCACCAACTCAAGCTGCGCCCAGGATGGCCCACGATCTTTCTCTAGGCCATCTGTTTCTTTGTTCTCTTTTAGCATTTAAGAGCATCAGGCCCAAATAATTCCCTCCTAGAGTTAAAATTGAATATTGCAAATGCATGAATGAGTAAAGAATGAATATTTCTAACCTCTGTAAGTTTAATCAAGCATTCTTCCTATGCTCATTTACATTATCCATTAAATTCCATATTTGTAGAAACCCTCCTTTCTTTCTATCTATGTATTATTTTGCCACATTTAATAAAAATACTTTTCTCTACACAGTTTTGAATTACATTTTCCTTTGTTGGGAAAGAAGTAAAATTACAACTGAATCTTGGTATCTGGAATATAGCTTTCTTTTCTTGTTGTTTTCCTCTTTCTGTGTCATTCAGCAGACAAAGAACGATGATAGTTTAGATTAGTTTAAATAAATCTCTATAGGTGTAGAGCACATTTTAATAAAGAGGCTCATGGCCAGCCAAGATAAAATAAAGCCATAGCTGAGAAATAAAATTAAGCTTTAAAAAGTTTAAAAGTAAAATATTTCTTAGTTTTATATTATCTACATGTATATTGATATTGCATTAAAAATTTTAATAACCTCACGGATTCTCCACGTCTTCCTCTTTCTTTCTTTGCCCTCCGCCCCCTCCTTCCACTGAAGAGGAGGAAGCAGCGGCACCGGAGTTATCAGGGAACAGAGCTGCTGGTCTGCTCTCCTGACTCTGTCAGCAACCCAGTGTTAAGAAAAAAATGAAAATCTGGAACTCCTTCCCTCTCTTTCTTGCTTCTGTTTACCTTTTTCTGTATTGGCATTCCCTCTGATACCAACTCATTTGGACTGCTTTTTACACCTCCATTTTTCTAGCTGTAAAAAGAAAATAGTATGGTAAGATGGTACCTCTGTTAGCTTCATTCATATAAGTACACACGCATAAATAGACTATTTCTCTCTTCTTGCATGTTATCAGTATGACGTTTGAGTGATCACCAGCCTACTCACTAGTTTTGTTTTATGTTCCCTCTGCAGATTCTGAGTTGGTTTGTACAGATTTCTCTAGGATTAAAACATATTCATGACAGAAAGATCTTACACAGGGACATAAAAGCCCAGGTAACAGTTCAGCTCAGAGAAGAGCAAGACAGAACCGATCTTTGGTTTTCTTGAAATACCTCCAACAACGTAGCATTTTCTCCATTTATAGAACATTTTTCTTAGCAAGAATGGAATGGTTGCAAAGCTTGGGGACTTTGGTATAGCAAGAGTTCTAAACAAGTAAGTACTTTTTAAAATCATTTTTCTTTCTGTTCGTAATAGCCAATACATGTATTTTTAGATTTCATGAATTAAGATGACATTAAAAAGCTTAGTTTCCAAATAATTTTAGATAACTCTTTATATAAGTTAATTAAATCATTCAATTGATACTTTGAGATTAAAATTCTCAAGATAAACCTCGGCATAGTAGAAGGATGGTGGCAATGTTGTATAGTGTAATGTAAGCTAATCAAATGAGATGTGACTTAAATAGACATAAAACTAGTGAGCATTTTGTGAAACAGGTAAATTCATACATGCTGGGGGAAGTATACTGATGCAACTGTTTTGGAAGGCAAATTGGTGAAATCAACATCAAGAGATTTTTAAATGTTCTCTTTTTGGGAATTTATTCCAAGGGAATAACTTGAAATTTGGAGTAATTTAAATGCCTAATAATTGGGAAATGGTTAAATTTTATAAAACTTGGTACAGCCATGTACCTGAATATTATACAGCCACTAACATTTATGACTTTGAAGACTTCTTGATAACGTGAGAACAAACTTTGTTATATTCAGTTAAAAAAAAGGAATTCTGAATTCCAAATACACTATGATCACAGCTATGTGAAAAATATCTATGGAAAAAGACCAGAAGGAAATATATCAGAATGTTAATACTAGTTGTTTTGGAGTGATAAGATTTTGGGTAATTTTTTTCTTCTTTATTCACATTTGGTTTTTTCCAAATTTTAAATCATGAGATTACAGTACTTTGATAATTGAAAAGAGGGAATTTTTTTTTACATGTGAGAATTATGCAATATAACAATTGTATCTCTTCATGGAATCTTTAAGCCATAATTTTTTTTAACATGTAAACGTTGGAGAAGTGAATTATAAGCTTAAAAATCAACTAATTTCACTACTCTGTTATTAATATGCAATATGTTTTGCTTTATTTTAGTATGTGTATGCATCAAATTTTGTGTTATCCATTTTTACACTTTTTTCTTGTATGTATATCTATGTCTTAAGCCTTTTCTTACTTCAATAATAAACTGTTATTTTATTATTTAATATAATTTTGCTAGTACCATGGAACTTGCTAGAACTTGTGTTGGAACACCTTACTACCTGTCTCCAGAGATCTGTCAGAATAAACCCTACAACAATAAAACGTGAGTTGCTGACTATTGGTTTGAAAGTCTTAGGAAAATCTGATGGTTTCCTTCTCATGGTACTTTTATAATTTCATTTTCTTCACATATGAAATGAGGATCCCAGTGACTGGCTCTGACTACCTCAGCATTCCCTGAAGCTTTCTGAACTTATTTAGGAAAAGACATTTCTCTTGATTTAAAGATACAAGTGATAGAAAGAATAACATTGAAAATTGCAGTCACTGTGATGTCCATCTTTATGTTTGATTCTTATACTCTCTAGCACTGTTTAGTCTATTACAGGAAAGTCTTGTAGATGATGGGTCAGGTAGAAGGTGGTGAGGTCTGGTGATGGAGCACTGGATTGGGCGCCAGGGATCCTAGTCTTGGCTCAGTCACCAGCTTGACCAAGTCAGTCGATCTTTGTGGGCCTCAGTTCCCCTATCTGTGTTGCAGGAAAATGGAACAAGAGAGGATACGTGAGTCCCTGGGACGCACCCCGCCAAGTGAGGGTCCTTTGCTTTGCGCAGGAAAGAATTCAAGAGCAAACCATAGTGAAGAGAATGTAGATTTTTTTCAGGCAGAGATATACTCCATAGACAGAATGTGGTCAGTCTCAGGAGGGTGAGTGGCCCCAGGACAGGGGGTCATCTGGGAAAGTAAGAGTGACAGGAGATACACATTCCACAGGCAGAATACGGGCCATCTCAAAAGGCGAGAGGCCCCACGGTGTGTGTGGGGGGTTCTTTTTTATGGGCTCAATAATTTCATATGCTAACAAACTAGATTATTCCAACTATTTGGGGGAAAGAGGTGGGGATTTCCAGGAATTGGGCCATCACCACTTTTTTGCCTTTTATGGCCAGCCTCGGAACTATATGGTGCCTGTGGGTGTGTCATTTAGCATGCTAACACACTCAGTGAGCTATAAGGAGGCTCAAGATCCATTGGAAGTCAAATCCTCCACTGGTTCTAACCAGTTTATGACCCATCCTGGATTGCTGGGTCATTGTTTTCATGGTTGTGCCCTGCTCCCTCTCTCCTGTCTCACCTGTAACAAAGAGGGTGTTGGCTGGATAATGTCAAGACATCTCCCAGCTTTAAAAATCTTTTTTTTTGTGTGTAGTACCAGAGCCTGCTGTTGAGGACTAATGTTAATATACGCAGTGATAAAAAGTGAGGAAGAGGTCGTTCTTACTTCTAGGGAAGGAAAAGGAAAACATTTCACTTTTCAAAGTTGGCTGCTGGTTGAACCTGTTGGCCTTGCAGGAAAACAGTTCATCTGGGCATTAACTGTCTGTTTGTTTAGGAAAATACCTAAGGGATATTTGACTGTTTGACTTTGAAAGAGGTAAATGGAAGGCAAAGCCCTAAAAAAAAAAAAGACAGAGTAGTAAATATTTCTCCACATAATAAAAGAACAGGCATTTTGGGAGCTATCCTCTGACGTCTAGAAGGGGTTTGGCCTGAAGCTGAGCAGGAACACAGGCAGTGTAGCCTGAGTGGAGGGGCAGGTGCCCAGAGCAGAGCTTTGGGCTGCAGAGATCCCGAGGTTGAGGTCGGCAGCATTGTTTTGTCTCTTTGTACTGCTTTTTAAGAATTTGAGCCAACATTCAAATATGCTGATTTGGTGTTTCTGATCACTGGAAGCGCCTCGCAGTAATTGTTACCAAACCAGGTTCCTCTGACCTGCGCACAGCAAGCCCAGCGCTGAGACACCGAGGTTTGCAACAGAGGAGTTTACTCATAAAGCAGCCAAACGAGGAGACTGGAGAACAAGTCTCACATCAGCCTCCCTGAAGGCAAGGGGCTTGAGATATTTATGGGATGAAGAAGCAGAGTGGTCTCAGGCATGGGAAGGGGACTGGAGGTAGGGAAGAGGTGAGAAAATCTGAGTCATGCTTCTGTATGGAATGCATGGTCAAAAATGGAGGTGTTTAGCGTGACCCGAGGGTTGAGCTTTTGGCCCTCTGAGGTCAAAAGGTCCTTCATTGAACAGTTCCACAGGCCCAGTTTTAGGGTCAGTGTCCCAGCAAGTCTTAGCTGGCTTGAACTGGGCGAGAGCTGACTCCAAGTTCCTGAAAAGCAACTTAAACCCTCCTTACATAGCAGCTCACCCATCAGAGGTGTTATCTGTGGGGTGGTTAAGGAGTCTTGTGATATATTACCTAGGCTTGGACGGTATGCGACTAAGGACAGAGGAGAAAGAAAAGAAGAGAAAAATAACTAAAACGAGCTTAATCCGTGAAGGCAGTTTGCAAACGGAGGGGCTTTAACAAGCTGCCCCCTTATCTACTGTTCTATAAAACAGACTTAAGAATTGCTGCTGGTCACCAGCTTCTGTGAACCCACGTGGGGCACGGCTTCATAATCAGCTGGGTAGCGATGCCCCCTTCAGGCGGGGTTCACCACAGTCCTCACCACACCCAGGGTGGTGTAAGACATGCAGATTCTTCCTCCCCCCCAACCCCCCGCGGCTTCATTCCCTGCCGGACCCCTGTAGCATCTGAGTTCACCACACTGGCTCCAGGGGGCGCTCTGGGACAGGGGAGGAGTTTGGACCCAGAGAAGACCGGTAAAGACAAAACCCAGTGTAAATTCCGTGTGGTGGTGAGACGTGTCCATTAGTTTCTAGACCCTCTAGAAAAACTCTAGAAACCAGGTGGAAGTAGTTTGCTACCTAGTCTGTAATCACCCTTTATTGTACTTAGACATTTAGTATGTCTGCTCCTCCCGCACACAGACTCAAAGGAAGCGTTTGTGCTACAGACACAGCTAAGTAGGGAAGCTGTTTGCTCCACCTTACTGAATCGCTCTTGTTTGGCTCTTTGACCACCTTCTTACCTCCTTAACTTCTCATTAGGTTTTCTTTGGGCTTTTGGATTTAATTGTGCTTTTTGTTCTCTAAGGTAATTTCTTATTAAACCAATCACACATAAATACTAAGTACCAAGTACCAAAGAGCAAGTCACTAGTCATATATCATAAGCACATTTATTTCAAGTTCGTTGAGTACCAGATACGTGTTCATCATTTAAGCTAACTTTTGGTTCTGTCAATAGCCTTGAATAGAATATACTTTTCTAAATCAACAAAATTTTACCGTTTGAATGAAAACAAATCCATGTTTGCGTTCTGCCACCCTCCTCCAAATTGCTCAGAATTCCATCCATGCACACATTTTGTCTGAGCACATGACACTGAAGTATTAAACCATCAGATGGTAGCAAGGCTCGTGTCCCTGACTCTGCTAGGAATCTGACAGACTACAAATTGTTTTCATTTCACCTTTAATCTTAGTAAGAATAAGAACTGATAACATATCTGAAAGCATTTGTAAAAACTAGTCACCTATATGAAATTGTAAAGATACACGAGTATAAGTCACCATAAGGATAGAGTTTTCAGTTGAGAATTATCACTATTTCTTGGCGTGTAAATTCTTGTCTTCCCCAGGGATATCTGGTCTCTTGGCTGTGTCTTATATGAGCTCTGCACACTCAGACATCCTGTAAGTATATTAATCACCAGATTAATCTTGAATTACTGAAACTGTATAAATGAAATTAACCTCTGAGAGGACAAGGTTAATACTAGTTTTATTAGATTGTTAAAAATTATGTGGACAAGCTATTAAGAAGACTGATAGGTCTATATATACTGACATGAAAAGATGTCCAAGCTGTGTTATAAAGTACAAAATCCAAGTTGGAGAATAGTACATGTAGCATATTTCCATTAAAAATAAATTGTATGTGAATATATAGAATCAGCAAAGGGAAAGGATGCATGGGAAATCCAGGCACAAGCTCCCAGGAACCTCTGCCAGAAGAGTCACATCGGATGCACTGATTCTCTAGCAATAAGTTGTGACAATACGTGTGAAATATTATTTAGCAGAGAAGTTCATTAGAGACCCAGTGCCCTGGGTTCTTATTGGTGACTGGTCATTATGATCTGTACTCTGTAAAATAAACATTGTTTTTAAACAATCTAGAAGGAAATGTACTTCTGAGTGGTACAATTTTACATTTCCCTGACTATTTATAATTACTACTTATAATTTCCTATACCTTCCAGTTTTCTATAATGAGTAAATATTTTGATAAGAAAAATTAAAGGTAAAGAAACCTTGTTTTAAATAACATGACATCTCATTGAATAACTGCTTACAATATCTACTCGTGAAAGATTTGTTGATGAAAATTCAGGGCGGACTGTAGCACTGCTAACTAAAGCTTTAAAACATGGCTTTGTTTCTTGACGTTAAATACTAGTATTGAACTTTTCTCTGATTTAGTATCATCATTCCTTGTCCTTTCAGTTTGAGGGTAACAACTTACACCAGCTGGTTCTGAAAATTTGTCAAGCACATGTTGCCCCAATATCTCCAAGGTTTTCCCGGGACCTACAGTCCTTGATATCCCAGCTCTTTGAAGTATCTCCTCCAGATCGACCCTCCATTAATTCCATCTTGAAAAGGCCATTTTTAGAGAAATTAATTGGCAAATACTTGACTCCTGAGGTGAGTTTTGAGGCAACTCTGGATTTTGGCAGAGATTTAGGCTAGCAGGCCCTGACACAGATGTTTGGTTTCAGGTCATTCAGGAAGAATTCACTCACAGCCTCATACATAAAGCAAGAGCGTCTGCTTCTCAACCTGCTGGAAAGGTGGTCCAAGGTAAGAATGATTTAACCATGCAGTCAGAAAACCATGTGTTATGTGTCTCAACACAGTGACTTATAATATATGATTGACAACATTAGGAGGGAAATTCCTCCAAACATATTGAATGTGAACTTTTAAAAGATATGAACAGTATAGGCAGGAGAAAAGTCATCTTGTCGAGTGGTGACCAGTGGGTGTGACCGTGTGTCTAGCTCATGCCTGGCCTGGAGGATTCACCTTCTCTCTTCTCATCGGTCAGGAAAATCTGATGAAGCAGTGGATTTGCTGATAAAGAGATATTTGAAGAGCTAGAATCCAAACCTAACTTTTGTGTAGGGAAGGGATAGAGCGTAAGAGAAGATCCACAGACAGACACAGAATCATGGGAGGAAGCTTATTTTTTTGAAATAGAGAGGATGGACTGGCAATTAAGAGTTTTCTTGCAGAGACCCATTGGAGCTGAAGATAGGATCTTGGACCTAATCAGTAACAGTGGGAGAACAGTTACTATGTGATCCCCAAAGAAAGCAGGCGATACTTTATGGCAATGATAAATAGACAAGCAATTCTAGTAGTGGTTTCGAGAATCAGCTGATGAAGTGTGTGTGTGTGTGTGAGAGAGAGAGAGACAAACAGACAGACAGGCAGACATTCAAGAATAGAAAAATTACTAATTCAACTGATACTGTGAAATAAGAGCCTTAGGATTAGCCGTAACCAAATGTCTGAACTTCAAGGATGAGGAGTAGAAAATCTCTCCAAGAAATCAGTGATAAGGAAATATTCCCACTAAAATTGAGGAAACTTATAAAGGGGTGGTGAATGATTGATTCCTCCATGTTTAATTTGGTTTGACATATTGGCCTAGACCGAGAATGTTTAGAAAGTAGGTAAGTAGAGGACGAGAGAAAGCACATTGTCTGCATTTCTAATATGGGACAGACAGGAAAACAAGAACGAATTTTGGAGGTGACAGACACAAACTTATCAGAAGACCCACTCATCCTTTTCCAACAACAAGGCGACATAACCATGTGGCCTGATGACCCAAGCTCTGATGACTACGTTTAATTACTTGTGCCATTATCTTACATACATTGTTTCTGTCAATGTTAATATTAATTTCTAAATTTTTTAAAAAGTACCATTACGTTTTACTAGAAATACATAAAGGAACCCTGGAGAAAAATGGTTTCCTCCATTCAAAGAAAATGCGTAGTAATTTTCCATCAGCACTTCTCTCCGTGGCTAAGGTGAACTTACTGTGTTATGCATTGCCTCTGATGCATATGCTCTCACAAGTGTAATATTAAAGACGTGGAAATTTTTAAAAATTGAAATTGTTTTATTTTGGTTAAATAAGATTCTAAAATACAGAAAGTGAGATTCCAGGGAAAGTGCCTACCAAGATCAAAGATATCAGTGCCAACTAAAAGGAAGGACGTATTATATAGAAATGAATGGAGACCACCAGCTGGAGCCCTGAAGCCAGTATCTGTAAGTCATGTTGAACCCTTCCTCTGGGTTTTTAGTAGATGGTATGTTCTACAGAACTACTTGTACGTGTTCATGAGGTACAAGGTCATTACTTGGGGGTTCACTAGTTTTGTGCTTGTAATAAAATTCTTTAATGAGCATTAAAGTGGCACTTCATGGGGCAACTTCTAGCTTTTATGTATTTTTTAACAATGCTGTATTTTCTTAAGTATTCTACACATCAGTTTCAGTTTTCTTTTTATAATTCAAAGACTTTTAATTTCTTTGAATAAATAAGGTTCTGCACAGCAGCAGAAAACATTATGTATTTTATAATTTTAACTCTGATGTGTATATATAATTGAAAATTTTTTATTACGTAGTCATTGTTTTACTTCCCCCAGAGTTTCTTTATGCCAGTTATTTGAATCCACTTCAGCAGTGTTGAATCTTTTAGGTCATGCTAGTGAAATGTTTCTGGTACACGGAAATGGCTACTGTATTTTAATTAAAGAATTCTATTTTTAAAGGAGACTCATAGTATATTTAGAGGAACATTTGGAAGTATATTTTCTAAGTTTTTACTTGCTATGTAGACATTTTAGAACATGTGTGGGTGTGTAGATAGGTTTTTGAAACTATTAGTTAAATTATTCCTCTTATTTGATAAAATGTGATTTAATTTTATTAAAGAATTTTGAGAGTATGTTGTGATTTAGAATACTCTATAGCAAACCTGTAGGAGACAAAAAAAAAAAAATCTAAAAGACTCAAGGATGGATTAAGTTAGGAGAACATATTGACATTTTTTTAATCCTTTGAAATCTGCTAATGCACTGAAACGAATGGGTCTCTACAGGAACCACCTCTGGTGTTCTCATTACCATTTGAGATTTTAGAGAAAATCCTAAAGTAGCTTTTCTTTTCCGTCTAACACTTTTCTCCATTTCTAGCCATTTGTCAAGTAATTAGTAGTACTTTCTTTGGGGCTGTACATAGATAAAAATTGTAAAACTAAGAAAACTACTTCACACTTTAAAAGATTTTTAAAATAAATATGTGACATGTTTAGGCTAAGAAGCCAAAGTTTATACATTTACTTTAATTTTTGAATAGAACTCTAGGAATGCGCCATTTTTTAAGTTAAGGATGGTCAAATATCTGCCATTCCATATGGTTCAATCTTGTCTTTATATAAATGAACCACACAGCACTGACAGGAGCACAGAGTATAGTGTGTTACTTCTTTACAGTGAGGAAATTTCAGTTTTAACTTTTTGTTTGGTTATTCATATTTCCAGCTACCAGTTCCAGGCCTTTCCAACGGTTTGATATATATTTTTTCTCTTTTGTTAGCCACCGCTAAGCAGGCAGCATTGTCACAGTGTTAAATAGACCCTACTTTGCTGTTTAGCAACAGGGTCTTGACTGGTTTTCATATGTTAATTTGGTCTAATTCTAGTCTTCCAGCTCAGTGGCCTCTATGAAGTCTAAGATAAACATTTGTTTCTGGTTCTCCTCCTCTTTTCCTGTTCTGGTTGGGAGGGTGGAGAGATGGAGCTTGGGATGGTAACATGCCTGTCCGGAGCTGCTACAGGACTTTCCTGTGTTTACGCGGGAGGAGTGACTCTGAGTGATTCGGCATCTTCTTTCCTTCGAGTCATGTTGCCATTTTGTATTTAGCCAGTTTATCAGAACGTGTTGCAAATCTCCAAATTTGCGAGGCCCACAGTAAAGTACAGTGTTCTCCCATAAAGTTTGGAAAAGTATAAGTAAGTTTACAAAAGATAGCAAATAATAATGCTGAGTTTAGTTTCAGATCTTGGGTTGGATAGATACTCACTAAGTATTTTTATACATGATCCATAGTCATGCCTTGGCAAAATTATAAACTTCTATGCTGCAGTACTTAGACTTTTTAAAATATTTTTCAGTTCAGGGTTTGGGGATTCTAAAACTACTTTACTCTGAAAACAAGTCCAGGGCAAAAACAACAATATACCTTCTTCAATGCCCTGCCTTAGCTATGGTCATCTCAGCTAATCTTAGCAGTGAGATTTTAATCATGTGTTTTTAAAAGTCTCTCTTCTTTTTAATCCCTCAGATAAAAATGGCAGAAAGGACCAAACTTGCTGTGTGTGGACATTATGATTATTATTATGCCCAACTTGATTTGTTGAGGAAGAGAGCCCACGGACCAAATTACCACTATGTTCCTCAAAACGATACCAGAGTTGAGGAGAATTATAATCAGGAAGAACGCCACAGTCCGCCTCCAGGTCAATGGTAATGTCGTAGTCTGACTTAAACTTTGGTCCTCTGAAAACATCTTGACAGATTAACATTTATTCTGAAATCTTTCCAAATTCTCCTAAAACATCTGGGAAGAGCTTACAGACTCTTCATTTAAAATACTTAACTCACAGTTCCCTTGACCCTTTTTTATCTCAGGTCTGATGTAGCTGTTCTTACTCATGTAGACATTTAACTGTGGGCATGGATTCATACTCTGGAATTTTTTATGTTTTTTTCTGTTTTCTAGCAAATTCCACTATCCAGGAGTGATGAAAATATTTGTATATGTATCATTTTCCAAAGAGGTTTTTAATATTAATCAATAATAATTGAATTGTTGTCAAATGATAATTTGAGACATATTGAAAAGTGAACATATTCATTCAGCATTTATATTCTTGGGAGTTTGGATGTATTAGAAAGAAACTAATATAATTACACTGCTCTTATGGTGGCCTTTTAAAAAGTTTATTCCATAACAAGTTTCTGCAGATCCACGGTATTTTTTAGTGTTTCATTCACACTGATGTCAGGGATCTTGTATTCAGAATATTTGACCCCCATCCACAGCTCTGAAGACCTAAGTCTGAGAGTCACTTTTTAATAATGTTTTTGCCCTCACATTTTTTTTTTCAGGTTTGGGAATTTGCTAACTTTTGGGGTCTATGGTTATTTATTGTTGAAATTTTGGATGAATAATAAAAAATACGAAAGACTATGTGATTGGTGATCTCACCAGATAGCTAATGAAAATCAGATAAGTCAGAACAATAAAATAAGGATTTCTCCAGAAATGCATGATGGGAAAAGTAGATGTTATGTTTTATTTTGTTTCTTAATTAATTAATTAATTAATTAATTTTAGTAGATGTTTTATTTTTAAAGCTACGGGTGCTGTTATGGTTTTATCCATCTTCATAACACATTTTTAATGATCACCATGATCACCAGCATTATGTATTACACTAGTTCAAATTACAGGATTCATACAGGACTCAAGTAATGAGTGACATATATTTTACATGTGAACTAGGTGCAGCCACCAAACTCCCTTTCCCTTTTCTCCGCCCCTGGGAAAACGTGTCTTCCACTCTTTGTCTAGATATGGGAGCTGTCAAACTATCAATTATTTTGATTACATATGATTTTATCTCCTACACTCTCACATAAAATGTACTGTGATCTGAAATGTGGTGGGTTTTATGTAGCAATAATCAGTAATGACAGAAATTCTTCGCAGGAAATTCTGCAGAAAGATAGGTATCTAGAACATAGGTGTAAACCTGAAAATAGTTTGACCAGAATTGACTAGAACTGTGCTGGAAAAATACTTAATATTGTGAGAGATGGCTAAAGCCTGTCTCTGTATTCATTAAGCATTTGTGTGCCCACGAGAGGAGCAGAGGTGAAGGGAGGGGCCCCCATCCTGCTCAAAAGGAGCTCAGAGTGTCCTGCGGGAAATAGCCAAGCAACTGTTAGTCAAATCGGCGTGACAAGGCTGTAGATGAGACATCTGCACGCAGCATGAGAAGATCCTGCTATGGGCTTTTCCTTTTTCCCTCCAACATATTATAGACTATGGGTGGACTGACTCCTGCCCTGAAGAAAAATCACTGGATCAATATTTTTCTGTTTTTATCCTCTCCTGTATCCCCAGTTGTCACTGTTCTTTCTACCTCTCTTTCTTCTTGATTCCAAAGATCTTCTTTTCCAATGTACACATTCTGTGACTTTGAACTACTTCTTGAACTCGGAATTTCAAGCCACTGGTGAATTGTGAATCCTGTTACAAAGCTGAAAACTCACTTGTCAAATCGGTGCCTAAGACTAGTTAAAATTTCCACTCAAGTTGAATGTTTTTGTTTCCTAAGGCCTGCTGAATACCTTCAGAGGAAATTTGAAGCTCAACAATATAAGCTGAAAGTGGAAAAACAGTTGGTAAGTAAACTGCCAAATTGAAGAGGCCATCAGGAATTTTCTGCTAGTTTCTTTGTTCACAAATATTCATGGATCCTGAAGTCAAAGTTCATTCCACATAGATTAAGACTACCCTTCAGCTTCCCCAGTTTTTAAAGCTAAAGGGGAATAGGCTTCAATTAGGGGCTGAGAAGCCTAGTTCCTTCCCTGGCTCCACCGCTTGCTGTGTGACCTTATGCAGGACATACCACCTCTCTGAGCCTCTATTTCCTTTTCTATAAAAGCTGTAGATGGGCTTCACGGTCCCCTTCAGTGCTGCAATTCTTCATTCTGTTTTATTAGAATTCTACATGTTTTTTAGAAAATGACTATTGTATTTTATTGGAAATGAAAGTTAACCTTTATTCTTAAGGATAGTGTCAAAATTCTGAGGCTGAGGGAGACTGGATATGCATCTTATTTCTACTGCTCTTATTTTGAGCTGCTCAACAGCTCTAGTTATCTTCCCTATTTAATCCCCTGCTCCAGGAGTTGTTAAACTTTTACAGAACTTTGATTTCACAATTGTAGTTTACCAGTTCAGGAAAGGAATCCAGGCATCTCACATGGTAGCATAAAATATCGACTGCTTAGGATAAACAACACAAATGGTTGTATTCATTTTCTTTACTTTTAAAATATTTTACATTTAAACTAAGAAAATTCTATGGCTCACTATAAAAAATATCTCCCAAATGCTGGGATTGATGATATTATTATTATTTAAAGAATAAGGACAAGGTCAAATCGTAAGATGTTTCCAGAATGCAAGAACGCTTTGTAAATTATTTCATTCAAATGATAGGGTCTTCGTCCGTCTTCTGCTGAGCCAAGTCACAATCAGAGACAAAAGCTAAGAAGTAACGGAGAAGAGCCTGGATTCCAGGGACTGCAGTTCAGGAGAAACGAAATGAAGGAACAGGTTAGAAACAGTCCTCTTCCAGGGCTACCATTGTATTTGTCTCGTTGTCTTTTGTGCTGTAATGAGGTGTTGCCCGAGAAGGCGCGTTAGCCAAGTACTTGTTGGACATGCTGGTGAGAAGCACCATCCTGAGGGTTTAGGGGAGACGGAGATCTGCATTTCACCTTCTCAGAGAATGCAGTGTGGCTGCATTCATAAGTCTTTTCCCTTGGATTAATAAACTGTCCATCCTTAACATTTTTGAAATTTCTGTTGGCTTCCTATGGCTGTCTTAATAAAGTACAACAAATTGGGTGGTTTAAAATAACAGAGATTTATTTTCTCAGGGTTCTGGAAGCTTAAAGTCCAAAGTCAAGGTGTCAGCAGGGCCATGCTCCCTCTGGAACCTGGCGGGGAATCCTTCTTTGCCTCTTGCTAGCTTCTGGTGGTTGGTTGGCAATCTTTGGATGCTCTGGCCTGCAGCTCCATGACTCCAGTCTCTGCCCTTGGACATGGCATCCTCCCAGCGTGTCTATCTTCACCTGGCTGTCTTCTTAACAGGACACCAGTCATACTGCTTTAGGGACCTGCTCTACTCCAGTGTGACCACATCTTAGGTCAGCTGATCACATCTGCAGCGACCCCATCTCCAAATAAGATCACATTCTGAGATACGGGCGGTTAGGACTCCAACGTATCTTTCTTGGTATGGGGGGTGGACAGATTCAACCCGCAATTATATGTGGAAGTGGGATGTATAAAGTAATTGTCTGTCATTAACACATTTGGGGTTGTATATCAAAGTGAGATCGTCCCAAGAGACCTTATCCTCACTGGGGGTGAAGTACCACAGCCAAAGCGTAAGGCAGGTTGCCATTTTCAGGAGTAACAGCCTTCCTCTTAGGATAAATCACACATTTCTAAAATCGTAGGATGTATAGAGATTATCCTGTCAAGTTGTTCACAGACATTTAAAATTTGGGGATTGGGATTACTTTCTAGGAATATTGGAAGCAGTTAGAAGAAATACGCCAACAGTACCACAGTGACATGAAGGAAATTAGAAAGAAGTTGGGATGTGAACTGGAGGTAAGTCAACTTACTCTCCTAAAGGAAAGGTTTGCTCTGTTGATTTAGCGCTAAATAAATTGAGCAGGTGTTAAAAGTCATGATCTTCTTATAGAAAAGATAAACTTTATCTTGTAAACTTTTTCTTTAAATAGGAAAGCTGTCAGATTTAATGGAAGCCTCGCTTTATTATGGTTTACTCGCGGTTACACAGGGGGATGGGGCTGTCTGTGATTCTCAGTTGAGTGGCTGTTATTAAAAGTACTGGATGACTGTCTTCCCCACGAAGCAGTCAGTAGGTATTGACTGAGCAGCTCCTTTACCCCAGAACTGGATTAGATGCAGGAGGTAAGTTCATGCCTGCAAGGTAGGAAGAGACAAGCATCTATTGAATTCAGCTATATTGGCACAGTCATATGCAGGAGTAAGGTTCGAAAGTCCGCATCAGGCAACGTTTGAGAGCAGTTCCTTAAAGGCACCACGTTGGACACTCATTCTTCCATCTCTCAGATCATCGCCTTTTCAGCAGAGCTCCAGGTGAGGTAGCTGGCCTGTATTTGGAGACCACATTTCACGAAAAACACATGCACATTTAAACACTAGAAATACCCTCAGCGCCCTGGGATGCTCCTCCTATGAGGGCCTCTGGGCACCGAGCACCGCCGAGGACACAGCTGGCCTCCGGTCTCACACGCCCTTGAACTACACACTTGTTGACTGCTGAAATTAACCTTTCCCTCCCCCCCACGCCTGAGTGCAGTGGATGAACTAATACAGGTGAAATGAGCATGAGGGACAGTTTACACTTCAGCTGTGCGTACTGGGCTCTGAACTAGAGCTTTCACATACACTGTCTCCCTTACTTCCCATAACAGAAGCTGAATGCCTCATCCAAAGGCAGATATTAGATATTACAAAGGCAGACTAAGTAAGCGTCTGATTCTAAGACCTCTGCTCTTCCTGGCAGAGACCCTTCTACTCATAAACAGTTGGAAAGATGAGACACACATGGATGAAGCAATGATGGAATAAGGCTGAATCTAGTTAAACCCTATGAGTTCACGGGAGTGATGGGCAGGATGAGCAGGTGGAGGGTTTTTATGATAGAAAAGAGGTGGGGCCCAACTGGCTCTGAGAGGGAGAGTAGAACTTGGAGAGGCAGAGCTGAGGCGGAGGGTGCGGGAAAGAACCACGCAAAGCTTCAGGCCTGGATGCCCGGTGAGAGGGGCAGATTGGAGGTGCTTCTCTCCAGAGCAGAGGCTTGGTTGATGGTGGGGAGCCTCGTGCCATCACCAGCCCTATTTTAAAGGCAGGTCTGCTATGGGAAGCCTACATCCAGGAGCGATGGGTAGCAGACTTTTCTAGAGAGAGCAGGAGAGAAGCACGTGGTACCAGTATCAGCCACAGGGAAAAGCAGCACGGAGAGGGCCCCCTCCAGCCACTCTCCCTGCCCATCCCCTGGCCAGTGTGTCCTCACCAGATCCGGTTCAAATCTAGTAGCCTAGGTTCAGAAAGGGGCCTTCAGAGCCAATCTTGCTGACTGTGTATAATTTATTTTGAAGGAGGACTCAAAAATAAATCCTAAAACCTATTTGGTGAAGAAGAGCGACCTGCCCGTCCACCAGGAGGCCCCCGAGGAAGAAGCCCCCGTGCAGGTGATGGCTATTGTTAGATGGTGCTGGGTTCCCAAGGAGTTTGCTCCATCCTGGTGGTTCCTACCCCTCCCGGAGTAGTAGAACCATGTGCGAAAGTTTCAAAAATCTCAAACACCTAGGCTCTGACCCCCCCCCCCCCAGTGGTGGAACCCAGGCACCCTGTTTTCAGGAGCTGGCTGGGTGAGTGAGTGCGCAGCCAAGTTTGAGAACTGTTCCTATGAGCTATGAAAGTTCCGTTTTCTGGTGGTGGTTGAAACAGAGCCTCAGACACATTGGTCAGAGCACCTGAAGGTTAATTTCTTCTCTGTTTCAAACTTCCTCTTTTGGCAGGAGTAGGGAACTGGGCAGAGCTGCATGGCAAGAGACGTTTCTTTTCCTTCTGGGAGGTCTTTCCCCTTCACGGTCAAGGTGCCCTGAGGGCTTGACTGAGGGCAGGTGAGAGGAACCCCTGTTGAGTGAAGGCTAACCGGCCTCCCTGAGTATTCTGCTTTGTGAAAGACTCAGGGACCTTTACAGGTGTCGAGAGCTCTAGAGTGGACTGAAGTCGAATTTTCCACCCAGTGGGGTGAATGGGGCTTAAGGGTCTAAGAGTTGTATTTTGAGGGAAATAAAGCAATATGACACTTCTCATGCAGTTGAGATAACCAGGCCACACAGTCAAATCGGACAACCTACCTCACAAGTATAAATAAGATACAGAAGTCATAGTCCTGCCTTCAGAGTGCACAATATTGCAAGGCAGGAAAACACCCTTCCCAGGGTTGCAGGGCAAACAATCGGTAATGATTCAAACTGACAGATGTGGTACGTGAAGTCCACACAAAGAGTGTGGTACACAGATGAGACGGTAATTAATTCTAAGGGGAGGTAAAATGATGGAGAGGAAAAAGCATTAAGAAATACACACACATATACCCCCAAGGAGACTCATAAGTTTCTGGCTCGAAAGGAGTAGCACCATTTACCGAGATGGGGAAGGGTGGGGAGCAAGCCAGTGGTGGGGGCACTCTAGGGTCCACTTTGGATGTGTGGAGTCAGGAAGGTATGAGAGGTGGCATACCAGCTCCGAGGCCTGTGCCCTGCTGCTCACTCTGCCTGGAACACGCTTTGCCCAGACTTTCATGTGCCGAGGTCCAGTATCATTCCAGGGCTTGAATCAAATGCCATATGGGCTATTTTCGCTTTTTTTTGTCCCCTACTCATTTCCTATGCTTTTACCCTATTTTATTTTCTTTACATCACTTAACACCCTCTGAAATGATGTCATTAGTTTGCTAGCTCATTTACTTATCTTACTCCAGGAAAAGGTCAGTTCTGTGTCAGCAGGGACCTTGTGGTCACGTGCTGCACTGACCCACTGTGTAGGACAGTGTCTGGCCCATAGTGGGCGCTCAGTATGAATTTGTATAATGAGTGTTAAAGTGAAGATGGTACCAAACAGGCACCTGAAAATGTGAGTCTGAAGCTCAGAGGGGAGGAAGGATCAAACCCGAACGGATGCGTTTAAGAGTCACTGCATAAAGATGGCATTTAAATCCATGGGAATTACTGAGCTCTCCGTGTACTGAGGAAGAGAAGGCCAGAGGGCCTAGGACTGAACCCTGAGAAAGCCCAGCATTTAAAGTTCACCTCTCAATCATTCCTTTGAAATTCTTGTCGTTACTTTTACAATCTTCTTCTCGTCCTCCTTGATGTTGCCCATCAATTTTTAGAGCCCTCTCCTTGCTTTATACTATCATGAGCTCTGCACTTTTTTGTTTTTCTGATTACAATCATCAGCCTCTTAAGGGAGGGATCTTATAATCAAAATTATGTTCTTGAATTAGATGAGGTTGTACTGGACTGGAGTGGTAGGCACTGTCACATTATAGAGTTTTGCCCATTGCAATGCCAGTGTTAATTGTATTAATACTTCAAGTTAAGGGACACTGTGCCTTAATTTTTAGTGGACTATTGTTAGCTTTCCTTTACAAAGATGTGATTTTATTCTCAAATCAATCATCTGATTCAATTGAGAAATCAAATAATGTAAACAGACCCTGCTGTGAATTCAGGGGTTGTGAAAATATAATTGTTTGATCAGTATTAAATGCTAGATTTTAATTTGCCTCTAAATTTTCAGGATATTGAAAGAGACTTGAAACAAATTAGACTTGAGAGCATAAAGGAAGGTAAAATTCCAGAACAAAAATATAAAGCTAAGGTAATAAACATTTTATTTTAAAGTTTCATATTAAAAAACTGGCTGGGGGTCTGAACCTTGCAATCTGGGTTGCCTATAGGATTTAACCCCCTACTATTTTATGGAATTGCCTTATTTTGTAATGTTAGATTAATGGTTTTACCTATTTGTAATGTCAAATTGAGAGTTGTAATTTTAAGGTTTTTATTGGATTGCTAAACTAATATTTTTTTCTTTCTTCTAGAGAGGGGTAAAGTTTGAAATTAATTTAGACAAATGTATTTCTGATGAAAACACCCTCCAAAAGGAAGAGGTATGCCATTAAGTATATACTTTCATTAGTAGGGATGAGAAAAAGGGTACCTTAATACCGTGTTTCGTGGAATTTTCCCATGGAGGGTAGGCAGAATTTTCTAAAATCTTCCTAGAAGGCTCTCAAGTGTTCAAATGAGTCTTCCAAAATATTTTTTATCCTCCCATTCTTTTTAAAATCGAGATTATTGCCATAGATGAATTATTCCATTGTAATTTATTTATCTATTATAAGGGAGCCATTTTCCTCATAATAGTAACTTTTCATTACAGCCGGATTAAAATAGAAGACATAATACACAGTCGACAACTAATACACTCACCTAAAATAAATGAGCAGGTACCCTGAACCCATGTGCATTTACTTTAGATCTCGACTGGCTCCTGACAACTTTGCACCGGTCTTTGGGTAAATTTCAGTTGTGCACTTGGGCTCTCACTGAAACAGCAATAAATGCAGGAACACAGGAAACTCAAACCTCATTTTGTTACTTGATTTCAACAGCTTTTTAATCGCATTTTTTACTTAACAAATATCCAGTTCTACTAACAAATATCAAAAGTAACTGATTTGTGTTTCCATTTCACCATCTCTGAATTTCCCTTTTAAATTTAAAAGTTAAGTATGAATATGTGTAGATCTATATATTTATATGATATGATATTAATTATGTGCCCAATTTCTTTCTTTCATATTTTTTATTGGCTTAACACTTTTTTATGTTACCATTTCTTTCAGATGTGTGTGTGTGTGTGTGTGTGTGGGTGGGGGGTGAAGGATCAATTTTGTAAACAAATGTTTTAGAACAGTTTTAGGTTCATGACAAACTGAGCAACAGGTACAGAGATTTCCCATATAGCTCCTGCCGCTGCACCCACAGCCCCCTCTACCATCCACATCCCCCCCGAATGGAACATTTGTTACAATGATGAACCTACACAGACACATCATAATCACCCCAAGTCCATAGTTTACACTAGGGCTCACTCATTCTATGGGTTTTGACAAATGTGTAACGACAGGTAGCCAACATGATAACATTATACACAGTATTTTCACTGCCCTGAGAACCCTCTGTGCTCCACGTACGGTTCAGATTTTCACAGCACTCTGCTACATGAAGACTTCAGTCGAGTGGGGATAGTTAGTGCTCACATCTAACCACTAGGCCTCTATGTGTCCCAGAGCTGTGAGTGTCAGAGGGAGTAGCTCTGGGGACCTGTGTCTGGTTTGGGACCTGAGGACGGGTCCGGCCACAGTGCTTCTGTGAAGTCAGGCACTAGAATAAAAGAATGGAGTCCAAAAAGTTCTGTCCACCAGAGTGTTCATCCCTTGTTATTCTCTGCTTTGATCTGTTCAAAACAGAGTGATCACTTTAATATCAACTGTAGAACAGTAGGAGCAGTGTTAGGGACCCAACTGGGCACACTGTGTGCTTCAGGCAGGGTGTGGGCGAGCTAACTCTGAGAGTTCTATAGCTGGGCACCAACCATAGAAGTGATGACTGAAGGCAGAAAGTCTGCATCAAATGGGATCAGTGCTTGTGAATGCTGACCAGGAGAAGAAATGAACACATTCCTCTTTCTATCTTGTTCCAACATAGTTCCTGTTTTAAAGCCCTACTGATTTATGCAGTAAACATATATTGAATATTTATCACATATCTTGGTAAATGTTATTACTGGGAACACAAAATAATTTTAACCCCCCCCCCCCAAATATGGCTTGTATCTTATGAAACACCATGGAATTGCTTTAGGCAATGGATATACTAAATGAAACGTTGACCTTTGAGGACGGCATGAAGTTTAAGGAATATAAACGTGTAAAGGAGCATGAGGATTATACAGACAAAGCATTTGAAAAACTCTGTTGCCCAGAAGCAGGTATGTGTTTCTTGAAAGCTGCAGATGAGAAGGAACAGTTTTACTGGCAACTCTTCTTGAATTTTCTCCTCACTCGCATCCCTCGATTTGACTGTCACTTGTCCCTGCTCTCCCTGAGCTGGGCGGAGACCCGGCCTCTCTCCCTGGGCCACTCCTGCGGGGTCACATCCTGAGTCTCAGTGTCCTCTCTGCTCCACACTGTCTCCTTGGGCAGTTTCCCCCACTGCCTCAGCCTACACTCCTCCCCGGCCAGCAGCTCCACATCATCCATCTCTCTCATGATGTGGAAAGCTCCACGGACAGTCCCACTAGCATCTCAGACTCAGCACATGTGTGACGAGACCTCTGAGCCCTTTCTTCCCGGCCAGGCTTTGTCTTGGGGGATGTCCTCACCGGCTGGCTGCCCTGCTGCCACACCCAGGGTCATTTCTCCCCTGCAACGTCTCTGCGTCTGCTTCCTTCTCCTTCATCCCCTCTGCCCTGTCATCTCTCAGCCGTGTGGATGGGAGGCAACCCTTGGGCTTTGGAGACAGACAGGAGGTCGAACCCCAGCTGGTGCAGCCACTTTCTGACTGTGCAGCCTTTCACAAGTTACTTCAAATCTCTGAATCTCAGTTTCCTGTTAGGAATGAGGATAATAGTACTTGCCACTCAGGGTTATTGAGAGGACTAAAGTGAAAATTGATATACTAGGTGCTTAGTTTAATAAATTAGTTGAACAAATTTAGAAAAAAAGTGGTGAAGGGGCACTAACCCTTCCAACTATCAAACTATATTGTACAAATTATAGTTACTAAAACAGTGTGATACTAGCATCAGAATAAAAAAAATAAAAAAGAGGAAGTTTAGAAATAAACTTCAGTATGTATCATAATTTAGCATATGCTAAAAGGCATATCATATGTCAGTGGGAAAGAATTACTCAAATAAATGCTCTAAGGCTAATTAACAATTTGGAAAAAATAGTGAAATCAGACCCTATATGGTACAACAAACAAATCCCAAAATAAAATCAAAGTGTTTATATGTAAAAAATGAAATTATGTATTAGAAAATGAAGTAAAGAAAATATACGTATGTATTTTTTTGGATAGGGAAGAATTAGCTATTCAAAATATATAGGAAAAAAAATCACACAATAAATTAGTAATAGATTCAACTTTAACAATGAAAGGCTTTGGTAAAGCAAATAATACTAGCTTGTAGAATGTCACTTTTAACAGTTTATCTAGGGAAAATAATCATAAATGTCCAAAAAAGATTAGCTACAAATGAGTTCATTATAGTATTATAATAGTAAAAAAATCTCTAGCAATCTAAAAGTCCAGCAAAAAAGAATTAGTTAAATTCTACCATGAAACAGAATACCATGTTTGCTTTAAAATGGTGGTATAAAGTGATATTTAATAATCCAGATATGATGTAGCTAGTTGAGAAAATTATGAAGGAGCATGTTTTAAAACAAAGCAAAAACTATAAGAAGGAAAATTTGAAATTTTAATAGTCCCAGGACAGTGGGATCATGGATAATTTTTGTTTTCTTCTACTTACCTGATCTCCAAATTTCCTGTAATGAAACATAGCAATAAGGAAAATAATAACACAAGTCATTTTTAAAGTTAAGGTGGGGAACAGTTGCATTTCCGTGGACACTGACCAAATTTCTCATCAGTGCCTCAAGAAATTGTTCATTTGTGCCATTAATAGTTCTTGAGAATTAAATATATTGTCTAGTCAATCATGTTAATAAAAGTGAAACAATTTTAAATGTTTTTATAATTTCAGTCTTGTAAGTTATGACCTGTATCTTAGTCAGTTCAGGCTGTTCTAACAGAATATCGTGAACTGGGTGTCTTATAAATAACACATTTATTTCTCACAGTTCTGGAGGCTAGAAAGTCCAAGATCATGGTGTTGGCAGATTCAGTGTCTAGTGAGGGCCTGATTCCACCTTTTTGCTGCGTTCTCACTTAGCTCCCTGGTGTCTGTTTTGTAAGAGCGTTAATCTCATTCAGGAGACTCCAGCCTCATGGCCTAGTCACCTCCCCACAGTTGCCCCTCCTAATACCATCACGTTGGGCATTAGGTTAGGTTTCAGCGTAAGAATCTGAGGGGTACACATTCAGTCTGTAGCAATCTGTATTAGAATGAGGGTGGCGATTATTGTTTTGAATGTACCAGCCGATAGACTCCAGGTTTCCTAAGAACTATTTGGTGCAATTCGTCACACTTTGGCTGCTTTTAAATTAAGGTGTTCTTTTCTTACACCCAGAGCTGTTCATTCAGGACGCTGCAGCTGCAGAGAACAGGAGGCAATGGGACACTGGCGCTCCTCAGACTCTGCTACAAATGATGGCGGAGGCCGATGTCACCTCCCGCTCCACCGTGCCTGAGGGTGAAGCTGTCATCCGTGGCATAAATCGTCAGCAAAGAGGGAGGGTACAACTCAAGTGGTAGAGTGCATGCTTAGCGTGCACGAGGTCCTGGGTTCGCTCCCCAGTACCTCTAAAAATAAACAAACCTAATTACCTCCCCAACCCTGCCAAAATAAAAAAAACAAGTAATACAATAAAAGTAAATTAAAAAAAAAATCCTTAACCAGAGGAGGGCAAGGCTCCCAATGTTGCTATGTTCACCCCAAATGCTAGTGCTCACTCTGATGTAATAGCTCTCCCTTTTCAGTACAGTCCCTGTGGATTTGTATCAAATCCCTTTCAAAGATACTCTTTTGGGTTCTCCCCTACCTCTGCAGAGACTCAGCTACTGATTATTCTAGACGATTGCCCACTGTAGCTACGAGAATGTGAAGGAGGAAAGGTCCAGGATCCCACCTTCTTCCCAAGAAGGAGCAGTTGGCTTCGTTGGCCCTCCCCTATCAGTCTAATAACTCCCTTGCATTTTTTTGGAGGGTCATTTTTTCATTGGTAAAATCAAAATTGAAATATTAGCACGAGACTTAGAGAGTTAACCATGCCAAGATACATATAAAATTGTTTTGTAAGCCAGTGTGCTATTTCAGTGTTAGGTGTGTTTAGAATATGATGGTATTTCCAACCTGAATTCGTTTACATTTGAGCTGCTGGCCTAGTCTTTCCTTAGAAAAGAGTCCCAGCATCATCTGGGTGTTACCTTACAGGCGGCGGAGATTTCTATTGCTTATTTACCGTGTTCTGCTTAATGACATGGGGCTGGGGAAGAGCTGAAATTTATACTCATCTTACAAGTTGAAATATATAAGTATATCACTGAAATTAATAAATAAAAGTGTGTGAATGGACTTACACTGTTGCAAAATATGTCATCAAACGTATGAGAAGGGCTTGCAAATGTAACACAATTTAATCCGTCCTAAACCGATGAGACAATGAAGGGAAACCTAATTCAAAATAAGCAATAGAAATTCAACACAGCCAAATAGCCAGTTTACAAAGCTAACTCGTTAGCTATGTGACAATAAGTCACGTATACAATGAGCTTTTGTATATCTCAGTTTCCTTACTAACAAAATGAGAGCTGGGGTTAGGTGACCTCCAGGATTCTCACATCCTGTGATTTTATAAAAACTCAGATGAAGAAGCATTTTTACTTTTTTTTTTAACATTTTTTATTGATTTATAATCATTTTACAATGTTGTGTCAAATTCCAGTGTAGAGCACAATTTTTAGCATTTTTACTTTCGATAATCCAGTCTCCTCTTCAGATGGCCAGGTGATCGTGATTGAAGGCGTTCCAGAAAATAGGAAACAGTGGCGGCGCGAAGCACCAGGAACCTTAATGAGTGTTTTGGCAGCAGCACATCTAACAAGGAGCTCGTTTTCTGCCAGTGATGGAGAATTTGGTAAGTAGTTTATTTTTAAGGACAGAACCAGTCCCCCAAGGAATTTTGTCAGATATGTACATGCAGAAAGGAGCTAAAAATAGCCTGGAGAGGGCATTGGGAGGATGTCTGAACCTCTTCAGAAGCTGATTCGCTTTGTCCAAGTCTGTCCCAAATGCCACTAACGAAAGACTTGAACTTCTGAGAAAAGTTGGGTAGTTTTCTTTAATGTGATCGGTTGACAAGTGATGGAGAGTTAGGTAGGAAGGACTAGTGACTTTGTAGAGGATGAGCTAGGGCTTAGCATTGCCTGACAGAGGCCGTTGATTTCTGACATTTATGCAGCAGACACAAATTACTATCCTATGGGCAATAAACATACATCTTAATATAGTTTTCTTGGCTTTGGAATTTTTTTTTTTTGCCTCCAATTTTTAGCAAGATTATGCTTGTGTTAACTTTAAGGGAAACCAACTGTTGTTTTCTAATGTTTGAGGAAATCCATATCACAGTGGAGATTTGGGCCTCGATCAAGTCTGCAGGTGTGAGCTGTTAGGAGAAAAGCCACTGAGGGTGGCCAGGTGGCAAACAAGGAGCATCTGTGCAGGGCGAGGTTTGGCAGAGATGTGAGGCTGAGGCGGGCAGGGAGGCCTGGGTACAAACCTGAGAGTAATGGGTGCCGATACATGCTGACAAAGCGTGCACAACACTGAGAATAATGCAAGAGAGCTAACTGGCTGTTTCTGAAGAATGAGTCCACTGGTTTGTGGCGCCCAAGGAAAGGGGAATCTGTGAAAGTTGAGTCTTAAAGGATGCACAGCATTTTACTGAAGAAAGATCATTTCTGGTGGGGAGGACCTGTTGATCCACAAGCCTGTGCAGGAGACAGAAAGACGATATGACTAAAATCCAGGAGCAATAGAAGGGGCCGGAGTCTTCCGAATAGATGAAGTCCTTCGGTATTATTACTTATCTCAACTGAGACACTGTCCTTTAAAACTGAAGGCGGCTGGTGGAAAGGTGAAGAGAGAGAAATGCATCTACTACCTTCAGACCACAAACTGCAATGTGATTGCTTGTCTGCTGCCTTTCCTTCTGTCCTGGGATAAAAGTACGGTCTCTCAGGATGGGGCTGGAGGCCAGGGAGGAGGAAGCTTTGGGCTGGCTTGGCTTGGTGGAGAAGCCAAGGCCCGGGTCCCCACACCAGGTAGGAGAGGCTCATAGACAACTCTTCATTTGATCTTGCATGCTAAATGAATTCATGAACTTAACTGCATTTTCGCATGGATGGCTTTTCACTAGGCATATATGAGCAAGTTATTTAACGAGTGGGATTAGAAACAGGAACTTGCCTCCAAGGGTGGCATTCAAAGCAAAGTGCAGATAGTTTCTGTTGTAACCTGCTAAGGGTGCAGGCACCCCCTCCCACCCCGCTGTGCTTCGCTCTTTCAGCCTCTAACTCTGTCGCTGGCCTCCCCTCTCCTTTCCTATCCGTGTAGCAAGCTTGGCTTCCTGTCTCTGGTCATCTTTTCTTCCTTCAGCAATCCCTCTGCATCCTTGCCGATAATCCTAAAACAGACCAAGTTTTCTTCTCTGCTTCAAATCCTGCCAGAGACTTTCCCTTCCCCTCAGGAAAATGCAGACTCTAAGTCCCTAAAAGATTGGATGGCCCCTCTCAACACTAGAGTTGCCAGCAATTCTCCATCAGCAAATATTCCTCCCTCTGTTTAGAACGCACACCTCCCTCCTGTGAAGGAAAAGCCAGGCTGGTCTAACAAGATAACTCACAAGTCTAGGAATGTGAAGGAGAGGCTGGGCTGGGCTAACAAGATAACTCACAAATCTAAGTATCGGAATACTGATCTGAGTTCTGCTGGACTAACTTGTAAATCTGAGTTAATTAGTGTTGATTTGCTGTTCATGTTTTTTTGCTAGCCAGCTGGATTTTCAAAGATATATATCTGGCTTTGGAATGTTGGTTTGCTGCCTCCCTGCCTCCTCTTTTGTGATAATGATGCTGCTAAAGCTGTTCCATGCCTATTGGCCGAATACCCCAAGCTTGTACTTAACCCTATAAAACCTCATGCGCACGTCTTGGAGGTGCTCAGAGCTTCGGAGCAGAAGCCCCTCTGAGCCCGCCGGCATAATACATCTGAGTACTCCAACCCTCCGAGTGGTGCTTGTTTCTTGGCTGGACTGTCTTTTCCGTAACACTCCCTTTGCCGAAGTGATTTCTCCTGTACGATTCCACTCTGATGAAACCTTGCTGGGAGCCATTCCACCGATGTCGATGCCCCTTGACAAAGTCAGGGCAAAACGGCTGTGCAGATTGCAAAGCAGTCTCACTCTGGAAAATACCGACATTTCCTTCTGTTGTTTATAGTGCTTATAATTGGATTGGGCTACATTGGCTTCTTGAAAATTGTACAGGATGATTCCTAATCTGGGGAAATAATAGGGGCTATCATGATGACTGTGCAGGACAATTTAAACAATGGAAATTTCAATGAAAGTACTTGGAAACAAATCAAAAGATCAGGGGCCCCATGGTGTGTCATGCCTCAAGCCCTAAAGACAATGTATGCCGTCAGCTCTGTAAGAAACATAAGATAGATATCTCTAGGTTGGCTGTTCTCCTTGTAGGTGACAGAAACTATAATCAGCCCACTGTTTGAGTTCTAGGCGCCAGTTGGTTGGGACCCTCATGACCTTTTCTTCTCGTGCTTGTTTTTGTGAAATAGTTTTTGGTTAGGAGCTGTTCTTAGGGATAGAATTGAGAATGGGTTAAGGGGTAATGATTAACTAAGTATAAGGCTGAGAGGAAATTTAAAAAATCATAAGGGTGATGACGTTCAGCCAAGTCAAAAAAGGCCCATGACCACATCCTGGGTATGGAAAAAGGTTAACAATGTAAACAATAAAGATGTAAGAGTCAACCTGGCCACAATGTGAAATCACCTGTTTGATAAAATTGTATAAATGCCGCAAATAAAGAAAGCCTTGCAGAGTTGCCTGCATGGTGATTAAACCTTGACTGGCTCTCTCACTCCTTCGCCGACGCTGTCCATCCCCAGGTACTCCTGGACCTGCTGGAGCGGGACTCCGGCAAAACCTCCTGCTCGTTTCTGTCATGATGTTTTATCTGTAGTTACTCTTCTGTCCCTACAGTTCCCTCTACTGCTAGACAGGGCTTTGCAAAGGTGTCTGGAAAACAGGAGATTCTTAATAAGTTAATCATTTGAATGAATGACTGGAGGAGCCAGTAAACTTGGTTGACGTGCTTCCCTTTAATCCATAAAATTCTTTTTTTTTTTTTAACATTTTTTATTGACTTATAATCATTTTACAATGCTGTGTCAAATTCCAGTATAGAGCACAATTTTTCAGTTATACATGAACATATATATATTCATTGTCACATTTTTTTCGCTGTGAGCTACCGTAAGATCTTGTATATATTTCCCTGTGCTATACAGTATAATCTTGTTTATCTATTCTACATTTTGAAATCCCAGTCTGTCCCTTCCCACCCCCCGCCCCCTTGGCAACCACAAGTTTGTATTCTATGTCTATGAGTCTGTTTCTGTTTTGTATTTCTGGTTTTTTTTTTTTTTTTTTTTAGATTCCACATATGAGCGATCTCATATGGTATTGTTCTTTCTCTTTCTGGCTTACTTCACTTAGAATGACATTCTCTAGGAGCATCCATGTTGCTGCAAATGACGTTATGTTGTTGGTTTTTATGGCTGAATAGTATTCCATTATATAAATATACCACCTCTTCTTTATCCAGTCATCTGTTGATGGATATTTAGGCTGTTTCCATGTCTTGGCTATTGTAAATAGTGCTGCTATGAACATTGGGGTGCAGGTGTCATTTTGAAGTAGGGTTCCTTCTGGATATATGCCCAGGAGTGGGATTCCTGGGTCGTATCGTAAGTCTATTCCTAGTCTTTGGGGAATCTCCGTACTGTTTTCCATAGTGGCTGCACCAAACTGCATTCTCACCAGCTGTGTAGGAAGGTTCCCTTATAAAATTCTAATAAGCTTTCAGTAAATCCTCAAGTATGTTTACTGTCTCCCTGTCTTTTCTCTGTTCACTGCCTCTGACAGTTTCACATTCATTCAGTCTCATGCTCAAATTCATTCACACTCAAATATTTATTAAATGCATGAAATACATTGCATTATTATATTTATCATTGAAATTTGGGTCATAAAAAGATGCAGGAGCAATTTTATTTGAATTTTTAGTAATTGCTATAGAAAACCTGGATCTCAGACTACTGCCTGTGTACCAGTAACAGGGAGCCACTGTTTTAAATGCTTTAGAAAACACCTTGTCTTCCTTTAGGTTTGATTTCCCTGCTTAATATCCTATAAGACCCTCTAATTCTCTGATCATAAAAATAGAGTTTACTTTAATTTCCCATTTAATATCTTTCTTCCTCACTAGACTTACCATCTTCTGAAAGCTTTTTTTTTTTTTTTTTAAATAATAACTTCACTCATTTCTTTGTACTTTTTTTTGGTAGCCTTTAATTTTTTTTTCTGGCAGGGAGGAGGTAATTACATTTATTTATTTATTTTTGATGGAGGTACTGGGGATTGAACCCAGGATTTTGTGCATGCTAAGCACGTGCTCTACCACCGAGCTATACTCTACCCCTCTTCCGAGAGCTTTGTCTTGACCCTACCCCACTTGGCGTATCCATCCCTAGTGCCTGGTATAGTGAGAACTTAGTAGGTGGCTATGTCTTTGTGAATGAGAATATAGTCAGAGCACATTTTTACTATCACTTTACGTAAAGGCATGTGATTGCCAATATTTGTATTGCTATTCATTTGGAATAGGAAATTACAATGTTAAAATAATTCTTACAGCTGTATAGAGTCTTCATAAAGACCTTCTGCAAGTGTAAATTTTAATAGCTGATTACAGGTATAATAGACAATTTATAAAGGCATTAAGGATTCGTTGTCATTCATTTAAGCACAATTCATATATCAATAGTCTTTAGCTTAAATATTCAGCTCCTTGAAAATAAATTCCTTTGCTTCTAGCTCTAAACTATATTTAAAAATGAGGCTTTATCAATTACTTGTTTAATGTATCCTAATTTTAAAAGTTTAAAATAGCAAGACTTTATAAAATCTTTTAAAATGAATCTTACTAGTAAAAGCTACACTTTTTCAATGAAGACAAGTTTTTTTACATGTGCATAATTAATTCAGGTCAGTAATTTTGTTTATGGTTTAACCACTCCAAGGGAATCCTTGGTGGGAAGGTAACCTCTTTCTTGTGTACGTTTTCAGGCCACATAGTTGCCTTGGTAACATCATAGTGGCACATCCTGATAACAGCTGATTTCCATTTCTGTAGTTAGGCTTTCATTGTTTCTTCTATCCTGTTAAGCAAAAATAAGAGCCTCCTAAAGTTGTCTTCCTAAAACAGGAAAACAAAAACTATCAGATTCCCACACCAAGAGGAATACGCAGGCTGCTTTTAATTAGCCAGACTACCTCATAGACGACATGTATCAATCTACTTCATTTATTTTATGCACCTTAGATAGTAATATGGGCTATAATTTGATGTGAAATATGTTGATAAAAATAGGTAAATATTTAATTGCAACGTGGTGACATTTCTACGTTTAGGTGTATACATGAGTAGTCATGTTAACACAAAACACGTTACCAAAAAAAAACACCACACTTTAATTTCACCTTGGGAGGGAAATTCCTATTTCTAGTCCCACTTGTTAACAGAGGGTATAGGGATTTTTTTCCTGAAGACTAAAGTGAAGCCCTTTTTTGACACTTAGGCACCAGATGATTGTAGTGTCCGTGTGGGAAAAGTGTATTATGGTAGATTACAAAAATGAGCACAGTCCTTCACTCTCCCCATTATCCATGCCCTCTGCAGTATGACTTTGCAGCTCCTCCATCATTAAAGTTTTTTTCCCCCTCTTCGAGTCTTGACTGTTTATAAAAATAGTGAAAGTAAGTCCAATAATGTTGGCAAATCTTAAATTTTTACAAGGTTTTCTTAAATTTTTTAATAAAATTTAAGAAATATATATGCCTTTATAAAAAGCATCTACCCCCAAAGTGGGATTATTTTGTCTCTTCATCTCTGATCCTTATTTCTTTCACTTCTTTTTCTTGTCTTGTTTTGTTGTCTGCTACCTTCAGTACAATATGGAATAGTTGGTGTCAGCTTTCATCCCTGTCTTACTCCCTGTTTTAATGGAAATTATTCAAAGGTTTTGCTGTTGTGGTTGACGTTTAGTGCAGAATTTTTGATATATGCCCCTCATGAGGTGTATAGGCTGGGATGCTTTAATCTCTCTTCCTGTCATTTAACAGTGGGAACATTAAAACCACAGCGTCCTGAAGAAGATGAGGGGAAGGTGGCAGTGGCCTCTGACATTGAGGTAGATGAAGAACAACCAGAACCAAGATCTGATGATGATGATACGTAAGTAGGTCATACCCAGGTGCCTAAACGAAGCACTGGATATAGTAAAAATGGTAAAAAGTTACAATGCTGTTGTTGAGACATAGAAGATAGCCTCAAAGACCTAGCTAAGGAGACCAAATTTTCCTGTATACACAGATGTGTCTCTTAGCTCTCCATTCCTTTCCAGTGGTTTTGTTTTCGATCTCTGCAGTAATGATATTCTGTCTGAATTACTGTGGCTTTACCATACCTTTTGATATCTGGTAGGGCTAGTCCTCACACCTTCTAGTTTCCATATCATTTTCTTCAAAATAATCTTAGCAATTGCTGCTTTTCACTCAATATACACATTTTTGCATTCTTTTGTGAAGTGTCATGAAAAACTTCGTTGGGATTTTGATGAGAATGACATTACATTTGTTGATTAATTTATGGGAATGGACATCTTCATGATTATAAATGTCAACATCCATGAATATAGTATAGCTCTCCATGTATTCATGCCTTTTAAAATATTCTTCAGTATTTTTGTAGTTTTCTTCATGATATAGTTGTCACTTAATTTTTTTGTTGTTGCCATTATGAACTGCATTGTTTTTCTCTTGCTGTGTTTTCAACTTGGCTACTGCTAGTGTATAGAACACTATTGATGTTGTATCCTGTAACCTCACTGAACTCTCTTATTAGTTCTAAAATTTGAAGTCCTTTGAATTAAAAATTTTTTTATTATAATTGACTTTTTAAATAGGTAATATATTCACATGGTTCTAAATTCAAGTTACACTCTTCATAGTCTCCTGCTGTCTCTTTACCTCAGCCACACAATTCCCCTCCCCAGAGTCAACCAATCTAACCTGCTTCTTGTGCCTACTTCTAAGGAATTCCATTAAAATGTAAGCAAATATATCTATCCTGTGTATGTGAGTGTGTTGCTTTTTTTTTATAGGAAGTTTCATAGTGTGCATACTGTCCTGCAACTTTATTACTTAACAGTGTATCTTGAATACATATCATAATATACAAATAGTAGTATACATATAGTTTAAATTCCCAGAACAGCAAAGTTTGGGGTCAAAGAGTATCTACATTTGTAATTGGATACTGTCACGTTGTCCTTCACAGAGGTTACATCTGTGAACACTTCCACCGACAGGGTATGGAAGTGCCTGTTTCCTTGTACATTTCCTTGCTCAGTGTGCTACCGAACTGATGGATTTTTGCACAGTTGATAGGTTAAAAAATGACATTTCAGGTTAGTTTTAATTAGCAATTCTTTTGTGAGTGAGGTTGTCTTTCTATATGCTTTTAAGATCCGTCTTTATTTCCTCCTTTGGAAAAACAATTTTGTACGTAGCTAGCCATTTAAAAATTTAGGCTATTAATATTGTTTTGACTTGGGGAACTTTTTGTACTTTAGGGAAATTAGTCTTTTATCTGTAGTATGATTCAAGAATATTTTCTCCAGTTTTTTTGTTTGCTTTTTGATTTTATCTATATTGACTTGTGCCATGTGGAAATTTCTTATTTCTATCTGCCTTAGATTGATCAATTACTTCATAAAAATGATACTGAAATTTTTTAAAGTACTTTCATGATTTAATTTTCTATTTACTCATAACCACAAGGTGTGACTCCAACTTGTTTTTTCCCAAGTAACTCTTGACTTATTCCAACACCATTTATTGAAAATTTTATTTCTGTTACCTAAAAGCATCAGTGTTGCAGTCTTAGACACAATTTCAATTCCTGGTCCTACTAATTAGTAGCTGTGAGACCTTGGGCACTTTTTTTTAAACCTCTTTTAGCTCAGATTCTTTATCAATCAAGGATGGTAATGTCCACCTCAAGTGTTGTTATTATCTGACGAAATACAGTATGTGTAAAGTGCTCTAGGGGAGTGACTGGCAAATGGTAAGGACTCAATATATGGCAGACATCTTATTATTATTTTCTTTTTTTCTCTTTCTTCCTCTTCTTTTAAACATAATAGATGGGTATTAATAGATAAAATAAAGGTTATTGAACACAAGTCCAACTAAACAGAATACTGATTCTCTCAACATTGGTTGTTCATCATCCTTAGGAAAAACCAGACTGATACAATAATTTATTACCTGGAGGAAAATGCAACTTTCATATCGCTCAAGTGTGGGTAGGGCAGGAGAAGTGAAACTAACTTTCATATGTATTTGTCAGTATTTTGACATCACAAAGTTGATTTTTACTATTTATTTCAGAAATTTTGAAGAATCTGAAGATGAGTTGAGAAATGAAATAGTAGAATCCTTGGAAAAACTTGCTACTTCCAAAGAGGCAGAAAAAACAGAAGTGGCTTCTGGTTCCTCTAAGGATGCTGAGAACTTAGAGAAAAGAGAGAGGATAAGCATGCACAAGTATGCAGAATTAAACGAAGGTTTGGAGAATATTTCTACTCTACCTAATGACAAAATCTGTACTGCTGACGAAGACCAAGAAATGTCACCAACCAGTCAAAATACCCAAGTGTGACTATTGAACTTTTTAAAAGTAATGTTAGTATCTATTGACTTGGTGTCTCTGGGTGCAAGTTGTAAATATTCATTTATTGTAAGGGTTTTCCAGTAATCCCAAGGCTTTGTTAGTTTTTCTCTCAATTTAGACAATAGGACTGACTTTTGAGTGTAGACATTAATATTTTTACTTTAACATTTCTGTTAAGAAATCTTTCAGTGGGGAGGGTATAGCTCAGTGGTAGAGCGTGTGCTTAGCATGCGTGAGGTCCTGGGTTCAATCCCCCGTACTTACATTAAAATAAATAAGTAAATAAATAAACCTGGTTACCTCCCCCTAAAAACAAACAAACAAAAAGAAATCTTTTAGCTATGTGTGGTTGGCAGAGTAATGTGACTCCCTCCAACCCACACACACCCAAAGATATGAATATATTTTTACCAGGCAAAGAGGAATTAAGGTTGCAGGTGGACTTAAGGTTGCTAATCAGCTGACCTTAGAATAGGGAGGTTATCAGGTAGGCTCAACGTAAGCACAAGCATGAAGTGGGAGAGGGAGGCAGAAGAGAGAATCAGAGAGGTGGCAGCTGAGAGGGATTCAGCCTGATGCTGCTGGCTTTGAAGACAGAGGAAGGGGCCACAAGCCAAAGAATGCAGGCAGCCTCCAGAACCTGGGAAAGGCAAGCAAACGGATTCTCCCTTAAAGCTTGAAGAAGGAATGCAGCTCTGCCAATGCCTTGATTTTAGCCTCGTGAGATCCACTGTAGACTTCTGACCTACCAAACTGTAAGATAGTAAATTTGTGTTGTTTTGACTAAGTTTGTGGTGATTTGTTGTTAACCATAGAAAACTAATACAATGTAAAAATTCACTCATTTAAAATAATGAATCTGTCATTTTATAAAACTGTGGTTTTGAAATTTCTTAAGGTACACTGAATACACTTTTTTGAAGCTGACATTTACACTTACAAGAGTAAGGTAATTGAGCAAGGAGAGGAACAAGGCATGTCAATTATGTACCAAATAATCATTTTATTACGTTCCATTGAATTCTTTTCTAACAGTTTCAAATGTATAGATCATAAAATTCTTGAAGGTAGGGACTATATCTGGTCTTTATTTCTTATGATGGTCTTTTTATATATAGTGCTTAAAGGCCCAGTGCCAGAAATGTTTCTTGACTGAATCAATATTAATACAATTTCCTCATTAAGACTATAAGCTCTTTGAGGCAGGAACCTAGACTTAAACTTTTTTTTTATTATAACAATCCCAGTGTTGAACATGTACCTGGGGCTTAGTAGATATTCTCTGACTTACTGTATCTGCCGTTATGAAGGGCAGAATGGTTATATTTCTAAGTCATAGAATTCTGCCTGAAATATCCACTCTATAATGAAAACAAAACAAAAATGGCACATTGATACATTGCTGAACCAAGAAAATAAAGATGATTAGGGGCTGGTCAGATTATTCCTAAGGTTTGCTTAGTATTTACATTTGGTATAGTTTTATTAAATGTGGGAAATCCAAGTATCAGGATTTCCCTAAGCAGGATGTGTCCCATCTTTTATGCCTTTACTTTCCTGGTGATGTTTGAGGGACTCTTTTTCTTTTCTAAATTGAATACTTTCCAACACAAAGCTACGCTAGGCTGGCGTGTCAGAACATCCTGGGGCTCTGTTTTGCTGCTTTTCGATCTGATGACAGAAGACGGCCTGCAGACAAATCCAATGATGTACCTGGAAGCAGATAATGAAGCTGGCTGGACTGATGAATGGGCGACAGGAGATCAGAAAGGAAAATGCACTTCTTTCACAAGCCCCTCACACAAGGTGTATCAGACTGTGAAGGAGATCACGTTACTGAACTAGACGGAACTGATTATGTAGGCAGAAAGTGCCAGAAGTTGTAGGTCTCAAGAGCCATATCTGCACACAAATGTATTCACTTTTCCATGCCAGTTATTCGGGACAGGAGTCCAGTTAAATTACACTGATTCTGAGCTACTGGCTTAGTAACCAAGAATTGACAGATAGACTGGATCACAGAAGACATTTTCTATATATTGTTACCTTTCATTTAAGTCACCTTTATAACTTTCAAAGTACTTTCACATACTTTCCATGTTCCATGTCTTCAGTACAACGATGGAAGGCAGTGAGGACACCCACGACCTTCTCCAGATTACAGAGAAAGAAGCTGAGACTCAAAAGATCTGGGAGCAGCTCTTGTGTCACAAGGTCGGATGTTTGTAAACGATGAAGGTGGGGTCAGGTTGAGCTATTCTAACTGCTAGCCCAGTGCTCTTCTCAAGATGCCACCTCGTCATCTTATGATGCACGATGCTGATTATGGAGACCACGTGGATGGATCCGGATCCTGCGTCACCACTGTCAGAAAACAACTTACGGTGATGTTCTGACTCAGGCCTCTTGAATGACCTAAAAAAGCTGACTTCCAGCCTCTGGGATGTGAAAATGTTAACGGATAATGAGAGGCCCATAAAAATGTACTGGCAGCACTAAACTGAACACTATTTTCACAAATACCTAGTTATGGAAAGGATTACCAGCCTCTACACACCTACGCGTACCTACTGAGCAATCAGTCAGCCTCTCTTTGGACTATATGCTTTTAGAACATGATTGAGCCCGCTTAAAGTTTCGTTGTTCTTTTAAAATCATTAGATATATTCAAAAAGTTTATCCATGATATTGTTTTGAATTTAAATGTACCAGAATTTTGCTGCGTTCCAAAAATGTCAAAACAATTCTGAAGTGCTAATCAATTATCAGTCATCCATTCCCCGCCTCCATTTCCTTTTTTCTAAAAGGAAAATCTCTTTCCTGGTTTCTAAAGTAAAGTGATTTGACAAATAGAATTTTAAAAATATAGATCATACCAAAATTAGGATTGTTCATTTCTTTCTTTCATATTTTTCAGAATTTGAGACCAAACACTCATCTTAAATGTTCACACTTAAACTATACAAGGGTCCCAGTTCCATTTAGGTAACTTTGCCTTTTTCACTGACATAAATACCTTGCCTATACACATACTGCTACGGCCTTGCTTAGACTAACTTTATGACAATAGGGAATGAGTTTAGAAAAATAGTAACATACAACGGTATCTAACCACTTGACATAAAATGTCTTTAACTTGTACAGATATGGCATTATTGAAATAATTTCTCCACAGACGAGAGGAATGTTACTTCAAACTCCTGATCGGAGAATCTGCTGACGGAAGCACGGGCATTGTTTCTGATCTGCAGTCTCTTCTCCGCGGACATGGAGAGAACCTGGGCCATGGTCTCGGCATAGCCTTCTTCACTCTCAGCCAGAAATCCGGTCCTCTCGCCTTCGTGAGGAATGACAATGTCAAGCTTCGGGCCCCCCGAATTGTGAGCAAGGACAATTGTGCCGGCTGCCATACACTCCACAATTCCTTAGAAAGAAACAGAAATCATGTCGTTAAGGTTTTAACTGTGTTCATAAGAACAAGGATGAGCAGAACCCTTAACAAATTCTGAGACTCATGAGCCATTCAAGTAAATGTCTGCATGTCTGCAAATGGACTCATTTAACTTCCCTGGTGCAAAATAAAATAATTTTAATTTTTTTAGTTTTCAGAGCTTCACAATAATGTTGCTTTGTTCTTTATTAAAACAGACAAGTAGATAGAAGAGTCTATAAAAATAGATATACTGCAGATGATAAAACAAAGAGAAGACTAAAGAATGTTATTAGCAAGATGGTAGATAATTAATGGATATTAAAAATAAAAGGAATAAGAAATATCAAAAATACAATTTTAAGAGTTAAAATTACAGTATTAGGAGAAAAGAGGAAAAAAGTAAGCCACTCTAGTGATGCACACTAAGTAAGGCTGGTGCCTATGTTACTGCCTGGATTTCTGGCAAAAATGAGACTACTGTGTGCCCAACAGCAGTGCTGAACCTCATGGAAGTTCTGATCAGTTTCTGCCACATAATGTAGGTGAGGATATAAATTATTCCAGCCAGACTTTCTTACCCATGTTTCTAGTGAGGACTAAGCCCTTCAGAAAATGGTTTAGTTGGCTGTTTTCTTACTTTTCCAAAGGATGGTACAGAGTTGTTACCATCCTAGCTGCACAGAAGGGAAGTTAAATCATTACCAGTGTTTCTTTAACACTGGTGAAATCTCTATAGAACAGAATTTTCTGCTGAGGCTTTAATTTGAACTCTTATTTGAAAAATATGGATTATACCATAGTATTTTGTTCCAGGCTGGATACCATTCCTCTGTGCTTTCTCAGAGACCTCGATCTTACCGATTTTACCCTCTCCCTCCAGAATCTTCTACTTTTCCCTCTTTACTGGCCTCTTCCTATCAGCACTTAAGCTAGTTCAAACTTGTAAAAACAAAGTGCACGAGCATGTGCACCCTCCTACCCCCGCCTTTCAGGTCCCAAGTCCTCCCCTCCCTTCCACAGGTACACTCACGGCCAGTGTGGTTTGCATCACTAACTCCACTTGCTCATCTGTACTCGGTGCTCAGCTCGCCGCACCTGGACTCCTGAGCCCACTCTTGCATCAACGCAGCTCCTGCCCGGTCTCCTGCCAGGTTGCCTGCCCCGTCCTCACCTTGCCCAGCAGCTGGGCAGCACAGGATCTGTTGTCCGTCCCCTCCTTCCCTAAACCCTCCCTTCCCTTGGTTTCCACAGTGCTGCTCTGGCTGGTTTTCCTCCTCTTCCCCTTCACCGGCTCCTCTCCTGCCCGCTGCTGAACTGTCACTGCCCTCAGCATTTTGCACTTCGGGCCTCTTCTTCCTCTACAGACTCTCCGAGGCCGCCTCGTCCCCGTCCACAGGCTGCACAACCACGGAAGAGGACAACCCTCAGTCTGTGTTCCCAGACCAGATCCCTCTCCTGCACTTCGGACTCACAAATACCACCGCCTGCTGGACGCACAGCCTTCCACGTGCCTCAGCCAACTCCTACTCCACCTGCTGGAAACTCGGCCTCTGTCTTTGGCTCCCTCTCTCAGTGAAGCCATCACCATTCACACAGTGTCCAAACTGAACACCTGGAGCCATTGCAATAAGGAGCACGGAATCAATAAAAGAACCCAAATAACGACCGTGGGGAGCCCACCTGGAGACAGGCGGTCTCAGCTCCTGGTGCACAACAGAGTCACCTGAGGGGCTTCACCAAAACACCTGCACCAGGGCCGCACCCGGAGATGCTGATTCGGCCCTTCAGCGGGATTAGGATGAGGCCCAGGAATCTGCACCGGTGCAGAGATGGGGACAGGTTTGGGGAGAAAATGCAGTAGTTAAGAGCAGGGATGTCTGGATTAGAATCTGGGCTCTACTTCTTACTGACCTTGAGCAAGTTCTAAACCTCTTTGTGTCTGAATTTATAACACGGAAATAATAATAATACCTATCAAGTAAAGTTGTAGAGAGTATTAAATCAGGTAATACTTGTAAAGACCTTGAGAGTGACCCCCCACAACAGTGAGTGGCCAATAAACATTATGTAACATGTTTTACAGGGTTTCCGATGAGGATAGCACACCTGGGGGACTCGGGGAAGAGAACAGGGACTTGATGAAAACTTCCAGAGTATTATCATTTTATCAAAACCACATGACACCAAACACATTGTTTAAAGGACAAACTTACCAATTCCAAAATGCTCGTTCCACATGGTATGCAGACCGATTGTTGCTTCAGACAAGTAATTCTTTAATTCATCAAATGGAATGTTTATTTTAAATTCCATATTTTCTTGAACCCCTAGATCCTCAGAAAGCCGTCTCAGTTGGTTTACCCTAAGTTCATCGTCTTGGTTACGACAACCTCCAATGAGGACAAGTTTCAGTGAAGGAAGTGACTCCGCCTCCTTCTTCTTCAGCAGTTTAGCAAAGGCTCTGATCTGCAAAGCATGGTTCTTCTCGGGCCTGAACTGGCCAATCGAAACCAGTAAATGTCCTGAGGCCGTCTTCTTCTCATGTAAGGGAATGTCCAGAAAAGTCTGCACATCACAGGGGGGATAAACAATGTGAGTGCAATCCCCAACCTTCCACAGGGAGAGAATATGGTTTAGTGTCCAAGAAGAATTGACCATGACGACATCACTGCAAGAACCAACAAGCCCGTACATAAAAGCAAATAAATAGTAGTAGATGAGCTTTAGTTTGCTGAGAAAAGGATTTCTGGTAATGAAGGCTGCATTGTTAAATCCGACATTCTGATTCCTCACCACAGAGAGCATGTCAGTGCTGATGGTGGGATAATGAACATAGCTTCCAACTCGGCAACCGCCTAAATACTTAAACAGAGGAAGTGTGAAAGCGTAGCCCATCGAATCGATGTAAACGTCAGGAATGCACTGCATCAGAGCTTCCCAGCCAAGGAAGATGGACCCTAGACTTTGGCCCAGCAGTGTGAAATGAGGATAGAGTGAATCTTCCACAAGGTAGCGCTTCCTTAAGAAAACAAACTTCACTGGGCGCGTTAATCTGATGTTAAATCTTCTGAAAGCACCTTCTAGTATCTGGTGACCGCTGACATTGACGTCACCAGTATAGACAACATAGACTGCCTCAGGGTACCTAAAATAGGATGTAACAGTTCAGAATTTCATGAGTTTGGGTTAAAATCAAGCAAAACGTTTAAAAGATAGTTCTTTTCCCACAATCATAAAGAAGCTTATTTTTAGACTAAAAAAAGTTTCCCACTGTTTTTTACCCTGAGTTTCCCACTACCCTACATCTGTTAGTCCTTCAAAGGACACTTCTGGTTCTTTGCTATTCCCTCCACTAGGAGATTTGCATATGACAGACATCCACAAAATCGCTGATTTATAAATGAGATATTTTCATTTTTAAGAAATATTCAAAAATTTCATTTTGACAACTTTCTCAGTATAAAGTGGTAATGAAATATTAATAAAATACTCCTAAACAAGAGTTAAATTCACTAAAGGTACCTTTAGATAGGACCATAAATACTAAAGCATCACTCAGTATTTTTATTAGTTTGGTTTTTTTTTTTTTTTTTGGTGGGGGGAGATGATTAGGTTTACTTATTTTTTTATTTAACAGCGGTACTGGGGTTGAGCCCATGACCTCATGAATGCTAAGCATGAGCTCTTCCACTGAGCTATACCCTCCCCACTACTCAATATTTTCAATCTGAGAAATGCAAAAAAGTTTTGAAAGCTAGATCTTATGCCTGCATCACAATTAGATATGATTATAATGTAAATATGGAAAAGTACATTCTTATGACTTTTAATGCTTTGGCCTCACTCTGGTTGTGTTTATAATTATCCTGAGTTATAAAACATTTATGAAGTATCTACTGTGAGCTACTAGGTTCTGGGGATTCAGGGATGAGTGTTTCTCCTCAAGGAGCTCATCCCACTGAGGAAGACAGATACAAACAAAGAACATGCTTTGTGCTGATGAAGAGCCTGGGATGCTGTGGCATGTAAAGGATGAGCATCTAAATACTCTTCTCCAGCCCCGTCTCAGCAACTGAATAGATCCTTTTAAAATGTAAAAATGATTGTCACCTCTGGCCGCTTCAAGATGGCCACATCTTTGACACTTTTCCCATTGAGAGGTGGGATCTTTGTCTCCACCCTTGAAGTAACAGCGGGCCCTGTGACATATTAACAATAGAATATGGCGTAAGTGACATTGTGCCAGTTTCTGAACCCAGACTGTAAGAGACTGGCAACTTCTACTTCACTCAAAGGGGAGATGGTTGTCATATAAGAAGTCCAGCAAGGGGGGAGGGCCAGGAAGTAGGGTCACTGTGGGAGGATAATAGGTGATATAATAAAACAGTACTGGAACCTAATCTTGCCACACTTTTTCTTTTCTTCCAGGATAGTGGTGGAGAGAAGGAAGCCTAAAACATTAAAAGATGTGTAACACCAAATTCTTTCTAACATGGTAACTCACTTAAGACTCTACCATTCATAACTGCACCAAAATCAGAATCAAATAAATGCTTTTATAGAGATTTTTTTCCTGTCTGCCACACGGACTAAAAGTATTCAGGTTTAAAGTGCTCCACAGGACTTGCTATATTTCTGTTTATTATTCAGTCTCTTCTCCACACACTTTCCCAAGGTGACTGGGTATCCCACTACATTATGCCATAAAAGGGCAGATACTTTTTCTGTTTCTTAATCATATCAAGTAAAATCCTACAGGATCTTGTAAGGCAGGTTGGCATATGAGATGAGTGTTTCTTTAGTAAAGAATAGTTAAAAAAAAAAAAAAGGAATTCCTGGCTATGCATAAGGTACTAGAGAAAGATACATTCTGGGTAATGATTTTTTTTTTAAAAACAGTAACAACATGCCAAATTAGCTAAGAAAGATGCATACCTACTTTTTCTGCAAAGCCCTTAAGGCACACCATAACACTCTCTCTCCTCCTCCACCAGCATTGCAGTACGGATGGAAAAATGCAATCACTGTTTGCTTTTTCCCATTTTTGCTAGTTGGTGCCGACTTTTTCTTTCTCTGTAGCAGCAGTCTGATTCCCCAAAGGACAATGAGCAAACACACACATAAAGTTCCACATAAAATTAGCCCGGGGAAGAATAATGAATAAAAAAATCTGAAACGAGAGGGGAAGGGTGAGATTGGATATAATGCCCATAAAAAAAGAAAGGCTACAAATTAAAGTCTACTTTCACATAACCACTTTATATATTTATAGCAAAGGAAGGGAATTTTTATAGCTTGCAAGTCTGCTAACAAAATAATTACTAAAATTCTAATGCTACAAAATACCTCATGTCAAAAGTGCCAGTCCCCTTTAATTCCACAGCATGCTGGCCATTCAATATACATTTTCTTTTTAATCAGCAGTAAAAATCAATGTTGAGCCATTTTCCCCCTAACTCAGTGTTGTGTTAAAGGGTTAAAATAAATTTAATTATAAACCTAAACAAGATATGAGTGGGAATGGCATTTGACCCTCAAAGTGACAATATGTAACCCAAAGAACTGTCTACTGAATGATCAGTATTCCATTGTTAAAAGTTTGGTGAGATACTGTATCATTTTTATGCTCTCATTTCACCACAAGTAGAACAATTTTTGAGGTAAGAGGAATGGAATTAATATTTCTCCAGTTCTATCCTGAGTTCTGCATCTGATGTGTTTACAGAAACCACTGCCTTCCCTATGTGCCTCTGAATGAGTTGCCAAAAATCCACTACTGTGCTGCTTTTTGCAGTAGGCAGACTCGCTCCCAGAGTCACTGCTGAAAAATTCTCTATTCCTGCCAGGTTGACTGAAGCTCTGCACAGGCAAGGACCTAGGCCTGTTCATCACCATATCCAACACAGAGCATCGGACCTGGCAGAGAAGGTAGCCAATAAATAAATACCTGTTGACTGAATGCAAAATGTTATTACCTCCTCAGATGTCTCATATTATTTTCTCAAGGTATGGTTTCCTCATAGGGTTGCCTAATATAGTTAGTACCTAACAATTTTTTTTATTCCCTGTCTACCCTTTATAAAGGATTTGAGGGGCCTAAAAGACATAAAAACAATAAAATACTAAAACTTAAATAATGAAAAGTCAGGACCAGGGAAAGTTATCAAAAATATCTTCACACATTGCCAAATGTCTTGCAGGGGCAAAATCACTCCTGGTTGAGAACCACTGTTAAACTGATCATATCTACCAATACTTAACTTCTTAGATATTAAAACTGAGACATTAAAAAATTATGATCTCATTAAAAATAACAATAAAGTCATTACATAACATAAATATATTTTTATTTTTTAAAAAAACTGTTTAGTAAGAAAGGTGTCACTGTTTTATATTTGTACAAATCTCTGCAATGTCTGGCTTAACAAGACAGTGGCTTCTCATATCTGCTTTTGTATTCAGTCTGCAGTGACACATTGTTCTGGTTGAAGTATATGAAGAAAATCCGGGCTCTCTCACGTATGTAGCAGGAAAAGAGAGAGGCACTTTTTTGAACAGCCTTTTCAGATGGCTCTGGATATTCTTCTATAATACTATACCAAATTAGACAAGTGACAATTTCCTAACAGTCAACTTGAAAACTCAAAGTACATCACTAGCAACAAATTCTGCCACTTGTTTTCTTTGAAGTGACAGGGTTGCTTCATTCATTTTCAAGAAAGTGTCTACCAAATAACCAAGTCAGAAGAATGATAGTTTGTCAGTCGTTCTTTCAAATAAAATTGTGTCCTATTAAAAAGTGTCTAATTCAGTTTGCAATTTAGATAATCATACAAGAGCTTTTCCTTGAGACAATCATTGTACTTCAGTATGGAAAAGTGCTTTATACATTCCCCCCATTTTGTTATACACAATATTGAAAAGACATGTATTCAGGGTTAAGATTTAACAAAATTAGTAATAATTTTTGTTGTTTCATCAAGGACACACTAAAAACTTTAGCAAGAACAATGAGTACTAGTACAGTTTGATGTCACTGTCTTGATTTATGCTAAGCAGAGGTTTTATCCACCATTACTTTTACAGTGATCAGTGCAAATGTCAAAAAATGAAAGAGGCAAATGTTATCTTAATATTATCATAAAAGTAGTTTTGATCTTGAGGACCCACTGAAAGGGTCTTGGGGACTTGTAGGAGTCTATGGACCACACTTTGAGAACCATTGCCTTAAAGTATGAACGGAGTTTGACAGAAGTGGTAAGATTTGTCATTTACTTAACATTTGGAATATATCAGTTTATAAAAGCAATGCTATATAGGATAGTTAGCTTTCCCAGGACAAGACGAAAGCTCATTTAATTAAAAATGTTGCTAACTCACAGAATCCAAAGATTTTTATGGTATTTCCTTCAAAATAACTTAAGTGAGAAAATTAATGTGATGGGATTTTCAAACTGAACTAGTTAACTTAAAATCAGAAAAATCATATTAATGACTAAAGTTGAACTATCCTTTGTTTTGAGTCTGTTAGTTTCAAAGATATATATACAGGTTACTTAAAGAAATTTATTAAACATCCTACAGTACTTGCACATCAAAATTACCCATTTTAGTATTTGTTTAAATATAATTAAAATGTGTGCCATTAAATAATGTTTATTCATATTTAAACACAAGACTTTAAAAAGATAACTGTAATCAACAGTGAGTCATTCCATTCAGCAAACTTTTAATTAGTCATTATTATGTTCAAAGCAGGGAGCTTAGGAAGGCTCTGAAAGTACTTTCCTGTTCAAAATGTTTTAAATAATCACAGAATTTGAAGTAGAGGGGACAACAATGAAGAAGAAATAATACCTGAATTTTGGAGAGAATATATATATATCCTGCTATTCAGGATGCTATCGTATTAATGGTAAATTTTCAACCTGAACGAAAATACACAGGTGTTAAAAGAGCTATGTAGGTAGAATACACTAGGCCTTCTGTTTTGTTAGTAAGTCAACACATGTAAAATACAGTAGTATTACAACAACAACTGTGGAAAAAGTCTGGGAGTATTTTCACCACAACGTTAACAACAGTTATCTCTGGATGGTAGCATTCCTGGAGACCTTTCTTTTTTGCTCATCTATTTCCTAACTTTTCTACAAGAAACAACGTATTACTTATGCAATAAAGACAAAGGTAAAAATATTTTATATAACTATTCTTACATCAATCAGAAAAAAAATCAATGGATAATCAAGAAGAGGATTCAACATAAACTTGACATTTAAATGGCAAGTGTCAACAATGAGTTTTCGTGAATGAAAGAGGACAAAGACAAGGGAAGGAAGATCCGGTTTCTTCTTGACCGAAAAGAGCATGACAGATTGGAAAATGATTCGTGAGTCAATCATAAAGGAAAACGAGAAAAAAACAATTTATGACAGGCGAATTGGAGTGCGAACAAGAAAAAGAGAAAGCTGAAGCGGGAGGGAAACTCGAGCCCTCAGCCAGCAGTGGCGCAGGCGAAGAAAACGCGGTAAACGGAGTCTTTAACCCAGCCTGTTCCAGTCTGTTATCTATAAGATCCCAAAAGGAGAGGAAACGCTCACTGGCCTAGAGAAAATTGCCTAGATTCGTGCAACGAAAGCCCTTCCCCACAAACTTTAGTTGCACTGGTTAGACAAGTACCGCAGCAGTACAGAAAACACCTGCGAGCCCACATCACGGGCTCCTCACCTCAATAACTCACAAAAGCACCAACCCCTTTCGGCGGCCGCCATCTTCCGCCGACCCACAACTCAGGAAGTGCTTCGTTGTTCCTCTTCTCTATTGGCTCCTGAGGAAGCGTGCGGCTCTCCCCCGCCCACACGTGGCCTATTGTGCGCTCCAATTGGTTGCTGATAGTAGCTTCCCACGGCCTTCCAGCCAATAAAATCTCCCAGGGCGTGGACAAGTTTTCAGCGTGGCGTACCTGGGTCCCGCCCCCCATGGGCGGAGCCGTAGTGGGAGTTGCACATGGGAAGGGCGTGGCCTGTGATGGACAGCTGGCGTTCCCACCCTCGGGCCCCTCCCCCACTGGAAGACCCCTCTCGGGCGCCCCCGCCCCAAGTCCAGTGTCCGCCGCCCGTTGGAGACCAATGGGAGGCTCTTGCGCGTCTCGGATCGATTTTCCTGGTGCGGAGTTCACTCCCCCAGCCGCTGCGGCGTCTCGGACCCGCGGCACCTCGGAGCCAGGCGCGGAGCCGGAGAGGGAGCTGCGCAGAGGAGACTCGAAGCCGGCGCCCGCAGCGCCGCACCTTCCCCGCGGGCAGTGGGCGAGCCTGGGGATCCACATCTCTAGGCCGGGTCTACGCGGCTCACTCTCTTTCATTTCCTCCCCGGCACGCGCCAGAGGCTGAAGACCGAGGCCAGAGCGCACCAGCCCCAGAGGTAGCGGAGAAGCGGGAGGGGGACGGGCCCACCCCGCCAGGGTCCAGGCTCGGCCGAGGACGCTCGGGCACCAGCAGGCCGGCCTTCGGGTGTGGGTGAGGGTCGCCGGCCCACCCTACCCTCCGGTGCTCATCCTTGCGCCCCCAAGGGCCATGGGCGCAGTGGCGCGCAACTTTGAATTAACAGATGGGGTGAGGGCTACAGATTCCCCGTCCCAAGTGCAAGGGCGGGTTCGGGTTGGAGCCGAACCACAAGGATTCCATCTACACCGCGCTCCTCTTCTCCCTGGGTTTTAACACCGCTCTTCTCCTCCCCTGACCAGGTGACCTTGGGCTCTGGGCTGCATTACAGAAGAAATTAGTGCCTTGGGGAGATGAAGCCCGAGCAGGAGAGACGGATTATAGATCGGGAAGAAGCCAGTCGGAGAGTAAGTTTCCTTCCCCGGGCGCTGGAGGACTTTCCACGCCTGTCTGCGGTCCTTACTGTGCTCCTGGGTGTGCGCGGGGAAGGCGAGCGCGAGACTCCGGCGCCAGGAGAGTCGTGGTTCGTCGTTCATGCCTTTAGGAAGGCATGCCATTAACTGGTTTTGAGGAATAATGGAAAACCCAACACTTTTCTGTTCGTCTGCTGTTAAGGAGTCTGATGCTGGAGAGGTAGAGTGAGAGTTGAGTTTCTGTGTAAGATCCCTAATTGCTCAATATGATTAGTTAGATACCTTGAAAAGTTATTCAGGAGTTGCTGCATAGATCCGGTAATGGTCTACCCAAATCCTGCAACAGTGTTTTTTTTTTTTTTTTAAAGACCTATTTTGAGTTCATTTAAATTATACAAGTAATCCATTAGTGCGATCTCTTAAAAATGCAAACAGTACAGAAATATTTAGCACGAAAAGCAGATCCTTTTACAGTCTTTTCTTGGTCATGTACATATGTCTTGAAATGAAATATATTCATTTCAATATATACTTATTGAAAGCTTAACATCTTTCAGGCACAATTTTGAAAAGCTGAAAACACAGTGGTTAATGAGATACCACTGGATATCTCCTGGGCAATCTTTAGGTTATTGTGTGTGTGGTTTTAAAATATTTGTTTGTTTTATGGAAATGAGATCACATAGTGTGAATCCTCCAACCTTTTTGTTTTTTCAATTTAACAATGTATTTTGAAGATTGTTTCATATTGATATATAAGCCGCTATCTTACTTAGTTTAACCTATGCAGAGTGTGGGTGAACCATAGCATGTTTATTTGTTAATTCTTGGGTGGACATTCTGGTTGCTTCTGTATTTTCTCCCCTCCTCACAAGCCATGTGGTAGTGGACTTCCTTGTACGTGATTTTTCATGCTTACCTTTGAGTATTTCTCTAGGATAGACACCAAGGCTAGGATTGCTGGTCTGAAGAGTAGGCTGTGCCTTTTCTGCAGATTTCTGGAATTCAACACTATTGCGTGTTCTCTTGGGGTGATATTCATCTAGGCCCTGGTGATGTAGAAATGAAAGATAAACGGATTAATGGATGGGCAGAGAGAGGCTAGTCATTGGTTGATTCTTAGTGTGATGACTCTGCATTAAGTGGAGGTGCTGGGAGAGCACCTGTGGGAAAGAGGGGGGCTCCCATGGAAGAGGAGACTCTTTGAACCCCCTGCCAGGCCCCTGCTGCTCTGCCTATCAGAAAAATCCTGACCTTTCCAGATGGAGCTCAAGACCTGCCTCTTCTTGAAACTTTTCTGTAGCTGCCTCTGCCCAAGCCATGCCTCACCCTCATCTGGATTCCTTTGATATGGTATTAGCCAACCCTATTGAACTTTCTATGTGCTGAGTACTCTATTTAGGCATTTAATATTCCTCTCTGTGTACTTACTTAATCCTCACAAAACCTATTGATGTAGATATTATTTCTTGTCATCACCTTTCATGCAGCTTTTTTTTTTTTTTTTAGCATAGGCATACCTTGGAGAAACTGTGGGTTCAGTTCCAGACCACAATAAAGCAAACACACATTTTTTGGTTTCCCAGTGCATATAAAAGTCATTTTTACACTCTGCTGTGGTCTGTTAAGTGTGCAGTAGCATTATGTCTAAAGAAATGTACATACCTTAATTTAAAAATAACTTTATTGCTCAAAAATGTCAACCATCATCTGAGCCTTTAGTGAGTCGTAATCTTTTTACTGGTGGAGGATCTTGCCACTGCCAACTGAAAATTGTCACTTGCCGTTTGGTTCTGCAAGAATGAAGTCACTAGTCACTGCAGTTGCTGACCTGAAAGGAGTCCAGGGTGGAGATCAAGAAGTGGGCACTCTGCTCGGGGGAAAAACTGGCAGAACAGACCTTCAGATAGTTAGATATTTTCAGGAGATTTTATGAGCCCAGTTTCTTGTATTTTCTCATATCTAGGAAAGCACTAAAATCATTAATGGTGACATCCTCTCCTTGTGACTAGCAACAGCCTTCTGCTAAAATGTGTGCTTGACCACACATACCCCCTTTTCACGAAAATCATACTGCCTCCCTGCCCTGCCTCTTTGGAACAGTTCCTCAGAAGTATCTGAGAGGCTGTCTCCCAGGCTGTAGTCCTCACCTGGCACCAAATAAAACTTAACTCATAACTCTCACATTGTGCTTTTTTTTTTAGTCAACACCTCGATGTTGATGGCTGCTGACTGATCAGGGTGGTGGTTGCTGAAGGCTGGGGCGGCCATGGCAATTTCTTAAAATAAGACAACAGTGAAGTTTGCCGCACGGATTGACTCTTCCTTTCATGGACGACTTCTCTGTTTGATAGCAATGCTGCTGGATAGCACTTTACCCACAGTAGAGCTTTTTTCAGAATCAGAGTCAATTCTCTCAAACCTTGCTGCTGCTTTACCAACTATGTTTATGTAATGTTCTGAATCCTTTGTTTTCGTTTCAACAGTCTTCACAGCATCTTCACCAGGAGTAGATTCCACCTTTGAGCAAATCATTTTCTTTGCTCATGCATAGGAAGCAACTCCTCAGCTGTTCAAGTTTCATCATGAGATTTCAGCAGTTCAGCCACATCTTCAGGCTCAGCTTCTAATTCTAATTCTCTTGCCATTTCCACCATGTCTGCAGTTACTTCCTCCACTGAAATCTTGAACCCCTCAAAGTCATCCATGAGGGTTGGAATCAACTTGTTCCAAAGTCCTGTTGATTTTGACATTTTGACCTCTTCCCATGAATCACCAGTGTTCTTAATGGCATCTAGAGTGGTGAATCCTTTCCAGAAGATTTTCAATTGATTTTGCCCAGTCAGAGGACTCACTATCCATGGCAGCTATAGCCGTATGAAGTGTATTTCTTAAATAAACTTGAAAGTGGAAACGACTCCTTGATCCATGGGCTACAGAATGGATCTTGTGTTAGCAGGCATGAAGAAAACAGCATTAATTGCTGTCCATCTCCATCCGAGCTCTTGGGTGACCAGCTGCATGGTCAATAATATTTTGAAAGGCATCTTTTTTTCTGAGCAATATGTCTCAAGGTGGGCTTAAAATATTCAGTAAACCATGTTGTAAACAGGTGTGCTGTATCTAGGCTTTGTGTCATTTATTGAACACAGGTAGAGTAGATTTAGCATATTTCTCCTAGAATTTTCAGAATGGTAAATGAGCATTGGCTTCAACTTAAGATCACTAGCTGCATTAGTCAGTCCCAGGCTGACAAGAGAGTCAACCTGTTCTTTGAAGCTTTGAACCCAGGCATTGACTTCTTTCTAGCTCTCAAAGTCCTCGATAACATCTTCCAGTAGAAGGCTGTTTCGTCTGTGTTGAACCTCTGTTGTTTAGTGTGATCTTCTGGACAACTTGCATCTTCTACAGCAGCACTTGCTGTTTCACCTTGCACTTTGTGTTATGGAAACAGCTTCTTTCCTTAAACTTTGTGAAGCAGCCTCTGCTAGCTTCAGACTTTTCTGCAGCTTCCTAACCTCTCTCAGCCTTCACAGAATTGTAGAGAGTTAGGCCCATGCTCTGGAACTGCCGGTTGGTGGGACACTCAGAACATACACATTTATCGAGTTAGTTCATCAGCTTATATGGGAGCAGCTTGTGGTGTCCCACAAAAAGTATAATAGTGACATCAGAGGTCACTGATCACAGATCACCAGAAAAAAATGTAATTATGATGAAAAAGCTTGAAATATTGCAAGAATTGCCAAAATGTGACACAGAGACAGTAAGTCGGCAGATGCTGTTGAAATAATGAGGCTGATAGACTTGCTCAACTCAGGGTTTCCACAAACCTTTAATTTATTAAAAAAAAATGCATTATCTGTGAAGTACAAGAAAATGAATCTGCCTGTATCTACTGTGTGCCAGGCATGCTGGGCACTGGAGATCCAGCTAAGACCAAGACCCTGCCTTTAAGGAATTTGTATCCTAGAAGGAGATACAGGAAAAGAAAAAAGAGTAAAGAAATAGTGTTATTTCTGGTGCTGAGAGGTGCCGGACAGTCCATAAATCAGCGTAGGAGAAATGACATCAGAAATACATGGGAGAGGGAGATATCTTTTTTTTTTTTTTTACGTTTTCATAGTTGCATTTATTTTTTTCACTTTTCAGTTTTATTAGGTAGAATTGTTACAATTTGCACATATACAACATATTGCATGTAAATACATATATACAATATACTGCACATATTTTTAAAAATTTACATATGTGTACTGTTCATCATTTCTAAGAACGTTTAGAGCTTTAGCTTTTTAAACTTACATAGTTATCGAAGAAATAAACTCAACCGCAAAATAAGAATTCAAGAAGATACATACACCCCGCTATTAACAGCAGCATTCTTTATAGTTGCCAAGATACGGAAGCAGGGGAAGATACCATTTTAAGCAGGTGGTCAGGGAATTCTTCTCTGAGGAGGTGGCATTTGTGTGGAGACCCAAATGATTCAGATCTGGGGGGAAATGTTCTAGGTTGAGGAACCAGAAGATGGCAGGCTCCTGAGTCAGGAGTGACCTGACTGAGGAACAGTAAGGATGCTAGGCTGGAGCAGAGGGAAGGAAGCCAAGGGGTGGAGCGTGAGGTCCATGTTCCTCATCTTTACAGATGGAGAAACCGAGGCAGAGAGAAATTAAGTAACTTTCCTGAAGTCCTGTAGCTGGTAAGAGGCAGATCTGGGAGTGAGTCCCAGTGAGGCCTGTCTCACTTTCTCAGATACAGTTTTTCTTCCAAATTTAACTTGACAGTTGGTCCCACCATATGGTTTTGATTAAACTTGTCTGAATAGAGCTTTTCTCTGCAACTCTGTGCTTCTTGAAAGTAGGGACTGAGTTAGTATCACTTACAAAGTACTCCACGGCACATAATAGGTGCGCCACAGGTGCTCCTAAATAACTGAATTAGAATATGATCCTCTCACTGTGTTTTCTCTTCAGAGGCCTCTCCGTGGGGCAGCAGTGACCCTGAGAGGCTGGTGGCCCATGACCTGGCCCTTCAGCCTTCGGTTCACAAACATTACAGAGCACCTTCTGTTTGCCTCGTGCTGGGCCACACAGAGGGACGCAGAGATGGACAGAGGTCAGCCCCGTGCTCTGGGAGCTGATAGTCAGGGTGCAGGAGCAGAAGTGCCCTCGCAGTGCAGCACCCACAGGCGGGGACGGTCAGCCTTTCCTGGGGGGAAGGATGCATAGAGAACTTGGGGGAGGTGGTGCAGGAGTAAGGTCTTGAAGGAGGAGCAGGTGTTGGTTGGACACAGTGGAGTGGAATGAAGGATGTCGCTGGCAGAGACTAGCCTGTGCCAAGGTCCAAGGATCGGATGGAAAGATGGATTTGGGGGTGCTGTGAATGGCTTAACCAGCCTGGAAAAGTGATTCTGGAAGGCCCTGGCTGGGAGTTGGATTTTATACCCAAGACTGGAGAGTTTGAGCATGAGGAAACATGCTTTGAGGCACTCCTAAAAGAAGATGTTAGCTGGGAATGGAGCTGCTGGAGACTTGCTAGAGGCCTTGGACTGTGACCAGCCCCGTCCAGACTGCAGGTGGCTGAAAAGCCTATAAAAGAACAGGGAGTCAGCTTTCCCTATGGAGTCTCCTCTCCTGAGTGCCCTCATGTCAGAAGCCAGTCGTAGTCCTGACAGTGACAACGCAGAGCATACTTGGTACCCAAGTAACTGGGTGATAAACCATGGAGGTGAGAGTGCTGGATTTTTAAATGCATTTTATCTGACATACGTTCTCTTGTCCATTGCAGGCATGGGGATGGCCAATCACAGGAGGCTGTTCATTGGTGCCAGAGCATAGGTAGCAAGGACGTATCCACGTTCAAGTGTGTGCAATATTATTTTTATCTATAGGATTGGAATCATTGCCACGTGAAGTTCTGGAATATCTGTGATTTTTTTTTAACTAGGTTAAAGGAGAAAATCTGAGCAGATCAAAGGTTGTTGAAATAAAGTAGGAGGCAAAGAAGAGAGTAACTCTTTATTATGATGTAATTAACTCAGCAAGTAAGACTTTAAAAACACCAGTCATTGTGAGATCTGTTGTTTTAGAATGTAGCTATTTTGTTAAAAGCCTCAATTCCTCCAGAAACTAAAAGTCACTCTGCATTGGGCATAGAAACATTTAAAATTCTTTAGAAAATTGTTATTATAAAAGTAATTTAACTCCTTAATCCAAATTTGGAAAATAAAGACCATAAGGGGAAAATTTACTTTTATTCCTGCCACTCTTAGGATTGTTGAAAAAACAAAATTCAACTGAGTAAAGATCTGATTGGTGTTATTTAATTGTTCATGAATAATTCATCTTAGCAGAAGGAAAGGAGCTCCGAGGGGCTGTATAAAATGGAAGACTTATAGACAGAGTGAGGCGTGGCAAGGGAGTTATTGCAACAAAGAGTGGATTGTTTCAGGTAAAGTCACCTTCCCGTTGGGGAAAGCAGGGGTCTGTCAGGCACGTTCCCTCACTAGTGCTGACCAGGTGATTGCAGACTGACTGGCTGAAAATCATGACTTTCCTGGGGGAGGCTGAAGCTGAAATTAGGTTAGGAATTAAGTCTCGGTTTGCTGAGGTGGGGCTAAGCACAGGTGACTCCATTTGGGGCTTGTTTCTATTTTAACAGGATGACTTGTCTGCATGTTTGTAAACTTCCTTTATTGTTTGCTTTTGCTGCATCTAATAGGAGTTTTTAGAAATAAAAAAAATATATCCTTGCAACTCAAATATAACCAATATTAACATTTTTGGCATATTTCATTCCTGTCTCTCTTTTCTTCATTTTTTTTTTACTCTTTGTCTAAGCCCAGTGGTGCTAACATTATAGACATCCTTTTAAAAAGCAGTTTTAAAAGCTGTCCACTGATGAGTCTGTTATTATCATTATTACTGAATCTGCGGCCTCTCTTTCCCTGACCTGACAGACTCTTGGTTTATAGCATGAAGCAGCCTTTCACCCGTACCCTGGACTCTCCCGTTCATCTGTCCATTGCCCCAGCGTCAGTGCCGCACCAGAGCGACAGAATCGCCAGGGAAGTTCAGGCAACTACGTGGTTGGTGCTGCCAGCAATTTCTTGTTTCTAATCTCGACGGTGCCTGCATGTGCCTTTGGCCGTTCTTTATCTTTATCATCCTGCGTGTGACTCTTTCAAGCCTGCACCCACTGCAGGGAGCCCTCTGCAAGGCCCCCGCCTCCCTTAGTCTCAACAAATGACCTCAATTCACACCTCCAGAAAACGAACACCACTCTGTATGATTTTCTTCAACTTTCTGCCTGTCTCTACGCATCTTCTCCCCAAATTTTGTTTAGATCTGTGTCCATTTTCACTTGCTCATCTCTAATCTCAGGAGGCCCACTTCCTTTCAAGGTCCTCTCCCCTCCCAGTGTCCTGGACCTCTGCCCCCTCCTCGCCGCCTGATCTGGAGCCTTCACTGCTCTGATGAGGTCTTATCTTCTTCACCTCTAGTCTTTCCCTCTCTCTGCAAACTTCTCCGCTTCAGCTTGTAAAGTCAGCCGACCTGCCTTTGTTCTGAAGTCTCTTTTATTGCCTTGGGTCTCCCAGTAGCGGTTGTGCTATTTCTCCCCTCCTCCTCTTCCTCAGTCTTTCAGAAAGAATCCCCTGCACTTGCTGGTTTCCACACCTCCGTTCACTGTAACATTTTCCCTTCATTATTTTATCAGTTAATTGGATATAAAATAATTACATGTATAAATATATATATATAGACTAGCCTTTCTCACGACACATTACACTTCTGAGATCCACTGCTGTGCAGTGTGCCATGGTAGGAACATAGCACAGTTTATCCCTTCTCCTGGGAGGGTATGGGGCCATCTGTAGGTTTTTGCCGTCTGCCCTCTTTGCCTCACCACTCTCCCGAAACCTTTTGTGTTCAGGCTTCCATGAATACCAGTGGAATTCCTATTTTAGTAGCCTCTCTGCTACATTTTTCAAACAAATAGCTTTATTGAGATAGAATTCACATACCATACAGATCGCAGACACATGCAATCATCACTGCGATCAATTTGAGAACATTTTCATCACCTCGCAAAGAAACCCTGTACCCTTTAGCTGTCACCCTCCGTCTCCCCACGACCCCCAGGCCTAAGCAACCACTGCTCTGCTCTCTGTCTCTGTAGATTCGCCTGCTGTGAACGTTTGGTACAGGTGGAATCTCTGTCTTGTTCCTGATCTTAGGGGAAAGCTTCCAGCCTTTCACCATTAAGTACAATGTTAGCCGGGATTTTTTCGTGCTCGTTATCAGGTTGAGGAAGTTCCCTCCAATTCCTCATTTGTTGAGTGTTTTCATGTGAAAGGATTTTGGGTTTGGCAAATGTTTTCACTGTGTCTTTTGAGATGATCATGTGTCTTTTGTTTTTTATTCTGTTAATACGGTGTCTTACATTAATTGATGTTTCTGTTAAACCAAGCTTGGATTCCTGGGACAAATCCTGCTTGGTCACAGCATGTAGTCTTTTTATGTGTTGCTGGATTTGGTCACCTACTGTTTTGTAGAGGAATTTTGTGTCTGTATTCATAAGAGATAGTGGTTTGTATTTCTCTTGCGATGTCTTTTCTGGTTTTGGTGTCAGGGTAACACTGGCCTCAGAATGAGTTAAGACACAGTGTTTGATAGAATTCAGTGTTGAAGCCATCTAAGCTGGGCTTTTCTTTTGGGGAAGTTTTTTTTTTAATTACTAATTTAATATCTTGTTACAGGTTGATTCAGATTGTCTACTTCTTCTTGAGTCAGTTTTGGTAGTTTATGTCTTCCTAGGAGTTTGTCCATTTCATTTAAGGTATCTAATTTGTTGGTATACAATTGTTCATGATACTCCTATATAATCCTTCTTACTTCTGTTAGATCAGTGGTAATAATCCATCTCATTTCTAAGTCCAATAATTTTAGTCTTCTCTCTTTTCTTCCTTGGTCATTTTAGCTAAAGGTTTGTCAATTTTGTTGGTCTCTTCAAAGAATCAGCTTTTGGTTTTGATGATTTCCTCTATTTTTCAATTCTCTGTTTTACTCTAACCCACTCGAGTCTTTTGTTTTGTTTTGTTTTTTCAATCGCACTCTGTTACTTTCTTCTGTGTGCCTTGAATTGTGTTCTCTAAAAGATATGTTGAAGTCCTGGGCCCTGGTATCTGTGAATGTGGTATTATATGGAAATAGGGGTTTTGAGGATCTATTTAGTTAAGATGAGATCCTACCGGATTATGGTGGGCCCTCAATCCAATCACCGATGTTGTAAGAACACCACATGAAGAGGCAGAGAGGAGAAAGCCACGTGACTACAGAGAGAGAGATTGGAGTGATGCCTCAGTAAGCCAAGAAGTGCTAAGGCTTGCCAGCAACCACCAGGAGGTGGGAGAGAGACAGGGAACAGGTTCTCCTTCAGAGTCCCAAAAAGGAAAACCTTGGCTTCTAGCCTCTAGAACTGTGAGGGAATCAATTTCTCATACTCAGTTTGCAGTATTTTGTTACAGTCCTGGGACTGATACACCTTCCTTCTGCTTGCTTTAGGTTGAGTTTAGTTTTCTTTTTCCAGTGTCATAGGCAGAAGCTTAGATTGTTGATTTGAGTTCCTACTTAATGTAGACATTCACAGTTATAAATTTCTAAGCACTGCATCCCATGAGTCTTGGTATGTTATGTCTTCATTTTCATTCATCTCAAAGTATTACCTGATCCCCTTCTGATTTTTTTCTTTGACCCATTGGTTATTTAGGAGTGTGTTGTTTAATTTCCACATATTTGTGAGTTTCTCTTATTTCTTTTTGTTACTGATTTCTGATTCTGTTGTTGTTGGAGAACATACTTTGCATTATTTCTGTTCTTTTAAATGTATTGAGGTTTGTTTAATGGCCTAGCACTGACATCCTGGAGAATGTTCCACGTGCACCTGGGAAGAATGCATATTATACCGTTGTTGGGTGGAGGGTTCTGTAGACGTCAGTTAGGTCTGTAAGTGTCTTTGTATATTAAATCCTTGCAATCACAGGCAGTTTCTGTTGGCTCCCCCCCCCCAAGTATATATGTCATACTTGGCTGTTTCTTTGCATGTCTCACAACTTTTTGTTAGAAACTGGACGTTTTAGACAACTCTGGGTACTGCCACTCCCAAGGGGTTTGTCACTGTTATTTGCTTTTTTATTGTTTAGTGACTGGCTAGATTATTTTAGTCGGGTCTCTTTCATACCTCCACCCCCCCCCCATGTTAAGCCTCTGACCTTGCTTCTTGGCACAACTTCTATCTGTCTGTTCCAGCTTCCTGCTACCTCATGACCTTGAGATGGACCCCAGCCCTCTAATTCCTGTTGCACACAGCAGAAATGGGGAAGAGATAAGGACAAACCTGCTCTCTCTCTCTCAACGCGCCTTCTCAGGAGCCCTGACGGCTTTCCCTTATATTTCATTGGCCAGAACTTTGCATTAGTTTTCAACATTTTAAAATTAGAAGATTTTTTTTTATTGTTTAAAACTCTGGCTGCTTCCCTTCTCTTGGAAAGTCTGGTGACCCCAGACCATCTGACAGCAGTTGGTGGAGCCCAGGAGGAGCTGCCTCTTACAGGTAGAGCATGAGCCCTTCCTGTGGCCACAACTCCTCCCCAACATGTGCTCATGTAGGTCAGCGTCTGCCCTTGGTGATACTAAAAAACGGAGTAAATTTGAAGATCTAATTGGCTTTATTAGGCAGCATCCCACCTAGTACTAGGAGGGCGCTCCAAGGAATGGGGGTTCAAAATGGAAGACTCTTACAGGCAGAAGGATGGGGCATGAAGGTATCAGCGAGGGAAAAAAAAAAAGGAAAGGGAAGAAAGAAGGGAAGGGAAGGAAGAAAGGGTTAGTTTGGGCTAGAGCTTCTCTTTGGAGGGAAGGGAATGGCAGGGAATGTTATCATGCAGATTATCTCCCTAGTGTTGATTAGGAAGTTTCAGATTGACTGTTTTAAAGGTCACATTTCTGGGAGGGGTTGAAACTGCAGTTAAGCCTTGATTTGCTGTAGTAGGGGGCAAGTGACTGCATTCAGGGCTTGTTATTTCTTGTTAACAGTAGTATTTGAGCTTAGACTGCTGGCTTGGAGGGAAAAAGGAATGAATAAGCAAGGGAGGAGAGAGCCAGATTTGCATGGGGCACCACCTTCTGAATGTTGAATATCTGTCTGAAAGGCTAGCAGTCCGTATTTTATAGCAGGCAAATAAAGTGAGCTGTTTTTGCTTGGTATTCTCTATCAGTCATTCATTTAACAAATAGTTATTGAGAAACTTTAAAATATAAGCACAGTTTTCGTGCTGGGAATACATCGGTGAGTGAAGAAGATGGACAATTCTTCCACGTGTGAAACTTACATCCTAACTGGGGAGACAGTCAGTAAGCAAATAAGTAAAATATATGTTCTTGTATCAGGCAGCTGTTGAGCACTCTGGAGAAAAGTCAGTAGGAAAGGACCATAGAAGTGGGAATGTTTGAAACTGTACACAAGGTAATTGGGGAGGCCCCTGAGAAGGTGACATTTGAGCAGGGACATTAGAAGGAGAGGGTGAGTCATCTGGACAACAGGGTGTTGGGGGAAGGGATATTTATAAGCTGGAGCAGCCAGGACAAAGGCTCTGAGGCAGGAGCACACCCTGCTTGGGTCCAGGAACAGCAACATCAGAGTGGTCTCAGCAGAGGGGTGAGGGGTGAGGGGTGTGAGGATAGGTTGAAAGGTAAAGGGAAAGGGCTGACTTTACAAGTCCCTATAGGTCACTGTAAAGATTTCAGGTTTTTCTCTAAGTACATGGAAACCCTCCGGACGGTTTTTAGGAGAACCTCATCATCTGAACTCTCTTAAGAGGATTCCTCTGACTTTTGTTTTGAGAATAGACTTTAGCAGGTGAGAGCAGAAGCCAGGAGATGATTTTAATAATGCAAGTAAGATGTGGCTTGGACCAGAGTTATAGTGCAGGTGCGGAGAAGTGGTTGGACGCTGGATGTAGTTTGAATATAGAATCTACAGGATTTGCTGAACATTTACGTGTGGGTTTGAAAGAAGGATACGATTCTTATCAAGGTTGAATCCAAGATTTTTTTCCTGGGCAAGTGGAAGGAAGGAGTTGCCATTTACTAAGGTGGGGAAGACTGTGGGAGGAGCAGGGAAGGGGCATGTGGACTGAAAAAAAGCACAACTGAGCACAGTGAGTTTCTGTTTTGCTCAGGGACCTCACTGAATTCTGTAGCCCAGGAGACAGCGTTTCAGATTGCTCTGAGGAACTACTCTGAAGCGGTAAGGATGGAGCCAGGATATATATGAATTTTTTGCTGGAAAAAAACATGGAAAGATCACCGTTAATCACAAAGAACTGACATTCCAAGTTAATGATTTTCGTGCTCTTCTATGTATGGGAAGCTGCAAGAACCTGGAGTCATTGAAATTTTTCCATAGATACGAATCTTAACTATGAAGGGGCCAGTATATGCAGAGCACAGGGTGCTTCCTGTTTTCTCCCTCCTGGATTCCCCTGGGCGCGCGCTGTCTGCACTGTCGCGCGCTGTCTGCACCGTTGTGCGCTGTCTGCACTGTCGGTGGGCGGCTGCAGTGGCCGATGGCTGGGTCCTTGTGGAACTGCAAAGACAGGCAACATATTTTTCTTTACAGACATCATATCGGGAGCTTACTTTTAGACAACTTAACATTTGGGATGCGTATCAAATATCCAACAGGAGGTGTTAGTTAAGCATTTGGGTCCGTAAGTGTGGGGCTTGGGAGTTGTTGGCTGTAGGTGGTATTTGTACTGACTGGGGTAAATGAGATCACCCAGGCATCTAGACAAGGAAGAGGTCCATGGGCTGAGCCAGGAGTCACTCCAGCCCTAAGAGGTTTGGGGACTAGTCGGCTCTTGGGAAGGACTCAGAAGGAGCTGTCGGTGGGCAGGAGGAAAACCAGGAGCAGTGGGTACACGGAGGCCACCCTGGGGGACAGTGAGAGGGAAGGCACTAATCAGGTGCTGGGGCGGTTGAGAAGTCTGCGGATTTTTTCTGATCCTTTTTTGATTTCAGGAAGCAGGGAGCAGGCTCGTCGTTGGAGATGGCGGATGAGGGTAGGGGGTCTAAGGAACAGGGAGGAGGTGGGGGATCTTCAGCCTGAGAGTGAAGAGCCGGAGGACCAGGGAGAAGTCGCTGGACTGCCGGGAGTGCCAAGGCCCTCCCGGGTTAATGGTCATGGGTCAGAGCGTGACCAGCCAGTCTGGATGTGTTTCATCTCAGCCTTGTTCAGCTGGGAGGAGACACCAGGAGTCTGTTGGAACTTGGAGGTAAGCAGTGTTGGCCCCAGATAAGGAGGCAGCTGGGGCAGTTGAAGGCACCTCTGATGAACTGTGGAGCTGAAACATTGGCTTTGACTCTGATATAATCTCGGTGTTTTTTGGCCTTGTCCAGTCTATAGTTCAGAACTGTCATAACTTTTTTCACTCTGGGCTGTTGAGCCAAGTGTGGCTTTATGGAAAAGTACCCCCTCCAGTGAGCTTGGCGTTTTGTTTTTATTTTGTCTCCTGTTCACTAGCTGGTGTAAAAGTCACGCCGAGCTCATTGTTTAAGTCTCGGAAATGGCCAGTTCCCAGGGTGTGAGGAGCAGACCTCCTGGCCCACCAGCCCTTTCCCCGCTGGTCCTCCAGGGGAGCTCGGGCCAGCAGCTCCCCATGCCGCGGCACCTAACGTTTGAGTGATTTCTTTCTCCTTTAACATCAGTCTCTACTGTTCTTCTCTCCTAACTTGCTAATACCCTCCAAGGGCAGAAGTGTCTCTTGTAGCCTGTGTTGCCGAAGCACTGAAATATTTGGCTCTCAGTTGCTAAGTTATCTTTGATTATTAGCACTGTGTATGCGTCGTGTATGGGAACCTTCCGGGCCACTGCTTCCCAGCGCACAGCTTAGTGTCAGGTTGTCATCCTGTCCCGTCACAGGATCCCGGCCCCTCTGCCTGCCTGAGGAGGCCTGGCCCCCTGGCTTTTTCTGAGAAACCCCGCCCAGTATGAGCCTCCCGCTGGGGTGAGGAGGGGGGATCTTTGTGAGTGCTGAGACATCTGAACCAAATGTCGTCCCCGAGCAGGGTGCTCTGTCTCAGACGTTCATGGAAACACGAGCTGCCCATCTGCCCCTGGGCCCAGGCTTCTCAGGTTATAACAGGAATGTTTAGGGCACCACAGGAATTTTTGTTTTTATACAGAAAAGATTCACAGAGATTGGGAAGGTGGGCTGGAGATAAACAAGATGCATTTTATTTTGGAAAAGAGCTGATAGAATTTGTGCATATGGGGGCAGAATAGTTTATTGCTAGGAGGCACTTGAAGACCTGTGGTTCCACAAGGGGTGTGTGAGACGCTAAAGGAGTTTGCCCTTGGCATCATGATAAGAGGGACATAAAAACACCGTGAAATTCCAGGTACAAAGCACATTCTGATCTGTCTGTAGTCCAGCTCAGTGAGTATTTATTTAACATCTGGTATTTGTTCATCACCTTTTTCCATCTGTGGGCAGATAAGACATAAGAACCTTGTCTTCTAGGAGCTTAAGGAGTTTCTTGGAGCTGAGTGAGTTTCTTGGAGCTGAGTGCAGCTCGGCCTCAGTAATGAGTGTGGACTGAGCTGAGTGCAACAAGGGCGGTGGAGGCAGAGGACTTGTTCTCCAGAAGCTCCAGACCTGCCAGGTCTGCAGTGTTGGCCTTTGTGATACTGGAATTCAGATAAGGGAGAGAACCTGCCAGGCTGGATAGAGGCAACTCCACTGAGAAGCAGGACTTAAAGGATAATGAGGATTAGATGGGGAGGGGGCGGAAACGTAGGGTCAGGTGTGAGGAAGGGGGAAGGTGCCAGAAAGAGGAGTTTGGACCTGATTCTCTAGTCTGGGAGCTGACTCCTGTCCTGACTGTTTCACAGGCCCCTTAGATTCCATGGGAACAAGGGAGAATCCACCATTTTCACCCCCAGATTTGCCCCTAACCCAGTTCCTCCTCTTCTCAGCCGAACAGGAAATGGCATCGTCCCCCTCAGGTCCTCTCTCTGTGTCACCTGCTGGGCTCTCTTGATCGCTGAGCCCGGAGGGCCTCCTCATGTGTTTAATCCCATTCTGCTGTTCACTTTCTCTGCTCCTTGTAACCCTATAACACCCCCCCCCCACCCCGAGTTCATGTGCCTGCCCAAATGATTTCTAAATCACCGACGTAGTCATGTAAGTCCTCTGCTTAAAAACAGGTGGTTGGTTCTCCCTAGTCCACAGGACAAAGTCTAACCTTCATACCCTTTACAGCCTAATCTGGCCCAGCTTCCTTTTTCTGGCTGTGTTCTGGGTCTGAGTGACCATTAGGAGAAATTACAGTGTTTCACTGTAAAGCTTCTTCCATAGTTTATGGCACTAACAGGGTAGACTGTTTAGCAGTACTTGGGACGCATGACGCGAGCGTGCTCCCCTCATTAACCACTCACAGCTACAGCACAGAAGCAGCGTTTATATTGATAATGATCCCACATCACCAAGGAGAAGGTGAACTTTGGATACTACCCCGTATTTGAAAAGGCAGCAGAAAGATAAGTGACCTTTGGGGAGAATTTCCACCCAAAATGGTAGAAAACAATTTTTAAAGTCTGGTGCTCAAAGAGACGGAAACTGACTTGGATGCCCAGTAAGGAAGTGTGAGGTGGTCCGCAGGCGTGGGCAGACCCTGACAGTTCCCATCAGGAAGCATGAAGGCCGCAGGTAAGGAAGCAGATTTGAGGGATCACGAGAAAGCCATCACAGGTACACCAGGCTCATCCCCATGGACTCCTGTGTGGATTTGGGGCCCATGGACCTTGGCATCAAACATGCTTTTCCTTTTTGGGTCACTGATTTGAATGGCGTTTCTTGGAAATGGAAGTGGATTCTTTTTTGTTCCCAGAGAAGATAAGCCAACCCAGATACATTTTAGAGTTGGCTGCCCTGAGTGTGTTTCAGAAGTGAGAGCAAACAAGTGGTTAAATCTCCATGGGCTAAATGAGGGGCCAAAGAATAAGGAGGAGTCTTGAATGGCCGACCCATGGGGGCTGGACCAGTCGGGAGCCCACCTTCCCTCAAAGAGAGCAGATCTCTTCTTGGTCAGGAGTTCTTGGGGGCAGCAATGGCAGTTGTAATGGGAGAGAAGGGGTGATTGTAGGCAACCCGGAAAGAGGCAGAGTCCTCAGTGACCTTGAGCAGAGGGGATGTGTTCTAAGTGCCCTCATTGGGTACATGTCCTTGTGGCCCTCTCGCCCCCAAGGACACATTCGGCTGGAGGGGAATAATCTAGGACCCAGAGAGACTCCATTCCGTCCTCAGTGTGGACATTCCACACGTCCTTGCAGTAGGAGGTGTTGCCAGGATTAGTGGCTGTTCCTCCCATGGGGAATGAGGTCGCCTCCTTCCTGTCTCTCCAAGGGGGTGGGGGTGGGGGTGGGAAGGGAGGCAGTGCTGCCCTATAGAGCAGGAGGCTGCCTGGGTCACCCTGCTGTCATGTGTCTCCTCTTAATCCTCCTGTGGAGCCTGAGCAGCCTGAATTGTGTCTCAGTTCCTGCCTATTCTGCCATGTATAAAATACGGATGATTTATTACCCAGTGAGTTTCTGTAGTCAGCTCTGACTCAGGTCAAGCCATTGGTCCAAGGGAGAACATAGCAGCAGGAAACATGGAACTTGCCTACATCTTCTTGAAAATGCAAGTCACATTGCCTAGGAAGTACTTTTCTCCCCTACTGATCTGCACCCCCCCGGCCCTGGAGCTATGGAAGAGGCAGCTGAAGTTATTCCAAGAAAGCACTCGAAGTTTGGTAATAAAAGGAAGTGACGTGTCCCCCAGCTCCTGTACGCGCTGGCCGGGTGTCCAAGCAGCTCTGCGTGTGCGAGGGACTGTGTACAGAGATTCCTAGGGCCAAATAAATGCAGTGTGATGAGTAAGAGGATGCCAGTTGGTTTGAGGGGTGTAGATAAACAAGAGCAAATACATATACAGCAGTGTGCAGCCTGCCCAGGTTCCTGGAAGCCTGGCTGGCAGCCTCCCCGGGCTGGCTCAGGGGCAGGGCAGCAGGTGCCTCCCCCTCGCTAGTTAGGAAGACACTTTTCAAGCGTTTTCTTCTGACGTGACCAAATAGCCCGAAGACGAACTGCTGTTGCGGCAGGTGGAGGTGTGACTGCGGACTTGGCGATGGAGAGAGCTGGGGGTGAGAAGTCTGGGAGCCCTGAGCCGTCCTTCCTGGCGACTCTGGCTGACCCACAGGTGACCCTGTTGTCTGTCCACAAACGGTGGTCCTTCAGGAGAAGCCCTGGAGCCAGAGGCTCCATCAGGCCAGTGACTTCGGAGGAGGAAGGCTGTAGTCCAGAGGAGGGAGGATTTTCACAAAAGGTTTTGAATGGAACACAGGAGATCGGTTCCGATCAGGTGGGTGCAATCACAGAAGGGCTACAAAGCCAGGAATGGGGGCTCTGGGTTATAGCTGGAGGTTTCCCCTCCCCCGTGTCTTCATAAGAGGGGCCGGGGAGCCACTCCTGGGTAGTGAGTGAGCCAGGAGTCCAGGTGATTCTCCAGAGATTAAGTCCTTGGTGGGTAAAACGTGGGGTTTTTTGCTTCTTATTTTCAGGATATTTTGTAAGCCCCTGTGGAGCAAAAGTTTCCCTAAACACAAATCAGACAAAAATTGATCTTACCCCTCTTTTTATTTTTTAACTGTGTACCTTATTTTGTTTACCTTCACATTTCAACTAAGTAAACATTTTGAAAATGTTGCTTCCAGATGAAGCAGCTCTTCTTAAGCAGATGAGAGGTTTGTTAACCCAGACGTCAGGTCATGTTCAAAGCAGGGCTATGTAACTAACATTTTGTGAAAATGATGTGTCAGTATCATTTCCAGGTGGGACTGGTGGTCTTTTTCATTGATGTGAGTAGACGGGAAAAAAATACTGCTTAAACATAAGGGAAAGTTTTCATAAGTCCTTTGCTCCCTAGAGAGTTATTTTTGTTTCTTCTGGTGTTAATTGTTTAAAAAGTCTTAAAACTAAAGTAAGTTTTGTGAATAGAAATTTTTGAAATGTACTCTGCAAGAGATTTATGTATGTTGATGGGAGATTTATGAATGTCCATTTGTGCAGTGCATAATCAATGTTTATATTTTTAGTTGAGTGTCTAAGATAGCAAAATATTAAATATTTTTTTGAAATGCTTGAGAGTATTTCTTTATGTTCAAACCACTGCTTGACAAAATCCAGCCTATGTTGGAGGTGTTTGTGAAATGTTCTAAGGGTTTTTAATGGCCAGTTCTAATCTCATGTGACTAGGAAAACAACCTGAACCTGGCTGGAGGATCCTTTCAGAAAGGTGGGCTGGGCTGGAGGCCAAGGTAGAGGCTGGGCTAGAGGTCCGGGTGGAGGCTGTGGTCAAGAAAGTCAGGTGCAGATCTGCGTCCTGCCCTTGCTGGGCTGTGGGACCTGGCAGGTGAGCCTTGGACTCCTCCAGCTTCAGATTCCTCATTACAAAGTGGAAAGAGAAGGCCTGCCTCTTTGGATTGTGAAAGCACCTTGTTGAGTACTATATAAACGCATAATGGTACCGTTTCAGCCAAAATGATTTTCAGTAGAATTCTCAGCTTGGAGACATGTTTGAATGTCTGGTTGAACTATATCCACCGGTTAATCCCTCTGAGCACGGTTGCAACTATTTTTTTCTTCCTAAAGCCCCGATTATAAAAGTAACACCTGCTCATTATATGAAACAAATTTAACATAAGGCAAGGGGAATGTAGAAAAATAGAAGGAAAATGAAAGCAGCCATGTGTTTCAGCCATTTTCCCACTGCACAAGTGAGTCTGTGTACATAGTATTATATACCTTGTATTTTTTAGTGAATATTTTGTGTGTATGTGTGTGTATATATATATATACATGTATACAAAATATAATTTAATTATTCCCAAATGGGGGAAATTTTTAGTAACTGGTTTATGATGCTAAAAACCAAACTAAATGTCAATTACAATTGAATACTTGTTCACTGTTAACAGAGTGTGGACTCAGTCTGTTATGAATCACACTCTGGATCTGTTTGAGAGCTATTTAGTACTTGGTATGTGGGAGGGACTTGCCCGTGTCACCTTATTTAATCATCCTCCTCCTTTAACAGACAGAAAACTGAGATCAAGAGGTTAATTTGCCTGAATGATTTAATCCCAGGTCTGTCTGAGGACAAGCCCCTTTTCTGTTGGGACATGGAAGTATTATTTAACATACTGGGTGAGATCGAGTTTTGAAAATATCTGGGTTTTGGAGAGCTGCTAATTTTGTAGGTGAATGGAAAGTTAGCTCTCCGGTGGTGCCATTATTCACAAAAGATGCAGGTAATTGCTCTGAAGAAAACATTTCAAAATTGTGTTTGTGGTTAGTGGATTTGGGTGCTTGTGTTTTACATTTCTTGTACAATACAGAGTACGTTATGTACAATTTGGAATGGAATTATGATACTGAGCAAGCTGTCGGGTTCTTCTATGTTTTGGACAGAGGGGGAAAGAGGTCTTTTTTAAGGTGTAACTGGTAAAAGCATGTTCTGGAGGGGGCATCGCTCCCTCCGCACGTGTCAGAGCCTCTCGGCTGCTGGTGTGAGCTGGCTCAGCGGCTGGGGCTAAGCCTGGGGAGGCTCCCAGGCGGTTGCCGCACCGCCACTCACACCCAGCTGGGACCCTGCGGACCAAAGAGGAGCAGCAGGGGCCTCAGTGCCCTGGCCAGGGTGTTCTGGCCCTGTGTCCACAGGCTGCCTCCCTGAGGCTCTTCTTTCCTCTCAGGTCCAGGACGGTGACCTGGAAAGGAACAGGCTCCTACCTCTCAGAGCTCCTTTGGGAGAGTTGCGGGAAGTAGCGGTTACTGACCCCTGTTCCAGCTGGAGGGTTTCAAGAATTCCTCTTTCCCCTCAGAAACGCCTGCCCAGGCCTCCTTACCCACGGCCCTCCTGACTGCTTTGGCCAAGCTTGGCTGCTGTGTTATTTGTCTTTATTGCCCATGTTGGACTGCACATCTGTCTGCAGTCATCAAGGGCAAGTGTGTAAACCAAAAGTGGATTCATGTTGCGGGAGGGCGGGCTGACGTTGGACACACTGACCTGCTGCTGGATGACTGTGATGAGAGTGCTGGGTTGTGGGCTTAACCATTTCAGAAAGCAACACAGAGAATTTTGTGCTGGGTGAGGGGTGGTGAGGCTGGGTTTTATTTTTTGCCTAGATGAGATCAAGATGACCCAGCGGACACAGGCATATCCCTGCTAAGTAAAGGGAAGAAAACGGATGAGGTGTGTGCCTAGTCACTTAGAGAAGTTACTAACAGATCGTCACCCAGCCATCATGGTCAGCAACACTACAATATCATTTGCATTTCTAGAAAACTTGTTGTATTTCTTTATTTTCCTCTAAAATTAGCATCTGCTGGATATAAACATAACAACAGAGTATGGAAGTGTGGATTTCTTCCACCCTAGAAACATAGAATATTACCATGTACTCTTACACAGTTTTGCAACTTTTTTTTTCCCTTTTTCTATCATGGATGTCTTTCCGTATTATTACATGTAAATCACCTTTTTATTTTTTAAAACCACTGCATAAAATTGTGTTGGGTGGATACTTCGTGTAGCGTGGTCTCCGGGCTTTCGCCACCAAGTGTAGCAGTGGGCATTCCTGTGTCATGATGTTTCCATATGATGACATTCCCAGAAGTGGAACTAAGTGTGCAGTGGGTATTGAGTGCTTTGATAGATACTGCTCAAGCACTCTCAGAAAGATTGTATAAACCCATTTTTCTACCGGCAGTGCTTGAGAATTACTTTTCCCTACACTCTTTCTTACTGTATCACCAAACTTGAAAATTTTTGCCAGCCTATTGGGTGAATAGTGAGAAGATTCTGAAGCAGAAAAAATGCTGTTGGTTGATAAAAGTCTGATGGAATAGTTGTTACAGTAGACATAAGTTAAAAGTGATGGGATTCTCTGGAACGGTTGACACTGAAGCTGTGTGGACTGAGACCGTGAGTGGGTTTTCTGAGCTGCTGTTGGGAAGTGCTTCTTGGAGAGACCTTATAGTCTGTGAATTTCTAAACTTTATTTAATTGTATGTAGAAAACAGCCTATGTTGTATATACATATGTATTGAGGTTTGTTAATTTCCTTTGTTGTTAATTTTATTCTTTTTTCTCCTGGGCAAACAAAGGATATGCGCTTCTGGTTGCTCAGGAAGGGTTAATATTTTCCCTCACTGTGGTCAAGGGAAAGAAATGGGCAGTAAGTTGGTGGTTTGTATGTATTTTCCCAGAAGGTGCATGGTCAGCTTAGACCCCACCCACCCACCCCAGGGCTGGGGGGTGGCCTGAGGGCAGAGGGCAGCTTGTGACACACACAGCCCAGGCGCACAGCGGGCCTTTGTCAGTGTTCGAACTGATGCCAGAGATTCGGTTTGTTTTCTCAGTAGATAAGATGTAAATAATTCTCATTGGAAGCTCTTTCTGGACTTTTGTGAAACGATGTTAAAGGACAGTTTGAAAGGGTTGGAGTGGGGGTTGGAGGAACATTTACACTGGTTTTAATGATTAGTTCTTATCAGTAAAATAGTGGAAAATGATAAGTCCTCTGCCTAGGCTGCTTTTGAAGATCAAATGAGGCCATATTTGTCTTCATAGTCATTCATTTTCAAACATTTGTGACGTTAAGCCTTTTAAGGTTCTTATCTTTCAGGCCTCCCTGCAGAACCCTTGGGTGGGCATTGTTGCTACCTCATTTTACACCTAAGAAAACTGAGGCTTGGATTTGCTCAGACAAGGCTGGAATTCATACCCAAGACTGTCAGATACAGCCTCAAGGAATTCACAAGTAGGAAGATCAAATATTTAACAAATAGATGTGGAAATGTTCTTTATAGGATAAAGCCATTATGTCTTTATAGGATAAAGAAATATGTCATTGGTTCATCATTGTGGTCATCTTTTTCACAGTGATAATATTATTGTTGCTTATATTAACTAGTATGGCTTAACAAAACATTTTCTTCCTTGCCTTGGAGAAACTGAAAAACCACATTTGTTTCCTTTCTCAAATGTAAGTACTTGTTTGCTTTTTTAAGTTAAGTTTTAAAAATTGGAAAATATAGACACATAGTGAAAAGTCAGAATTTCATAACCCACCCATAGATAACCTCAGTTTTTATGTATTAATACCTACATATGTATTGTCTAAATCTATATACATACAGGTTTAACATGGGGACATTGATTCTTCCTCAGTGGGGGTTTTAGAGACTGACACCCTGGGGTAATTTGGGTGGGATCTTTTCTTGAGTCAATGTCTTCTGACCCTCCTTCCCCTGTGAATCTGATTGTTACCAAACTCAGGTTCAGCTGCTCGCTGCTCAAAGGCCAATAACTGAGAGGCAAGTGTCAGTAGAAAGGAAAGGTGCTTTAATCAGAAAAGCTGGCAGTCTGGGGAGAAGGTGGACTTGTGTCCAGAGACCAACTCCGAACATTCTGCTCAGCCATGACAGTTTTTAAAAGGAAGAATGGGGGAAGAATCTCAGTGAATCATCAAGGCAGGAGGCTGGGGTCTGCATCCTTCTATGCTTTGGGCAGACATGCTGACTCTCTTCAGTTGTTATCTTGCCAGTGTGATCTGCCTGCAGGATTGCTAAGGGCTGTTGGAGGTTGAGAGCTAATCATTCTTTAACTGCTTAATTCTTCATTCTTCTTTCTTATCTAGGAAGAGCATCAACAGATTAGGCAAAGCATGGTGTGCATTCAGAAGAGTGTAAGTCAGGAGTTGTTTCAATTGCTTAGTGATCTCATTCCTATAATTAGGTTATTTTAAGGTTAGAGGGGGAAAGAAAGGAGCAAACAGGAAAGGGGCAAAAAAGCTGCTTTCAGTCCCTTACTGTCCAACATCATTCCATTTCTATGGGGTGAGGGGTGAAGGTCCATCTTCTGTAACTTCTTCATGCTGACATAGGGCACCGTGTTCTCAGAGTGGATGATGACAACATGGTTCTGTAACATCTCTTTGCTGACAGTTTTCGTTGTTCACATCCATATACAGGCAGAGCAAGTTACATGTATTTTAATGGTCACAAAGACATAGATTATTATGAGCAATAATGTTAATCCCATTCTCTTAAGACCAGTTCTTGGAATTGTGCTAACCAGGGTTCATTGCTGCTCAAGGTGGAGCCGCTTAGGTCATGTCTACAGTGTGGTCAGCTTTTCCCCCGCTCTGGTGGCAGTAATATAGTCTGTAAAACAACTCAGGAGTGTGCATCAGACACCGAGCCTGTGACTCTGTCGTCCTAATCGCTAACTGCTCGGTTTTGTACAGGGTGGGGGCAGGGGACACTGCAGGGTTCTGCTCGGTTCCATGATGTCCAGAGAATCCTCAAATAAGAGGAGAGCAGACACTAAGGGTTGCAGGCCACCAAGTGGCCTTAGTCATACCCTCACCCCCGAACTGTACTCACTCGTCTAGACGTAGCCTGCCTTTTACCTGACAGGTATTGTCGGGGAGGAAGACATTTTCCTCTACCCTTCTAGGTTCTTCTGGCTGGTCTAAGAATGAAATTGACACGAGACAGATTAACAGGAGAAAATCAAACAAAAGCTTAGTAACGTGGTGTGCACGGGAAAGACCCAGGAAAACTAACTCACCCAAATGGCCGAAGCCCTCACCTTAAATACCATCCTCAGCTAAAGACGGAAGAGGATGTTGAGGGTGGGTAGACTCAGTTGGGGAAGTTGCCAAGAAAAACACAGTAAACAAGGGTGATTGTGGTATACATTTAAGTCATTTCCTTCTCTGTTGATAAATCAAGTTTCTAGAGATTGGGTCGTAGATACCTTTACAAATGGAGATTTCCCTAGCAAATATAATTGTTTCCTACAGAAATGCAGCTTTTATTTGGTTTAAAGAGCCCTTTTAGTATCTGCTGTTTATCAGAAAATAACTAGCTTAAAACAGTATGCCAAAGGGACATAGTATAGGGTGGCAATTATGTCTCCCCTACAGTAGGATGTGGCTGTTGTTTAATTTTCTTCATTTTGCTTTATTGCATTGTAGTCTCTTCCTGTGATTAACGTGGCTAAAAAGAAAAAGTAAACTTAAATTTTTTTTTTTTTAAGAAATAGAAAGCCTGCTGGACTTGGAGCAGAATATAAATCCCAGCTCAGTTCATTTAAATGCCCCTGAAGAAACCTCTGAGTCTGCTTCAGCAGCAAAATGGTGATAAGAATATTTGCTTACAGAATTATCTTGGGCATTAGGGATATAAAATGCCATCTTCATAAAATAACATTGAGAATCATTATCTATTTGCTACTATTGAATCTGTTTACATATGAAAAAAAATCAGGACCTTCCTGTGTTTTGAATTCCATGCAAGTTCTGGGGTAGAGGGTTGTATGGGGTGGAGGTTATATACTGGGAAAGTTGCGTGCCTATATAACATTTTTGCCTCATGAGTTAAGGGTGTTCCACACGCTTCAAAGTGAAAGGAGCCCCAGGATAATTGGGTGGGTGGTATCCTATCTAAGGATGATGGGGATCCAGGTGTAATGAAGAGCTGTCGTGGTCCTTTCTCGTGCATGTGGTAGTATTGCTCTTTGGCTTGTGATCACAGCCATTTCCTACAAGGCATGTCATTCGTAGGCTTTGCAATGTCAGTCTGACTTCAAAGCGTTCTTTAAAACATACCACCCCATTTCCATTTCTTCATACCAGGCTGGCCTGTCTAAAGGTCTTATTTTCCTTTCTTGGCCCAATCTTAGTGAATCAATAGTTTATATTCCTTGTCTTTTTTTTTAGACGCCCTGGCACTCTCAGCAAATTCTGTGTGACCTGGGTGCCTAGAGAGGTAGCAAAGAATTGACGTTCATTTTTGGATTCCCCTCTGTGGGATGACCCTCTCCTCCGGTGTTTCCCGGCCCTTCCAGTCCTGATGCCTGCCACGCTAATAGTTTATTGAAAGTCCAAAAGCTAGCAACCTGTTTTTGGGCCTGCAGAAGAAGTCCTGGATGTTTGTCCTCAAGGAGTATATAATTTAGTGGGACTTAGGCCCCACTGGAAATTCCACCAGGTTTTTCTTGGACACACACTTTATATCCTGGGCCCACTTTCTAATGTCCGTGATTGCTTCTGATGAGTCCTTAAACCTAAACATGTTTGAAATTGAAGAGCAAAATTAAAAGCACCCACACCATGTGTGTGCACTTAAAAAAGATCCAAACACCCGACAGCTGTGATGAGGCCGCTTCTAAACCAACAGGTACTCTGGTGTTTCATGAAATCGCATTATTTGCAAAGCTTTGTTTCTGTAACTGCTTGTTGTTAGAAACGTGCCTGTTAGCAGGGGGACCGCTGAGTACTGTTTACTCCAAGTAAACAGCTTCTAGCACTTCTGCAACCCCCTTTGGCAGGAACACAGTCCAAGGATTAAAAGCCTGCATTGTGGCTTGGGTTTGGTGAGTTGTAGCTAGACCTAGGACCAAGAAACATAAGTCAGGTAGGAAATCATTAGGGATTGGTTTTTACAACAGACTCAGTGATTAAGGGTCATGTCTTACAAGGAGGTAATTTCTGCTTTACTCTGTATGGTACTGCATCAAAGTGAATATTCTTAGAACGTTCTTAGTTCTTCCTTCATCTTTTTCAGTTAGATAAGTATTTGATTAATACTAACTGCAGTCAAGCCATTGCTGTGGATCTCCTTTATGCTCACATTATTTTAATTTTTAAATTAATTATTTTTTAGTATTTGGTAGCAGATGTAAACTGTACAGTAAGTTGTACTCTTCCTTCTCACTCCTGTAACCCAGCCACCTGACCCCTTCAGCTGCCAGTCCCCAGACTCTGTACCAGTGTCTTACACGTTCTTCCAGAGATAACTCCATACATGCATACACATCGATGTGAGTAATATTCTTTTTCTTACACAAGTAGTGCTAGTGCACTGTGATGGACTGTTTTGGTGGCCCTCCCAATGAACTGCACCTCCTTGTGTGTAAGCTCTTCTGTAGTGCTCTCCCAGGTTGACTGAGCATGACCATGTGGCTGGCTGTGGCCAGTGATGAGTTAGCAAATGTGATGCAAGCAGAAGCTTGGTAAGTGCTTCTGCACTGGGACTTGTTCTCTGGGAATGCTCACTATTATGACACCCTTCTCAGAACCCAGAGACCCCCAACTGTGAGGCACCCAGCCGAGCCATGTGGAGAGGCTACATAGAAGAGAACCGCGGTCCCTGCCAACATCAGCTAGCATCGACTTGCCAGCCATGTGATGAATGAACCGTCTTCTTGCGTGTGGGACCTCCAGCCCCAGTCAGGCCACCCCAGATGATGCTGTGTGGAGCAGAGACAGGCTTTCCCTGCCGAGCCCTGTCCAAACTGAAAAACTGTGAGCTGTCGTTATAAGCCATTAGATGTGGCTTGTCACGCAGCAACAGATAACTAAAACACTAGATGTACTATATATTCTGTGCCTTGCTTTTTTCACTAAACTGTATATTAGATAGCTGTCTATTTCAGTATGTATAGATTTGCCCCCTTCTTTTTCAGAGCTCGATAGTATTCCATTGTACATCTGTGCAGTAATTTATCAGCCTGTCACTGATGGACATTTATGTTGTTTCCAGTCCTTTGTAGCATTTAATATCTTTGTTGCATGCTTCCTTTTGTATGCAAACAAATATATTTATTGGCTAAATTCTTAAAGAGTTGTTGGGTCAAAGAATATGTGAATTTGTAATTTTAATAGATATTGCTAAGTTGCCCTCCCAAGAGGTTACACTCTCACTAGCCTTGGGGAAACCAGTCAGTGGTTACCGACCTGAATGGTGAAAACCGTGCCACAGTGAAGTTGGAATGTTAATAGTATTTTTCGTATATTGAAAAGCCGTTTGCATTTTCTTTTTGATGAACTGCCTTCTGTTTCTGTTGGATTGTTGGCCTTTTTCTTCTTTGAAGGTGCTCTTTATATATAAAAGACATTAGCTCTTAATTTGCTTAATGTGAAAGCGAGCCTTTTTTTCACTTGGTTTATCTTCTACCTTGGTTTGAACAACTTTTTCCTCTTATTGTGGTTAGATATATCAGTCTTTTATTTTATAGCTTCTGAATTTTGTTTTTGTTTGGTCATATTTAGGCTTTCCCCACTCTTAGACTATGATAGATATTCTCCTATATTTTCTTCTAGTACTTCTTTTACTGTTTTGCTTTTTGTGTCCTCATCTTTGATTTATGTGAAATGTCTTCTGATATATATAGGTTCCACATTTATATTTTTCCAAAGAGGTTTCCCAGGTGGCTACCCAGGTCCGTGAATACTGTTATCCCTTGTTGTCCTTACCATATCCATTTCCATATTTACACCGTAGATAATTTCAGTATGTTTATTGAATTCAACAAACTTTTGAGTTGCTGTCCCATAAATTACTTAATTATTCCTTTTTCTCTATTTTAAGAAAATGCTCCAGTGACTATTTTTAAAAATAATTTCTTATACTTACTGACCCCAAACTAGCTTATGATTTCCTCTGTGAATATACAAATGTATCTTTATAGTCTGCTTTAAAAGCTATTTAAACTTCCATCTTGTTAAGCTGGTCAAAAGCTGGAATTGGAAAGATACGCATTTGATGCATAGGGATACAGAGATCAATCCATGTAATTGAGATTCAGCTGAAGATAAGTAGGATTGTGTAGGCGTAGAGAGAGACATGCCTTATTACCATGTACCACGTATAAGGGCCTGTTCCCAGGTTTCTGAAGCATGTGATAGTACTGGTATAAAAACTGTATCTGATTAAGAGAGAGATGAGACTGGGACCCTGTGAAGGGGCAATTTTGTTAATAAAATGACTGAGGCCACATCATCATGAGAAGAAATCAGGCAATTACGCTTGAGCTGTGATACATTAAAAATCCATTTAATTTGGTGAAGTACTTGTAATTTTAGGTAATGACTCCAGCTGTCCCGAGCACCCGGTGGGGCAGTGACTCAGCCGAGGTGGCACTGAGAAGTGCCTTGTTCGGCTCAACTTCCTCTTCTTCCAGCCTCCCCGCCCCTGCTCCTCTTGGTCCAGCACCTCTTGGTGCTCATCCCCGGCCCAAGAAGTGTTCGTGCTTCAGACCTCTTTTCACAGGCACTGAGGTCCAACCCCATCGGATGGGAGGTCTGCATTTGGAACATGTGCCCTGTGGTTGCAGTTTAACCCCTGTTAAGAGAATGACAGAGACACCCCTAGAAAGAGATGCAGAATTAGGGTGTTGCCTGTTCTTTGTGTTTGCATTCCTGCAGGACCCCAGCGTTTGGGCCGAAAGGGCCAAGTCCTTCAGGGAGACATCAGGTACCAGCCAGAGAGGGGAGCTCTGGTGGAACCGCCATGCTCTCCACCTCTGCTGGGGGCCTGCTGTGTGTGTTCTGTGCACATCAGCTCTATCATGCTCACGTTTCCTACAGAAGCCTTCACGTCTTCTAGGGAGGAAAACATTTCACCAAGGTGTGCCGATGACTTCTGGGTTCAGAATCACAGAAAGTCAAGGCTAGAAGGATCTTCCCCCAGCCTGAACCCATTCATTTGATAAGTGATTTCTTCATGGCTCTTTCCCTCATTTGACGTTCTTGTACTCTTGGGGTGTCGTGACACCAGTGGTATTGTTTTCCATTTTCTCAGTGCCAGACAAGCTGGGATATTTTAGAACACGTTTAGTTTTAAGGATAAAAAATGTTCTTTCTTTTCCTTTTAGATCCTGTCTAAGCTTTCCTGGACTGCTCGAGCCTGGGAGCCAGAGATGAAGCAGAGTTTTGCCTTTGACAACACTGGCTATGAGGATGGCCTGGACGGCATGTGCCCCTCTCAGACGGCCACCGGCACGATCAGCATCGCGGGCATGACCTGCCAGTCGTGTGTGCAGTCCATCGAGGGCAGGGTCTCCAGTTTGAAGGGCATCGTGAGCATTAAGGTTTCCCTGGAACAGGGCAGCGCGGCTGTGAAGTACGTGCCGTCGGTCCTGAGCCTACCTCAGGTTTGCAGTCACATTGAGGACATGGGATTTGAAGCCAGCGTGGCGGAGGGAAAGGCTGCCTCCTGGCCGTACAGGTCCTCACCCGTCCCAGAGGCCGTGGTCAAGCTTCGGGTGGAGGGCATGACCTGCCAGTCCTGCGTCAGCTCCATAGAAGGAAAGATCGGGAAACTGCAAGGTGTCGTGAGGGTCCGCGTTTCGCTCGGCAGCCGGGAGGCAGTCATCACTTACCAGCCTTACCTTATTCAACCCCAAGAGCTCAGGGACCATGTGAACGACATGGGGTTTGAAGCCATCATCAAGAACAAGGGGGCCCCCATGAACCTGGGACTGATCGATGTCAGACGGCTGCAGAGCGCCCACCCAAAGGTGCCGCTAGCTTCCAGCAATCAGAATGGCAGTAACTCAGAGACCTCGGGGCACCGGGGGAGCCAGGTGGTCACCCTGCACCTGGGCGTGGATGGGATGCACTGTAAGTCTTGCGTCCTGAATATCGAAGACAACATAGGCCAGCTCCCAGGAGTTCAGAGCATTCATGTGTCCTTGGAGGACAGATCTGCCCAAGTGCAGTACGACCCTTCTTGCATCTCCCCGGGGGCCCTGCAGAGGGCCATCGAGGCTCTTCCACCTGGGAAGTTTAAAGTTTCTCTTCCTGATGGAGCAGAAGAGAGTGGAACAGAAGCCAGACGCCGCTCCCCCGGGCCCCCCAAGGGCCTCCCAGAGCCCGGTGCGCACTGGACCGCGGTGCTCTCCATCGCCGGCATGACCTGCATGTCCTGCGTCCAGTCCATCGAGGGCCTGGTCTCCCAGAGGGAAGGGGTGCAGTGGATATCGGTCTCTTTGGCTGAAGGGACCGGAATGGTTCTCTACGATCCGTCTGTGACTAGCGCAGAAGAACTCCGAGCTGCCATGGAGGACATGGGATTTGAGGCGTCCGTCCTGGCTGGTACGTGATGTGCGTGAAGGGACTCTGGGGCGGCTCCTCCCTCCTGTCCACCACATGGTTCCCACCTGGTGGGCGAGGTGAGCCACACCCACTGCCTTGTGAGTGGTGGCAGGATTGCTGCAACCCTTCCTGGTGTTTGTCAGGAGAGAGGAAGTAGAGCTCCCAGGTGGTTAGGGTTTGCCTCTGGGACTAAAATGCTAAGTTCCTTGGATTTTTGGCGTCTTTTCTAAGGAGAACAGTGATACTGTGGTTTTTTTTTTTAAAGAGTACTAGGGGCATGTCTGGCCCTTCTCTCTCCAAAGGCACTGTCATCATTTTCTCTGAGATCTCTCTGCTAACAAAACAAAATAATGCAGACAACAGGACCTTGGTCTCACCGCCTGGAGCCCATTCTGTAGGAAGCGAGATTTAAGGAAGGATGTGATGGTGATTTCCGTGTCCCCCAGCCCCGCCCCGAGGCTGTATGGAGAGGGGCGGGCATGACAGCTTTCACAAGGGGAGGGTTGATGTCACATCACTAGACAGCTTCTGGGGTGGTGGCTGCCCCCGCTCCCCCCTCACTGACCCGCTACCCAGTGGCCGTTCACTTGCTGGCTTTCCCTTCCGTCCCCTCCCTTTGCGCCCTTTGCGTTTCTGCCACTCTCCAGGCCTGGCTGAGCTGTGGGCTGCTGAGCAGGAAGGCAGTCTCTCCTGAGAGCTTCTGTGGCAGACAGGAGGAGGAAGCAGACCACCTGGGCAGCGGGTGTGGGCGCAGGGGTGGGGCACCCAGTCCCCCCTGCCCTGGGGCCTGGGAAAGGCGGCTCTGGGCTTGGGGGGAGAGTGACCCATGGAAGTTGGCAGATGCCTGGCCCCATCGCCTGCCCTCAGGGCTCATTTCCACTCACCCTACACAGGAGCCCTTCCCAAGCCCTGGGGGTGAAGGGGGTGGTGAGGCTCAGGTGTCTGCACACCCCGCCCTGAGGGGAGCGGGTAAGTCTTGTGGAGTGACTGGGCCCCATTCTGTGCTTTGTCTTTGTACGAAGTTTCAGGAAGTTTTGCTGTTTTTGAGTTTAAACAAAAATCAACAAAGAAAAGAGTGGAACAGTAAATCCTGTACTCAGAAGGTAAGACATGTAGCGTGGAGTTGTCATCTGCTGTGTTTGTGTGAGATCTGAAGTCTTTCCACAGTGGAATCAAGTTATTAGCAGGAGAAAGGAATTATCAGTGAACTCCATAATCCAAAATAATTGCACTTGCTAAGTAAAGCTAGAAAGAAAATGGGTTTTTATTGGCCAGAGTTATGACAATTATGTTTCGCTCACAAAGTATTTAGGGTACCAGATTTAGCAAATAAAAATACACAACACTCAGTTAAGTTTGGATTTCAGATAAATAATGGATAATGTTTTAATGTTAGTATGTCCCATTGCAATATTTGAGACGTTGTTATACTAAAAAAATTATTTGTTGTTTATTGGAAATTCAGTTTCAGCTGGATGCCCTGTATTTTACTTGGCAGTCTTAATTTAGGATAAACCATAGGCTTTTATAGCCACTTAACTTCTAAAAAGGCATAATTTGTGTTTGGTCAGTCATTCTGGATTGACCAGGGGCTCCTTGACGACAGTCTTCAAACCATGTGATTTGTTTCTCCCTGGACTCAGTAGCACCCTGCACACAGGAGGTGTTTGTGAAGGAGACGAAAGAGAAAGGTGACAGTGGGCTGTGACAAGCAGGGTCTCAGGTTAGCCCAGGGGGGGCTTAACCCAGGGAGCTCTTACAGAGACTTTCAGAGCCGAAAAACCAGCAGGAACTGAGAAGGAAAAAGAGCTAAATGGTAGCGGAAGCCACCACCTGCAGGGGCTGAGGTTGCCTGGTGGAACTGGCCTCTCTGGAGCTGCTAAGGGAGAGGCAGTGGCGGTAGCCGGGATCCAGGTGGATAAGCAGCAAACACGTGGGTCCTCCCCCTTCTATCCTGTCGTTTCCTGCTTGCTACCTCCCATGTGCCAAATTTAATCAGAAGCCAGTTGACAAGGGAGCCCGGAAAAAGGGGTTTGCAAGGATCAGCCCCTCAGTAGTGGAGCAGGGGGAGGGAAGGAGGGGTCTGAGGCGCCAGGGCAAGAGACAGAGGCATTGAATTTCAGCCACTTACTTGACAGCTAAAAACACATTCAGATCTGGTTTTATCTAGAAGGCAGCTCAGCATTTGTCGTTGGCATGGCTGAAGTACTTCTGAATAGGTGAATGGATGGATGGATGGATATATGAATATAGAGTAAAGAAAAGTCACCGGTCACGTATAACATGTTCCTCTCGCCCTTGTAAATGGGTAACATCACTTTCAAGGTACCATTCCCTCATCCCTGCACGTGATGGGGGTCTTCTGGGGCTCAGGCTCTGCGCTGGCTGTGTGAAGCTCTCAGAGGTGGTCCAGTACTGCCCATGGCAGTTCACACCGACAGGGAGGCAGATCACAGAGACCCATCGTTGAGACAGGTTAGAATAAATGTGGCAAGGAAAGTATAGTCAGATACTCTTGGGATTCAGAAGACAAGGAGAAGCTCCCTTGTCTGGTTGTGAAGCTCCCGAGGACATGATATAGAGGTAGCTTTGGAGTTGGGCATGGCTGGGATTTCAGGATGGTTAGGATTTCAGCAGCAAAAAAGGGCAGTGGCTTTGTTCAGTGGCTGCATAACATTTCAGCATAGGGATGTGCCATTACTTAGTTTCCTATTTATTTGTCTCATCTATTTTGTGTGGGTGTAATTGTAAATAAAATTGTCCTTGGGCACAGTCTTCAAACCATGTAACTTGCTTCCCCTTTGCATATACTTAATTATTTCTTTGTAATAAATATCTAAAAGCATAGTTACTGGGTCATAGGGCAGCAACATGATTTCATTCCATCACAAATATTTTTTGTGCCTCTACCGAGCTCCAAGCAGTTAGAGGTACCATTTTTGATAATACTGTCAAGCAGATTTCCAGAAAGCCAAATCAATTTATGTGCCCACCCGTAGTGTTAGCATAGGTTGATCAAGGACCCGGTAGCATAGGCTTTTTTTTTTTTTTTTTTTGTATTTAAACTTTCTTTAGCAATCTCCAGAAGTCCAGAATTGAGTTGGGTTATACCTCAATGTTGGAGAATGGCAACATGCAAATTGTCAGTTAGTAAGGGGGTTGACATTCTCTGTAATATCATTGAATATCACAAATACTATTGAAATTGTCGACCACAATATTTAGGTTGAAAGGCAGGTGAATCCAGAAAGTGGTGAAGGACTGGAAAAATAGGGGCCCTGGACAAGTGCTGGAGGCTTTGGTGGGTGCTAAGGGCAGAAGGTAGAATGTTAAGAGGTTGTAGCCACAGCAGAGATTTTGTGAATTTGAGATCCAAGGGGTGGAGTCATTTTGAAGAAGAGCAAAGTCCAGGAGAGGAAAGCTGTGCTGGGTGGGGCAATGGTCTCTGCATCCAGAAGGTAGGGGGCCTGTAAGGCCAGAGCACTGGAGGGTCTTCGCCAAAGGTGCTGGTAGTGTCCATCACCTGCACTCTTAAAGTGAGTGGAAATAGTTTTAGCGTTTTCCAGAAAATGAGCAAAACATCCCACTATGTGAGATCTATTCAGAAAAGAAACTTAAAGTCCTGGGCTGTTGTCAGTGCAGGTTAAATGACGCCTTCTGTCTAGGGCAGCTGTGGGCTTTCAGATCATGGCAATTCATCACCAAAAGATGTAATTCGTTTCTGCATATTCTTCAGGGTATTTTGTGTCATCACAATAGTGTGACTTTCTGGAGTGATGAAAATGTTCTCTGTCATGATCTGATGGGTGATGAGTCACATCTGTCTGTGCGTGTGTGGTGGGTGGAGTAATGGCCCCCAAAGACGTCCACCCCCTGGTCCCTGGAGCCCTGGGGGAAAGGATGGCCCCTTCAGCATTGGAGCTGGACCGATTGGAAATCCGATTGGAAATCCATGTGGAAAGCAATCACCCTTGACTATCACCTCAGACCTACACAGGAGTTAATTTGAAGTGTATCAGTGGCCTGAACGTGGAAGTTTATTTAAAACAACAGAGCAGCTAGAAGGAAACGTCACGAATATTTTCAGTGTTGAGGCAGACACGTCTATTATTAGAGCACGGAATGCACTAACCATGCAAACTGGTTTAGTTGATTAGAAGTCGAGCTTCACTAACATCAAGGACTTCTTTTATCAAGAGAGATACCATTAGATGAGGATGAAAACACAAACCACAGGATCGGGGGGTGATGTTCGCAGTGGGCACAGCGGACAAGGGGGTGCCCGTGAGGACCCAAACCCATCTCAGTACAGGTGATTCTCTTGGGGCGGGGGCGAACCTCTGCTAAGCAGGCTGTGATAGTGGTTAAAGGGCAGAGCTGGCCTGGAAGCTAGCTTCTGTGCTCACTGCCTGAGGGGTTTGGGACAAAATGTCTAATTTCTTGTAACTCATTTCTTTCTCTGCAAAGTGGGGCTGGTAGCAGTGTTTAGCACACCCCATCCTATTTTAAGGATTAAAGGAGGTCATACGTGTGCTTAGCAGAGGCCTGGTGAGTTTTTATCGCTGCTGTCACCACCACCATCACCTTATCAGGCCATCCATCTAACCAGAACATTCTGTCTTTGAAGTATCGGCACATTTTCATCTGTCTATGATTGTGTGCCTCTGTCTGGTGGCGGGAGGGAGAGACCGTGATGGAAACACTGACCCTCCACGTGGTTTTCAGGGAGCTCTCATCTGAGCATTATCAGGCTGGACCCTATCGTTCCAAAAGGAAAAAAAAAATCTGTTCTTCTAATTTGAATGATTTCTGACACTTTATCCTAGAAAACCGTTCCAGCAACCATGTTGGGAACCACAGTGCTGAGAGTTCCACGGGGCAGGCTGGCCCCCCCGTGTCTGTGCAGGAGGCAGCTCCCCACCCTGGGGGACTCCCTGAAAACCACCACCCTGGCCGCTTGTCCGAGTCCCCACCGGCCTCCGAGACAGCGGCCCCGCAGAAGTGCTTCCTACGAATCACCGGCATGACCTGTGCGTCCTGTGTGTCCAACATAGAGAGAAACCTGCAGAAGGAAGCTGGTAAGAGGTCTGCACTGCGTTAAGTTGGGAATGCTTGTGCAGACTGTGGAGTGTAGACTGTTGACGCCGCAGCCAGCAGAAGCAGGCAGTGCGCTCTCTGTGGGCATCTCCGCTGCCCGCAGTTGTCAGGAGTCCTTCCTGATGGTCTGCTGGCGGGTTCCTCATATCAGAGTACAGATGTTCGTCTAATGTTCTGGGGCAATTGGCATTCTGCTCTTTAAGAGGTATTTAGTTTGAGGTAAAATGGGTCTCTGAGTAAGCTGGCCGTGTTGAAAGGCCAGGGTACTTTCATGGAGGGGGCCTCTCCAACTAGCTTGTAGTCTTGAGTTTCCCCTTCCGAAGCCATCAGCCTCTTACTAACAAATAAATAAACAGCCTGCATTTTGTGCAGAAGTTCCAGTTTGAAATATTCTGTCTCACTGTCCCTGTAAATCATAGAAGGTTGTGGAAATGCCAGAGTTTTGTCCTCTAAATGACATTGCCAGTCTGATTTCTTACACTTGAAAGTGCAATGAAAATTCTGCCCCAGTTTTTTTATTTGGAAAATATCTTAACTGTGACTCTCTGTCTGGCCTTCAGGATCACCTTCCCTCTTCCTGTGGCTCGTGTGTCTTTCTGCCCAGACTCCTTGGCCCTCAGAATCAACCCTAGGTCAGAAGGACACGTTTCCAGCCTCTTGCTCACTAAGCCTGTAGCTTCCTGGAGCTAGAACGGCTGTTCTCACATCGAATGTTCCATGAGTTCCTTCGTCCATCCCAGGACAAAGTTAACCTGTGTCTTACGGGGCCCATGCTTCTCTCCCTGACTCCAGCCCCTTGTCTTAGTCCCTTATGGCATCCTTTCTAAAGCACGTTGTTCTTTCACTTTTGTGAATGAGCCTTTTTTTCATCGTGGTAGCAAGATAGTCTGTGGGATTCCTTTTTCACTCCTGAAACTGATTAAAAACTGAAAAAGAGTAAGGAAAACCACTTTTGAAAATTATCTTTTTTTTCCTCCTGTGTGTCAAGGTGGAGAAGAAAGTACATTCTTTATGTAACAGTCCTTGCCAGCTGCAGGCTGTCCCTTGCTTTGAGGTGTCTGCCCCACCTGGATCTTGTAGAGCCTGGCTCAGAGGCCCAGCCAGCAGCGTGGGCTTTGCCTGGGAGGTGGGTAGCCCTGCAGACCCTCCAACCCCACCATAGACCCACTGAATCAGAGTCTGTGCTTGCACGAGGTCGTCAGGTGATTCACGTGCCCATTAAAGTGAGAGGAGCCTTGTTCTAGAACAGTGGTCCTCACAGTTGGCTGTACATTAGAATCAGCTGGGGGCTTTAAAAACAAAAAGGATGCCTTTTCTTGAGAGATTCTGATTTAATTGGTCTGGGTTAAGGGCCAGGCACAATGAGTGTTAAAAGCCCCCGCAGGTGATCCTAATGAACAGTCAAGCGTGAGAACCACTGTTCTAGAAGCTTCTGGGGCAGACGTTTCTCTTCATCAGGTTATGTTGAACACATCATCCCAGTGACCTTGCTGGAGTGTGACAGCTGCAGCCCGGTGGTTTCAGGTATTCTCTCCGTGCTGGTTGCCCTGATGGCTGGGAAGGCAGAGGTGAAGTATAACCCGGGAGTCATCCAGCCCCTGGAGATAGTGCAGCTCATCCAGGACCTGGGCTTCGAGGCAGCAGTGATGGAGGACTACGCGGGCTCGGACAGCGACCTGGAGCTGATCGTATGTCCCATGGCCGGGCTGGAGCAGGGGCAGAGGGCCGCAGGCCTCCGACAGCCTGCAGACGCGTTCTGACAGCAGCCGGGGCTGTGATCGGGACACTCCCCCCGTCTTGCATTGGTCCTTTTCGTTGTTGTGGGAGTTTCCTTTGAAGCCAGCAACAATGACTTTTTCATTTTGTGAAGGAGTGTCAGAGAGTCGTAGGGTTGCCTCCCACTGGGCGCATTGGACTATCGGGAGGAGAGACGGTGGGGTTGGAGGAAGAGGCATTGGAAGTGGCGGCTGTCCTGAGCTTGGTGGTTTGAGACAGTTGAATATGAACACCTCCCACGAGGCCAGGAGGCAAGCTGGCCTGTCAGAAGGTCTGGAGTGGCCAGTGCCACCAGTGCCACTGCAGACCAAGAGGGCTTGATTGTAGGCACGGGGAGTCTAGAAGGTGATCGGTGACCTGCAGTGTCCCACGGTGCTCTGTCCGAGGTGAACACAGGGGTGGTTGCTGTTCCCGGTGCAGCTGGGAGGGAAGGCACAAGGTGGGGGCTTTATGTCCTGACTGTCCCCTGATGCCAGCTGCACACGTCAACAAATCAGCAAATACAACAGATACGTCTAATATTTCGAATATGCTGTGTTCACAAGCACTTCTGCGTGAAGCTCTTTTTGTACAAATAAAGGGAGACTTAGAAGGAACCCATAAAGAATTGAGTAATGCTGTTTACTGAGGGAAAAGGGTCTTTCACTTCCTCACTGTTTAGTCACTGCTGTTAGCGGTAAGTAAATGTTTGAAGAAAAAGCACTGAGGACATGAGTGGCACTTTGAGCTTCTGATAAGTGGTGTTCTTTGTGGAGCAAACCCTTTGCCCTGGAGGGCCTCGGTGTGTGCAGAGGGGCGAGTCTAGCTTGCGGGGTTGCAGCTGGAATCGGCCCCACCACGGACCTCCAGGTCCAGATGTGCACGTCTCTGCGTCAGCCACGGCGGGGAGAATCTAGATCAAGACTGCTAGTGGGAAAGGTGGAAATAGTTATTTTGAACAATTTTTTTTTATGGTGTGTGTTTTGTTTTGTTTTAAATAAGCAGTATCAATAGTTACATTGTCATCATGTGTTCAGGCATTTTATGCCTGTATTTAGTTAATATTCTGGGAAGTGCTGACCACTGATACTCAGAAGAGTGCATTGTCTGGCTGGCCTGATACCTGTCACAGGGGTGGCTGGCTTATTTGGAACTCCTTTTCTCACATCAGTGCACACAGCACTGGGCAGCAGAAACACATAACCGAGACCGGGCAGAGAGGGGCTGCGAAAGCCCTTCATTTTCAGAGCTGGGAGTCAAGCCCCCGTCTGTTGCCATCTGCTTAGTGATTGGCCTCCTGTACCTGAGTTGGGGAATAACCACTGTTTGTATCTCCAAAGCCCCTGGGGGAATGTTCAGGGTGAAAATCCTGCACCCGGGGTTGGGAGTCCAGCATCTCGGGAGGGACACTGCCAGCCCAGCTCCCTGTGTGCCTCTGACGGGCTCCTCTGGATCCTGGGTGATGGGATGTTTGTCTTCCGTTGCTGCAGATCACGGGGATGACCTGCACCTCCTGTGTTCACAACATAGAGTCCAGACTCACAAGGACAAACGGCATCACCTACGCCTCTGTGGCTCTCGCCACCAGCAAAGCCCATGTGAAGTTTGATCCTGAAACAATCGGCCCGCGGGATATTGTCAGAATTATTGGGGTAAGTCATTCATCAAAAAATATTATACTTGCCTTTTTAAAAACTGACTTATAGTCATTGTAGAAAAATGAGAAAAACACAGCTAAGCAAGAAGAAGAAAAGAAAGTCACCTCATCTAAAACCCTTCAAGTTTTCCCATGCAAATAAGGGAGGTTAAGTAAATGTCAGATAATCGGAGCAGGAAAGGCAGTGAATGGGTAAGAAAGACATGGGAGGAAAAGACATTATTCCTGTTTTAATTTCAGATATTCCCTGAGAAACAGCAGTATCACTGATTCTATGGCACATGGTGTTAAATTGCCCAATTGTAATTTTTAAGTATTATTTATGTCTGTGCGAAGTATCTGTAGACCAAAGCAATGTTGGTGTTGGGAGGAATTAGCTGCGTTTGACCACTGTCCTGGGCCTGCTGTGCCCTGGGAGGGTTCAGTCACTCTGCTTTGGAAAATCTACTAGTGTCATGTGCCCCTCCCCCTGCTCCTTCCTCACTTTGTCCACAGACATTCCATCTCCTCTCTCGGGTCTGTATTACATCACACTGTAAGAGGATGAGCATTAATAGTGATCTGAATGGGTTGAGAGAGTCAAAACTGAACAAGATTAACTTGTAGTAACTAACGGTAAGGATGAGAGAAGTTTAGCAGGAACTATTTATGAAACTGCTTATGAAATGAAACATCTTGTAGCAGGCTTGGTGATGTCTTTAACGGTGTCTGTGTGTGTGTTATGTGTGTGTTGTGTGTGTGCACAGGTGTGTGCGTGCGTGTGTGTTAGGGGCGATATCGCTCCACGGCCTTGCAGAGCTCTTTGACATGCAGCTCCTGCTCCTGCTGTAGAGACAGTGCATCAGTCTTAGGGGCAGGCAGCATGGCTGCTTTATCGGATGAGGAGAGCTCCCCAGAGGGGTTAAGAGGCTCTGATCCCTGGTACCCAGCTGAGGGATGCGGAACTGGTGCTCAGCCCCAGATCTCACAGCTGCAAGCTCGGGGGGCATTCCATTCCTGCCACACCACAGGGCTCACAGAACAGCAGTGATACAGCTTCAGTGAGGCTAAGACGTTGGCTGAGAAGTGGACTGATGCACTGACGATGGACAGAGTCCAGGTGGTGCTTCCAGCACGTCTCCGGGCCCGTGCTGTCTAGAGTGCCCGTGTTGGCCTCCACCCCGCCGGCCGCTGCCCTCTTAGGGTTATCACCAGTGTTTGGCCCCCATTCCTGCACCTCTGGGCATCTTTTCCTAATGGAATTAGGCCAGTCTTAGTTGTAAAGATTTGTCTTTAGACCGTCTTATGTGCTTTTTCTCCCACCATAACTTTTAATTTTTGCATAGCATCCCAACATCAGACTCTTAAGGCCCCTCTTTATATTGTGCTGACAGGACATTTCCTGCCAGCCTTTCCTGTGTGATTTCATAAAAGGAGTCAGAGATTTAGTGATCAGACCCAGGAAGGCAGAGAGGGTGGAGGAGCAAGAAGTGCCTGAGAGAATCCCTGAAAAAACCACAGAGACTGAGGGAGCCAAGGTCTGCTGGGTGGGAGAGCCTGGGCTGGAGCCTGGAGACCTGACGCTGGGTCCGGCGCTTCCGACGACACTGGGGCTTTGCACAGGGGCTTAGGCCCTGACCTCAGTGTCCTCATGCAGAGAACCATCGCCCCTGGCCACTCCATCCCGGGGATTCCTCAACTCACAGGTCCTGGGTTTATAACTCAGCATTTGTCAGCGTGGGGCAGGGGTCGCCCGGAGGCATAGGTGGCGCTGAGCCTCTGACGCGGTCTGAGGATGATTTGGGTAAAGAAGTCGCGAGCGGAAAAACGAGCACAGTCTTGGAGGCAATTTCAGATTAACGTTCTCATTTCCAAGGATGTAAAATGCTCTCTGCCGATGCCTGTTTTAACCAAGCGCCTTTTTTCTTGTTTCCTCTTCTTAATAACAAGGAAATGGGCTTTCGTGCTTCCCCGGCCCAGAGGAACCCCACCGCTCATCACTTGGACCACAAGGTGGAGATAAAGCAGTAGGTAGAACAGAAAATATCAACCATACCTCTGTCACAGGGTCTCCCTACCCCAGGCCTGACTGCCTTGTTCTGTCCTGTTTGCTGTCCCTGCTGCCCCGGCCGCCCTCCCATGGCACCTTCTGCTGGATCAGTACCCTTTACCCTTATGCTGTACATCCTCTAAAACAGCGCTGCCCCACAGAGCTTCTGTGATGGCAGAAACGCTCTATATCTGCACTGCCTGGTATGAAGTGCAGCCAGTGTGACTGGGGAACTGAATTTTTAATATCATTTAATTTTAACTAATTTTAATTAATATAGCGATCTAGGGCAGGTGGCTAATAGATTGGACAGCACTTAGGTTGGGGGGAAGGGAGTGTGGGTCTTTTTCTTTCATAATATTTTAAGACTTTATCTGAATGGGTTCTAGAACTGGGATCCGCGGACAGGAATCATGGCTAAAGAAAGTTGCCAGGGAAGCAGTAGACCCAGGTTCATTCATTGTTGCAGATATTCACTTATTCATTCAACAAACCCGAGGCTGCTTGTTGGATGCAGGGCACTGTGCTGGGTGTTAGGGATGAACAGGATGCCATTCATCCCTACCCTAGAGGAGCCCATATGCGGGCTGGGAAGAGTGGACGAGCAGTGATTCAGGTGGGTTCTGGGAGGTCTGGGAAGTTGACGAGCAGGGGACATGTGATCTGAGCCTCAGAGAATGAGTGCACTTGGTCGGACTGAGGGAGGGAGTGGGAGGTGGGGGCTCTCTAGGGACTCATGTGGTTTGCTCTCGTTGGCCTGCCTGGAGCACAGAGGAGACTGGCCAGAGAGGCATCTGGAAAGCTGGTGGGGGCTGACTCTCGGGGCCTGGGGCCGCAGCCTCAGTCTCGCGGGCCCGTGGTTCTCAGATGAGGGCTCAGGCACAGGCTCACAGCCGCTCGGCTGGAGTTTCATGGATGCTGCTGTTCACGTGAGAACGTGGCTGTCGCCTGTCACCAGGCTTCATCAAGACAGCTGCACTGTTCACACTGAGTCTATTTTAAGTAATAGTTTAAAAGTTGAATGTATAAGTACATTTATACCAGTAAAATGTTGCTTTTATGTGTTTTTTTCTTGGGAGTCTGTATATGATTGTGTTTTGGAAAAAGAGCAGTAGACTGAGGATGGTCAGCCTCTTTGGGGCTGAATTCTCGGCTCTGGGCCTTGGTGGCCTCACCTGTAGATTGAAGGGAACTCACCAGCCCTGGGCAGGCGGGGACTGGTCTGAACCTCTCTGGACGCAGCAGCGAGATTTAGACCGTTGACGTCCCCTCAGACGGCCGGTGTCAGGGAGGGAGCCTTCCTTTCACTTGAGCCCTTGGTGGTCTGTCCCAGACTTGTGACAGAGACAAGTCTCAAACCGAGTTCTCAGGAGGGGACCAGCCCGGAAGCCTGGCGACAGATGGTACCTAACATGTCGGTGCTGCTGCGCTGCTTTCCAGGTGGAAGAAGTCTTTCCTGTGCAGCCTGGTGTTTGGCATCCCTGTCATGGGTTTAATGATCTACATGTTGATACCCAGCAACGAGCTGCACGAGTCTATGGTCCTGGACCACAACATCATCCCAGGACTGTCCATCCTCAATCTCATCTTCTTTATCTTGTGTACCTTTGTCCAGGTGCGTATCAGAAAGGGGCACAGCTGCCCCGTGTGCCTGTGTGGGGCCAGCTCGGCCCTTCGGTGTGCTCCAGGCACCGCTTCACTGCCACATTCCCCACCACCCAGCCCGTCACTGCTGCCTTGTGCCCTGTGACCAGCAGGGGGGCGTCCTCTGACACGGGGGCTAGAAGGGACCTGGTTCACTCTCAGTTCCACAGATGACCGAACACCCCCAGAATAGCAGCCCCCTTGCTGCAAGGCATGGTGATCCCGTGTGTCTCCAGTTTGCTTCCTGTGTGGCTGAGCTCACCTCTGCTATTAGAAGTGGCAGCTGGACCAGGCTGGAGCTCTCATATCTCTGCAGCATCCTGTCTTGACTGAACTGTCCTGAGGACATCATAATTTAGCAGGGACAAGCCTCACGGGATTTTTAGCCTGAGGACCACATTAAGGAACTAGCTGTGTTTCCGGTGGGAAGTGTGTCTTCATGTATTTTGGAATATAAAATAAGGCTCTTGATTTATTTAATATTAGAATGTTTAGTTTAGGACTATCTGGGGCAAATATTTGCAGGCTGATTTTTTTTTTCAGTATTTCCTTTTTGATTACAAATGTACATCTCTTGTAAATAATTCAGACTCTTCTGAAGTAGAAGAAAAGGGGAAGGTATTCTTCCGTTACTCATACCTGCCTCCAGCGCCCAGGGTTACTTTAGTATTATTACTTGTCGGGGGTGTGTCTTTCCAGATCTCCATCTATATAGAGAAAATTTGTATTTATGCGGATATGTATGTGTGTATATGTAATTCACGTAATACAGACGCTGGCTTTTTTTAGGCTGAAATAGGATTTTACTGGATATACTAATTAACAACTGTGTTTCCCACTTACCGTGTACTACGTGCATCTCTAACACCAGCAGCCCTAGCACCTTCTCTTCAGGGACCACAGAGCACTGCCCACAGTATAAACGCACCATGATTTCTTTCACCATTTTCACCATTCTGTATAGATAAACATTTAGGTTGGGTAGTCCTCTGAGTTTTAAAGGTCTCCCTTGACCATGCCTGTGGCCAGAAGTCCTCTGAATCAGGAGGTACATCTCATAAACATCAATTACGGAGGGAAAAGTAACCTCGAAATTGTGGGCGAGCCCAGGGTATCTGCGGCCCCTAGGGGCCTCCGGTTGCCCATGAGCTGCAGCCGTCCCTCTCCCTGGCCGTCTTTCAGTTCCTCGGAGGCTGGTACTTCTACGTTCAGGCCTACAAGTCTCTGAGACACAGGGCGGCCAACATGGATGTGCTCATCGTGCTGGCCACGAGCATCGCCTACATCTACTCCCTGGTCATCCTGGTGGTGGCCATCGCTGAGAAGGCCGAGAGGAGCCCCGTGACGTTCTTCGACACCCCCCCCATGCTCTTCGTGTTCATTGCCCTCGGACGGTGGCTGGAACACGTGACAAAGGTAACTGCAGCCTCAGGTCAAAGGGAGAGCTATTTCCTCAGTAACACAAGCCCTAATTCGTCTGAACACCGTGTGTAGAATTACTGCTTATACACAATCTTGCAAGACTTAAAGAAACATGAGCCCTGCATATAATTAGGTGCTCTGACCACTAATCTCCAAATTGGTCACTACTTCTGAAATCCCAGCTAATCTGGTTAATTACTAAAACCTTTGTTCAGGTGCATCGTGCAGTGGGAAGAACCCTGGGCTTCAGGTCAGAGCTCACGTCATCTCTTAGTACCTAACTGGGCGTGACACTTACTAGTCTAGAAATCCACATTTCTACAATGGGGTCCTGCCATTTTTAACACCCAGATTTCAGCGTATCTTATAAAAGAGCAGGACTCGTGTCCAAAGAGAAATTCCACTGAATCTAAAAGACATCAGTCAGCGGGCAGATGGGTATTGTTTCTTCACTCTGAATGGCAGTCATAGGACTTGGCAGCGCTGCACGTTCAGAGTGGAGCTGGCATGGCTGTGTGCCAACGGGCAGCAACTCCCATCCTGAGAGGGTCTGCAGGCATGTGGAGTGGCTGTGTTAAGGGTCAGCTTTTTTCTGCAGGGTTTTCTCTCACAGCAGCTTTGTGAGTGATGCTCTGCGTTTGCACAGGTCAGCTTACTGTAGCCCTCATTTTATATTCTGTTTATTTCTTAGAGCAAAACGTCAGAAGCCCTTGCCAAACTCATGTCTCTGCAAGCCACGGAAGCCACCGTCGTGACTCTCGGCGAAGACAGCTTAATCATCAGGTGGGTTATCTTCATCAGAAGTCCTTGATCAATTTATATCAGTCGGTGTACGCACATCAAACACCCGTCATGTACATGACATTGTGTGAGACCTCGTGAGGGCCAGCAGAGACTTGTGTGCTAAGATCCCTCCTCTGGATCCAGTTAGGTGAACAAGGCATTTACATACTTTGAAAGATAAGCAAGTGTTCAAGGCGGGTGTGTATGCAGAATGACAAATGAGAGGGACAGACAACTAGTATTTCTGGGACTTGGAAGAGGAAGGCTAATGGTCAAGGAAAACTTCACAGAACATGGAGTATGAGCTGAGTCTCCCTTACAAGATTTAGAGGATTCAGACAGGCTGAGAGATAGGCGTTCAACTTGCCAAGGAATAAAAATGGGATTTTTTTTTTCTTTATAAGGTTGGCAGATATTAAAAACAATAATGACTATTATCATTATTGCTGGAACTTATATAGCATTTACTGTTTGCCAGACACTATCCCAACCTGTTTGTATTTAATCTAACAAAAAAAAAGTACTTTATGAGAAAGGAACTCTTGTTACCCTTATTGTACAGATGTGGAAACTGAGGTTCAGAGAGGCTAAGCAACTGGCCCAGAGTCACACAGGTATTCAGTAGCGGAATCGGAACATAACCTGTGCTGTTGGTTCCAGAGTCCATGTTCTTAGCACTTACATATACTGACTCTTAAAGCATTATTCAATAACACGATCGTTTTTACAAATTAAGGCTTCTGTGTTTCTCCGGTCAGGTTCATTTTCATATTCTAGGCAGTGGTTATTTATAGGCCTTCTTCGCATTCCTGAAATCTCTCTGGCCCTGCCACTTTCCCTGTTGGTCTGTGATCTCACTTCTGACTTGGAATTAGAAGCTGCGATGGGAAATCCATCAGTTTCCTGTCACCCGGCTGTCACTCAGCTTACCAAGCTGCCTCCCCCGCTGCTCCAGTGGGGGAGGAGGCGTCTCTCTCTGGGGCTTCTGCTCAGGAGCCTTCCTCTGTGGAACTCTCACCCATCTCCAGTGTCCCTGTCTCTGCTGATTCTTACCATCCAGTGCGACATATGCTCCAAGCTCTCCCGCCGCTGAGCAACCACTGGTGTCCCCTCCCACTGTGTGCTGCGCATTCATCACACTGTCGCCGGCTTCCTGGCCATGTCTCCGAGAGACGGCCCTTTGAGGCCGAGGCAGGTCCCTTGCGCCCATGGGCACTGAGTGAGCCTCTGTTGAGCCCATGGACCAGTGAGTGAGACGTGAGTGAGTGAGTTTATGAGGCACAGGCTGACCAAGCGCAGCAGCACCGCGTTTTGCCTAGACTCTGGCTTTTAAATAAGAATCAGAACTATGGTAGTAATAGCTGAGATCAGAGAGCTTGCTGTGTTCCAGGAACACTACCCAGCACTGCAAATAGACTGATGTCACCCTGATCACTGCCCCATGAGGTGGGTGCCACCGTGCCCCTCCCAGGAGGAGCCCACATCTCTTGTGAGGGGAAATTGGTTGCCCAGAGTCCATGGCAGGGGTGTGGCAGAGCAGGGATGGGCCCCTGGAGACCCAGAGCCGTGCTCTCAGCCCCGCTCTAAACTGTCTCCTGGACAGGAGGACCCCGTGTGACCGGGCAGCGGGTGCTTTAGGGCCCCCTCAGGATGTGATTGCTTCAGTCACTCCTCAGTGGTTGTGCATCTTGGCTGTTTTTTCCTCTTATAAATTAGTGACATGAGAGCTTTTGAGATGTGAAAACGTTCAGATTGGAAATTAAGCCGTGGGCGACTGCCTTTACTTTCTGCCTTTCATTTTGAAGTGCCTGTGACGGCAGGACCACCAGGGCACAGGCTACTCCACTGATCTGAGGACAAGGAGATGTGCATCTTTTTTGTCCTTCTCAGATAGGGTGGCTTTTTTGTGCACTCCTCTCTGTGATCCTTTAAATGTAGTCTTTGTAGAATGGAGGGAAGGTGTAAAATAACCCTGAAGCCCTACGTGTTCTGCACGCATACTTTTCTGACTTTATCACCATTTGTTCCTGAGCCAATGTTCTTTATATAAGTAAGTAAATTCAGCCCATGTGCTGCTTTCAGAGAGAGGCCAGCCTTGCTCCCTGGATCACTCCGTTCCTGTCACCCCTCCCCTCTGTCCCCCGTCTGTCTCTCGCTCTCTGTGAGACCATTTCCCCTGCAGACACTTCACACATATGCACAGTTCACAGTTTCCTATCTTAGTCCACGCCCTCTTCTGCTGTTTTTCTCTTCCCTTTCACAGCAGAACTTTCTTTTGTAAGTTGTGTTCAGCTGCTGCCTTGTTTCCTCCCCTCCCGTGCTCTCCTCGCTGGCTTTGTTCCTCCACTGATTTCTGAAATCACTTTTGCCAGAGACATCAAGTAATTTCCATTGCTTTTATTTAATCCTCATTTCAGCCTCTCACCAACATTTCCCCCATTTTCTGTCCCTTTTAAAACCTGTCTTCTTTTTTATTAAGATGTAGCTTCCCTGCACTGAAGTCCACAGATCCCTGGAGTAGCACCTGATGAAAGTTAACGTGTATTTGCGTCCGCGTAGTGACATCTACGTGTTTGCTTCGCTGGGATGGGTGCCCCTCCCGCGGGGCCTCACTCTCTCTTCCTCCACAGCCCTGGCTGGCCCTTCCGCCTGCTCAGTGCCCCAGGGCCGAGGTCTCCCCCAGCCGCACACCTGGGTGAGCTCATACCATTTCAGGCTGTTGAAACCGTCGATGTTTTGACAGCTCCCAGATTTGACCTCTTCCCTCAGCCCGACTCCTGTTGTCGAGTTCCTGCTTGACGTGTCTGCGTGGCAGTCAGGTGGGCATCCCAGACCCGGCGTGCTGGGATGGAGATCTTCATCTCATCTCCCTCCTTCTCTTCTCTCTCCTGCAGCCACTTCTGCACAGTTGTCTCCATCTCATTAAATGTCCTCTCATCCACCCAGTTGCTCAGACTGAAATAGGAAAGCTGGCACTGGCATCTCTTCTCACATGTTCAGCGCGTGTGCGCATCTCCGTGGTGCGTCTTGCCCTAAAGAGGTCCCGGCGTCCCGTCCCTCGTCCCCAGCCCGTGCCCTGCTTTCTTCTGCTTGGGCTCCTGCCATAGCCACCCTCCTCTCTCAGCTCCTGTTACTGCCCCTACAGCCCGTGCCCGTGTGGCAGCCGGAGAGGTGCCGTGAGGATGTGAACCGGCTTGTGTCACTTTCCCACCAAAACCTCACATCCGAAGTGCTTACTTTACTCTGCAAGACCCGATATGACCTGGGTTCTGCCTGTTTCACTTAGGTCCCTCCAGCCGTGTTCACCAGCTGCCTGTCGCCCAGGGGCGCCCTCCTTCCCGCTGCAGGGCCTGTGCGTTGGCTGTTTTTCCTCCCTGGAGTTTTCCTTCTCTGGATGTTGGACCCCCTTGGTGTGCAGGTCTCTCCTCAAATGTCATCTTCCAGCGAGGCCTTCCGACTTCTCTCCCCTCCCCCGCCACTGAGAGAAGCCCTCCAGTCACAGTATTGTCCTCACCGCACTTATTTGATGCCTTAAAGTGTCTTGCTTGTTGTCTGTTTCCTCCACAGTTGTCTTCATGAGGGTTGGGACTTGGCTGTCCTGCTCACAGCTGTATCCCAGGGCTGAGGATGGTGCCTGGTACTTAGCAGCTACACAGTATTAATATCGACTCAGCCTGTAAATGGCAGAAAAAATGACCACTGCCACTCAGTGCAAAGCAAGTGTAGTGTAACCAGCCCGGCGATTTGTTGGGAGGGTGAGCGCCGTGCGCCGTCCCGGGGGTAACCAGGTGGCGGCTGTTGCAGGGAGGAGCAGGTGCCCATGGAGCTGGTGCAGCGCGGCGATACCATCAAGGTCATCCCCGGGGGCAAGTTCCCGGTGGACGGGAAAGTCCTGGAAGGCAGCACCATGGCCGACGAGTCCCTCATCACAGGTGAGGCCACCAGTGCACATCCCTCGGAGTGGGTGTCAGCCCCCTGGCCAGACCCCAGGGTGCCAAGTGAGGCTGAGCGCGGGGTGTTGGTCTCCCCTCCGCCGCTAGGAGAGGCCATGCCGGTCACCAAGAAACCTGGCAGCACGGTGATCGCCGGGTCCATAAACGCCCACGGCTCTGTGCTCGTTACTGCCACCCACGTGGGCAACAACACCACCCTGGCTCAGATCGTGAAGCTGGTGGAAGAGGCTCAGATGTCAAAGGTAACTAAGGAGTCTTAATATAACTTTAGCTTCCTCTTTTTAGAAGTCATTCCAAGAGTCCCATAGAATCAGGCAGATTTTATTGACTAATAAACGTAGTTAATGAGGGAGCTAGGAATCCAAGTCCTAGTCCAGGCTTGTGGTGTTTTATTTCTTTGGAGAAAGTAATTTCCCGCGGTCTTGGTGTTTTATTTCCATAGGCACCCATTCAGCAACTGGCTGACCGGTTTAGTGGATATTTTGTCCCATTTATCATCATCATTTCAACTTTGACGTCGGTGGTATGGATTGTAATCGGTTTTATCGATTTTGGTGTTGTTCAGAAATACTTTCCTGTAAGTTGAACGCTGTGGGCAGTATGGTTGTTGGGTTTTAAACAGTCGATTGCCATTAATCCTATATTTTTCATGTCTGAGACTCACTGGGCTTTAATTACCCATTACATTTTATTTGCTTGCTTCACTTGTTGGCAGCAAAATCTTAACCAGGGTGGGACAGTCAGTCACTCTTCCCCTGCAGGCTTTTACTAAAGATGCCATTTGCTTTCTAGGTTGATAATTTCAGACACCATTGACTGTTAGTTCTAACATTTAAAGCATTTGCATTTTGCACTATTGGCTATTTTTGAGGTTATGGGGAACACATCATGGAAGATAGGTAAGGTCACAATTTTGATGGCATGATAATATTTAACCAGTTCTAAGAAAAAAAATACATTTTTTTGTTGTCTATGTGCATATATACCATCTAACCTTGCAGCTTCCCAAGTAATGCTAATTTTTTATAATAATTATTTATTGAACATTATATATGAGGCAACAGAATATACATTTTTGAGTTTAAGAAGTGGGCGTAGAATACTATCTTAGGAAATATAGTTTTATAAAACTTCAAAAAAATGCAAAAAAGCTTTTCTGCTTCAGAAACAAGAACTGTACCTCAGCGCTGCAGCAGTTGAGAGGGATTTTGGTCTGGCTGTGTCTGGAGATGTTTTTGGTTGTCATGACTGAGAAGGGGGTGCTACTGGCATCTGGCACGTGGAGCCCAGGGACCCTGTCAAACATCCTGCAATGCATAGGACAGGCCCCCACGGCGAAGAATGACCCGGCCCCAGATGTCAGTAGTGCTGAGGGTGTCCCCTTGATGGACATGAAGAGCTAATAGCCCACGTAGTAGTGTTCGATAACTGCCCACTGAGAGGAACAATGTTTTACCTCATTTTAAAAAATATCTCATCCTTAGCCCAATCTAATGTGTATTTTTCCTTAGAGCCATAAAATAAGAAACTGCAAATACAGAATGGATAGTTTTTTCCTTTTAAGAAAATTTCTATCCATAATTAAAGGCACATCATATATTCCTAGGGTGCATGTCATTCACTGAAATGTTATTTTCTCCCTCAGATTTCCTATCTTAAAATGAAAAATGCCCAAGTTAAACACTTTCTGATGTCTAAGGAGATCTCAGTGCTTCTAAGAGTCCCCCTGTGATCCTAGAATTTCCCAGGGCTGTTACGGCACCTGACTGCCTATTGTTGTGGCTTTTGTGGGAGAGCAGCTCGTTGGCACGTGGCTGTGGGAAACTCTGTCCTAAGCAAGCTGGGATACATGTCTTCCTGCTGTTCCCTGCGTTTCCATCTTACTTTCGCTTCTTTTGTTTTTCTCCACAACATCAGGGAGGATGCTGGCAACAGAGGTACCGCATGTTCCTTTAAGACACTGTTACCACTCTGCTCTGGGAGCATCGCTTGTAGGGCCAGGGTTCGAGTCAGCTTTTGGAAGTCCACCCCGTCCCCTCAGAGTGCCAGGTGTCATTTTGACAAGAATTTCTGGGTTTAAAAAAAAAAGTCACTTCCTCTTTACTTCTAAAAACCACATTATGACTTAGACAGCATGTCCCTCTACCTCAGTCCAGCAGTTTCCATAAAAATTAAATGACCCCAAGTGATGTATCTTATTTTAGAATCCTGCCTTTCAAAGTCAAAGAACAAAGGGTAGGTGGAAAAGAATTGCAGTCTGTAGCCTTGATTTGGAAAACATGCTTCTTACTGTAATTAAGTGAATATAGCGTCTCTCCATTGTACTCCAGAGACGCCAGCTGTTTTGAAAGATCAACCAAGATAACTCAGGATGTCATAATGCAAATAATAATGCCAGTATGTGCCACCAGGTAACTGGGAAGGAGCCCTGTATTTCATTTGTTTTGGATTTATGAAGAAAACAATGGTGGAAAATGGAAGAAAATAAGAGATGGGTCCAGATGCCACCCCTCCAATGCATTTTTCTGCACTTTGGTGAACATCTTTCCAGGATTGTTGGAAAGCTATATACAGATAAGGGCAGATAATTTTGCACTGATTAAATCATAACATGTGCCATTTTGTGCTTGTTTTTTTTTTTCCAGCAATGTTACTGATATCTTTCCATGTCAGTAAGTATAGGTATACATCATCATTTTAATATTTGCATAACATCCCATTATGCATGCCATGCCCACAGTTTAATTAACCAGTCCCTTATTGGTTGTTTCCAGTTTTTTGCCATTATGGAAGAGCACTGTGATAAATATCCTTGTATCTTTTCCCACTTGTATTATTATTACCTTAGAGTAGATTCCTTGGAGACCTATACTTTTTTTATAGCTTCCATAATAATTAAAAATAATAATGATAACATAAAAGACATGATAATGTAATAGTTAAAATTTCTCAGACGCCTCTCCTATGCCAGGTGTTGCCCTAAGTATATTTGTATGTTCATATGTGTTTATATATATCTCACCTAGTCCTTACCACCACCTGTGAGATGGATATTTTCATGTCCATCTCGTACGTGAGGCAGCTGAGACACGGAGAGGTTAAGTTAGTGTCAGAGCCAGAGTGTGGACCTGCACGGTCCCATTCTAGAGTCTGCTCCTTTCAGGAGCAGGGATTTTTAAGTGACTCTCTCCTCTCATAATGCCTGTCCCCGGGGAAAGCCTGCAGCATCAGGTTGGAGACGTGGGATACAGAACAGTGACGTGAACCACACGATGCCACCAGAGCAGAGTGGGGCACACCGCGTGTTCTAGACCCCAGCTCATCACGCCATCCTGGGTCCCCTGCCTGCCCTGGCATGTTCTTACGTGGTCAGAATTCTGCGTGACGCCTCAACTAATGCTCAACCTGCACCCGTCTCTTTCCTCTTGTCAGACCCCCAACAAGCATATCTCCCAGGTGGAGGTGGTCTTCCGGTTTGCGTTCCAGACGTCCATCACGGTGCTGTGCATCGCCTGCCCCTGCTCCCTGGGCCTGGCCACGCCCACGGCCGTCATGGTGGGCACCGGTGTGGCCGCCCAGAATGGCATCCTCATCAAGGGAGGCAAGCCCCTTGGAGATGGCCCACAAGGTGGGCCCCGGCTTCCTTTGGGGTCTCGGCTGGCATGGTCTTGCAGCTGTGTGCTGCGCGATTTGTATCTACCTCAGAGTCTCAGGGAAAGTAGTATCTGTTTAAATTTCATATGAGGAGGAAAACCTGAAAGAGGGTGGGGGTTAGCAGTGCTAATTCAGTAAAACAGGAAGCAGGACTAACTGGGAGTGGCCACAGGAACAACATTAAGTGCTTTATGAACAGTGGTTTTCCGGGTGTGGGAACTCCATCAGGAGGAGGCCAGGTAACTTGCCAAAGGCCTGCGGAGCCGGGCTGACACCCAGGTGGCCGGGCTCCCCGGAAGGAAGCAGCGCTGCCTTTGTGGGATGAGGGAGGGCCCGAGAGCACAGGGTGGAGTCATGAGTGGCAGTGTGTGTGAAGGGTCAGCCTCTGGACTCCCAGCAGTCCCCAGCTTTCCATCCTTCCCGTTACTTCCTTTACGTCTCTGGTCTTTGTTGAGCGTTTATTGTGTGCGCTCTGGCTCTCAAGGAGCTTACAGCCTAGTGGGAAAGACCGACATGGAGCAAGTAAACAGCAGGCGCCATTTAACCAAAGCCTGACGTAGACTTGTGTGTGTTGGACGGCGTAGGGGTGGTGCAGTGGTCAGGGAGGGAGACACAGGGTTAGTCTGAGATCTGACAGTGGAGCGAGCGTTAGCGGACAGTGGAGGCTGGGAAGAGTGTCCTAGTGGTGGGAACAGCACATGGAAAGGACCCGGGGAGGCTGTGCCACCCAGCCTCAGACTCCACAGGACTGGAGGCCATGAACTTCCCCACCACCGTGTCCCAGCATTCCGCCCAGTGCCTGGCACATGGAGGTCAGGAACAGAAAGGAAACCATCGAGAGAGAAACTGACAGGAGATGAGGCCATCGAGGGAAGGAAGGAGGGGAGAGTGGGCCTCGAAGGGCCTTGGAGGTTTGTTTAGGAAAGGATCCGGAACTTAACCAAAGAACATCAGGGCTGCACGGAGGGGTCTGAAGCACCTGTGTGACCCCATGTGTTGGGAAGAGCACCCTGGCGGCAGAGTGAGGGCTGGACTGAAAGCAGGCGAGAACTGTTGGAGGCAAGCCAGCTAATAGCGTTGAAACCCCCACTCAGGACCAAAAGCTGAGTCTGTGGTTTGCTAAATGGGAGAGCCAAGGCTGTGGGACAGTCTGAGCACAGTGAGCCGCTGACCCCACAGAGCATTTGGGGGAGCATGAAGTTCAGGGACTGGTGGACTCTGGATTCTGACCAAGCTGGGTGGGTCCCCAAACTGCTCTGTGGTTGCTTGTTATTATAGCCAAGGAGCTCTCCCTTCCTTCTTGAGCTTGAAGGTCAGGAGCCCTGTCCTCCATAGGCTTTAGCACTGATGCAGGCCAGAGAAAACAGAGGTTGGCTCTGCAGGTAGCAGTGGACAGGGAGATGGGCAGACTCCAGGGTTGCATTACCGACCCGACCCGAGGAGAAACCTGCATGGTACTCCTGTCCGGGGGACAGGCCACGCCATCACCTGTTACATCAGGGTGAGAGTTCTTGGCTCAGCCTGGTCAAGGTTAAGCCACAGGAGTGTGGATTCTTTTAACTGAATAGAGGGAAACAATGTTTTTGCAGCAAAAGTGGCTGAACCTTGGGATTCTGTTATGTATCATGAAGGAATCTTGTTCCCTGTTTGGGATGGGTTAAGTGACAGTTGTGTGGACTCTGAGAGTCCCTGCCATCTGGCTTTTGGTCACTGAGATGTGGTTGTTTTGACAGATAAAGACTGTGATGTTTGACAAAACTGGCACCATTACCCATGGGGTCCCCAAAGTCATGCGGGTCCTCCTGCTCGTGGACATGGCCACACTGCCCCTCAGGAAGGTTCTCGCTGTGGTGGGGACCGCGGAGGCCAGCAGTGAGCACCCCTTGGGCATGGCAGTCACCAGATACTGTAAAGAGGTAGGTGGACCTGGGTGTGGCTCAGCCCTGCCCCTCCCGCCCTCCCCACTCTCGCCAGCTGGGCTGGAAACCTCCTGACTCCTTCCTCTTCCCAGGACTTTCCTCCTTGCTGCCACTGGCATCCGAGTCACTGGCCCCCTGGAGGCCTTGGTTTGTGTGGTCTGGAAACCACTTAACAAGCCCCTCTGGAGCAGGTGGGGATGCAGATGCCAGGTGATACTGGACAGGTTGCAGTCTAGAAAGGAGAAAAACAATTCACATCAGTATCACCAGGCATCTGAACTCCAGGAGACGAGCTTAGGATGTTTTAAATGTCTGTGTCAGACAAGAGAGAGAGTTGCTGACTTGATAGTCAGTCTCGTCACCTTTCCCTGGAGTTTGCCTCCCACCCTCCTTTCCCCCCTAACTCCCAGTGGCTGCTGCTCTCTCCCCTGCCCTCACCCCAGGTCTCTGTCCTGACCCCCTCAACTCACCTCTCTGTTTTCTGCCTCCTCTCTGCTCCCTTTTGGCACAGGAACTTGGAACAGAGACCATGGGATACTGCACGGACTTCCAGGCGGTGCCAGGCTGTGGGATCGGCTGTAAAGTCAGCAGCGTGGAGGGCATCCTGGCGCAGGGCGAGCGCCTGCAGAACGAACGGACCGCTCACCTGAATGGGGTCAGCAGCATCCCCGTGGAAACAGGTACCCCTGGCCTCAATCTCCACTGCTCAGCCCACGGGTGCTGGGCCCAGCCACACCGGGCGCCACGCCAGGCTCGCCCCGTGGTTCCCTGCCGCGGAGAAGGTGTCTCATTTGCCTGTCGGGGACTGATCTGTGTGCAGTGACGCCTGAGTTAGTGGCACATGTAGCTAGAGGTGACAGGTGTAAGACTCACCAGGCCTTTTAGGACATATAGCTTTAAAGCATTTCATACGTGTAGGCTGTGTGATTATTTGCTGATTCACCTCAGGACACCTGTACCGAGCAGTGATGAATCTAGTCAACACTCGCTTTTGGTTCTGGACAAATAACTAGCGGCTTCTAAACCCTGTAGAAGCAGCAGCAGGTGGCGCCTCTAAAGGCAAATAGGGACACTACGCTGTGTTTAATACATTTGTAACATCTTCACACATTTTAATTCACACCACGGTTCTGCCCGTTAATTATTCTCTTTCCCCTGGTCCTTTAAGGATGGTGTTCCAAGAGGCCCTTAATAGGTTGTAGCTTTTCCAGAGTGGTCAAGTAGACGTTTTGCTGTTAACAGGATCCCATGGTTTTCAGTGCTTTCTCACAGTGAAATCGGGCTCTTTGGGAATAACCACACACTCTCGTGAGCAGATGCGGCCCCGCAGACCTTCTCTGTGCTGATCGGAAACCGGGAGTGGATGAGGCGCAACGGCTTGACGGTCACCAGCGACGTCAGCGACGCCATGACCGATCACGAGATGAAGGGCCAGACGGCCATCCTGGTGGCCATCGACGGTACCTCCCTGCTGCCCTACCCTCCGTGCGCCCACCACTGACGCTGGAGGTGTCCAGCAGAAAGAGAGTCCTCTTATTTTAAAAATAAACCTTCCCCTCTGTTAATTTTTAGTTCTTCTTTGGAAAAAGGGGGTCTCGCCATCTTTTTCACTTGATTCGCAGTCCCAAGTTCCCTCTTGCCCCTGCGTCTTTACCACCAGAGTAGAGGTGGCATTGCCTCCTTACTCTTTGGAATCTAAACTGTCTTCACCGTCTTCGTCTGCTTCTGTCTGCGTTGGCAGTTGAGAGCCTTCCTTCTCATCCATCACTGCAGGCGAAACAGTAGTCGCCTTTCCAAGATGTGTAAACTCTAGGGTGATCTGCGTGCCGGGATCCCCTGCAGTTTTCACAGAGCTGCTCGGGATCGCGTGTGCCTTAGATCTAACTCAGGGCATATCTTGGGCTCTACGTCTCAGGTAGATTAATATCACTTTGTTAACATTAGTTTCTGCCAAGAGAAGTAAAACTACATGTAAATAAGACATAATTTAGCTGCTGTACTTTGAATGCCCCTCCTCTCCCATTTTCTCTTTTTGTTCCTGCTTCCGCCCACCACACCTCCTGAGTCCTTGTAAACCCATAGTCCCTCAGGTCGTCATGCCAGCACTGGCACAAAGTGCCTCTTACACATCCTCACCCTCGCAGCTCCCATCACACCTCAGTCCTCAGATGCCTCCTGTCAGTATCTAAAGATTCACTCAAAAAAAAAAAAATTCTACACAGGTGTTTTCTGTAGGAAGAGACAAAAAGGAAGGATTGACTTTCTAGCTCTTTGGACGTTTGTCACTTTTTAAGTAGTGTTTTTTGTAGTTATATTTCTCATATCTCAATAGCAAACAGGTATTGAGTTATTACAAGCCAGGTACTCTGTGAAGTTACAGATTTTCCTTGCAGAAAATTTGGAAAATTTCAGTAACTGTAAAGCAAATGGAATCCCTTATTATCTTACTTCTCAGAGAACTACTATTAACTTTTTGATAGTCCTTCCAAACTTTTGTATGCATCTATAAATGTATTTAAATTTAGAAAAAAATCAAAGCCATATTCTGTCATATAACTTGGTGTTTTGGGTTTTGCATGTAACGCGATGCAATGAAGACTGTTCCCGTTCTGAGGACTCATTTGCTGCTCGGCCTGGGCTGCGCAGTGCTCTGCTTGCACTTACCTGGGGGCGTCTCCTGCAGGTGTGCTCTGTGGGATGATCGCCATCGCGGATGCCGTCAAGCAGGAGGCCGCCCTGGCCGTGCACACGCTGAAGAGCATGGGTGTGGACGTGGTTCTGATCACGGGGGACAACCGCAAGACAGCGAGAGCCATCGCCACCCAGGTACGGGCCGGCGGCCGGGGGCCAGGGATGTCTTCCACTCTGAAATTACAAGCAGTTGCAAGCTGGCAGAAACAGTTTGAGGAAAATAAGTAAGCCCTAGTGCGGCCAGCCCTCAGCATTGCTTCTGGTCTTTCCCCCTCTCTGGGGGCTTCTCTCCCCCTGTGCTCTGATCTGCTCTGAGCTATGTGCACCATGCAGGGGGCCACCTTGCTGCTGCCACAAAGATCACATCACTGGGGCCTGTGTGTCGTCATTCGTGCACAACTGGCTGCAGCCCTGGAAAAGCAGCTCTAAATTCTCTATTTCCCAGTCTCTGCCGTGAGGAAAAGAGTGTGGCTGAGGGCTGAAATAGACAACCTTGTAGCCCTTATGTTACAGGAGTGTGTTGCTGGCCCAGCTCTTATCACTCTGCACTGGATAGATGACTGGATCCTGGCAGTTCTCCTGCGGCCCTTGGTTTTGAGTTTGGGCATGAGGACGGCACTGCTGTCTGCCTGGCCTGCCCCGTGGGAATGGCTCCAGTGCAACCTCCTGAAAATTATGTATCACCCCTCCCAAAAGTGTGTGTAAGGCTGTTGGCCTTTGGAAATGAATTGCTTCTTAAGAGGGGAGCAGCAGCCCCTCTCTTTACTCAGCCATCCTTGCTAATGATGGACTTCTTGAGAAGCCCCTTCCCCTCCTAGTTAAAACTCATTTGTGCATTCAGCAAGCACTTATTAAGAGTCATCCCCCTGACAGGCGGGGAGGAGTGAAGAGGACACTGCCCTCAAGGAGCTCACAGTCCCGTGGCGAGGGTGGTCCAGGGACCAAGTACAAACCGAGTGCTGGGTGCTCTAGCGGAAGAGTGCACAGGATGCATGGGGGCCGCCAGCTTAACCTCAGCATGGCAGGGGCCAAGACACTCCCTGGGGACAGGAGGCCTGAGTCAGGATTGTCAGGTGAAGAAGAGGGGAGGGCTGTGGTAGGAGCACTGACCTTCGCAAGACAGAGCAGGCAGCATGAGCACTGCCAGCAGGTGCAAAGTGGCGGTGAGTTGGAGAGGGCAGTGTGGACCCACTGGGCCCCAGGGCAGGGAGCTGGGCCCGGGCAGAGCAGGTCAGATTCCTGCCCAGCTCCCTGCTCTCGGGGGACCTCAGCTGATGGACGGAGGAGTTCAGATGTTGTCCTACAGGAAGTGGGGTCTTCGAGCAGGTGTAAGGTGACCAAATGATCATTGTTTGGAAAGATCATTGGGACAGTGTCTGGAGAAAAGTGTCAGGAGGCCGGGATGTGGGCAGGAGGCCAGTGAGGGTCCCAGACCACTGCAGGGCGTTGGGATGGGAGCAGGGAATCTGGTTACTATGTGACCCATAATCTGCAGGGCTTGGTTACAGAACCTGGAGGGGGAGGGGAGGGGAGGTGGGATGGCTCGTGGGTTTTTCCGCCTCTTCCTACCCTTTGCCAACACTGGGTATTCTCATGTAATTACTTTTTGACTGTTTTCTTTTCCTTTCAGGTTGGCATCAACAAAGTCTTTGCAGAGGTGCTGCCTTCTCACAAGGTGGCCAAGGTCCAGGAGCTCCAGAACGAGGGGAGGAGGGTCGCCATGGTGGGCGACGGGGTCAACGACTCCCCAGCCCTGGCCCAGGCCGACGTGGGCATTGCCATCGGGACGGGCACGGATGTCGCCATCGAAGCGGCTGACGTCGTCCTCATCAGAGTGAGCTCGGCTGCGTCTCCCTCACCCCGTCGTTCGTTTCGGGAGCGGTGAGGGCCGCAGGGCAGCTCCCGATTCACCGCGTGTTCCTCTCCTGCAGAACGACCTGCTCGACGTGGTGGCCAGCATTCATCTCTCCAAGAGGACTGTGTGGAGAATCCGGCTCAACCTGGTGCTGGCGTTGATCTACAACCTGGTCGGGATACCCATCGCAGCAGGTGGGCCCTCACTGCCCTGTGCCCTCTGACCCCAACTGGGGCCAGAACCTTGTATAAAGAGTTGATTTTATTATGTTCTGCTCTGTAAGCCTCTAAAGTTGAATGAGAAACTGCAGAGAGGACTCAAGCCTTCATTCACTCCAGGCCTCTCTGCAAAGCTGGCCAAGATGCTTGACACTCTTTACTGTGGCCCTTTGTTCTGAAACATTACTAAGACAGACAGTCTGAAGAATAATGATTATTAACAGTTATGGGGCACCTGCTGTCTGCCAGGCACAGGGCCTGATGCTTCAGAGCCTTATCTTAGAAATTAATCCTGCCCAGGTTTTACCCTGGCTCAGGAATAAACCAGGAAAAGAGACGGATGTTTTCTGCTTCCTAACTCCTTCCCCCATTGAATCTGTGTCACCAGAGAGATAAAAGTTCCAGACACTTCAGCAAAGAAAGCTCCCGTTTGGGCTGAGACCTATTTTTAAACATGACTTTCCCACCTTAGGCTTTCCTGTTGTGCCCGAGCGGTCAGTGCTGATTCACATGGTGGACCAGCGTGTCGGCCTCAGCCCCAGCTCAGGCCGGTGTCCTTCCGGCCCCAGAGCTGGCTCAGGGCTGAGTCCCTCTCATGCTTGTGCCTCTGCCATGGACCTTTGCCCTTAAGTGGTCCGAGTCTCCTGGCTCTGTCCTGGGACCTGGTCTTGTTGCCCTTTTTCAAGATGCTTTGATGCCCTTGAGGGCGGACAGTCCATGTAGATGGGGACCGTGGCCACCCAGTCCGAGGTGCTGCCCATCTGGGTCCGTAGGATGCCCTGCTCCTCTGTAGCTTCCTCGAAACAGCTGATGCCACCTGTGGACGGTCCCAGGAAGGTCAGGGCAGGTGGGGGACCCCAGTCCTCACTGCCCAGGTCTGAGACAGCCAGCCTCAGGCCTGCTGGCACATGGTCTGAGCCACCCAGACAAGGAGAGCTTTGGGTGGGCGGTGAGGCTGGGCCCTCCTTGCTCCACCCTGGGCTGCGGCCTGAGCATCGTCCTCCCCGGCCAGGTGTCTTCATGCCCATTGGCGTCGTGCTGCAGCCATGGATGGGCTCGGCAGCCATGGCGGCCTCCTCCGTGTCTGTGGTCCTCTCGTCACTGCAGCTCAAGTGGTGAGTCCCCGAGCAGCCGGTGTCGTCCTCTGAGCACAGGGGCCTCCCGGGCCCAGAGCACTGCCCGGAGCAGAGCCCAGCGTGTGCTGGTGTAATGATTCATCCTCGCCTGGAGCAAACAGCTCACCACGCTTCTGGAGGTTCCAGTTATTTCGCTCAAGGGCTGTTTATGTAAATATGTAGGCGTAGGATCCCTGTATGCTACCACTTTTCCTTTTTAAAAATAGATGTTTGTTTATTCATGCTTTTATTTAACGAAAGTTAACGACAGCCTGCCGTGTACAGGTGTTTGGATAGGAAGTTTCTCAATTGGGCGAACTTTGCCTGAACCTTCAGAGTCCAGTGGCCTTTCATTTAAAACCCATGAAGTTTTGATACTGCCTGTTCTTGAAAGACTTGAAGAGGGGCCTTCTCCGGGGTTCAACTTGTGTGTCCAGAATGGCCCACGTGCTCTTGGTCTCTTGCTTTACAGCTATAAGAAGCCGGAGCTGGAGTGGTACGCGGCGCAGGCACAGGGCCGCATGAAGCCCCTGACCGCGTCCCAGGTCAGCGTGCACATCGGCATGGACGACCGGCGGCGGGACTCCCCCCGGGCCACACCCTGGGACCAGGTCAGCTACATCAGCCAGGTGTCCCTGTCCTCCCTCAAGTCCGACAAGCTGTCTCGGCACAGCACTGCGGCCAATGACAGAGGGGACAAGTGGTCTCTGCTCCTGAATGACCGGGATGAGGAGCAGTGCATCTGAAAGCCGCAGGCAGGTGCAGACCCCAGCCGGCCTGGCCCCTCTCCCCGTGGCCGAGGCTCGAGTCCAGCAGGCGCGACACCAGCGGCCGGCAGCAGGGTCGTGGGGCCCGTCTCCAGCCCTGGTGCTCCCGCTCCCCGGGCCTCCTTGATCATCCCGTCCTGGACACTGTGGATGGTGCTGCCCGGCCCCACGGGCTCAGGGGAGGCGTCCTCCCCCGTGCTGTGGCAGGGCTTGTCAGAAGCCTGCTGGGACAGCCAGCCCTCTGCACAGCCTCTGCTTTAGCATTTGGGATGACTGCTCGTGACACGAGGAAGACCTTATCAGGACCAGAACCTTAGCCAGGCCTTTCCACGGAGCTAATAAAAACCTCTGGGTCGGGCTCTTTTTGACAACACCCGTGTGCATCGTGTATCTGAGACCAGTTTACCTCAAGTGCACCCATTGAGCTCTGCTGGCACCGCCTCTCCCTTTTCTGCCCTTGACACTGGGGGTGTGGCACCCCATCATCCGAGGCCAGGGCTGCCGTCCTCGCTTCCCCGCTGCTGTTCTCGGGTGCCTCTCCGAGGGGCCTGAGTGCTCCTGCCTGCACCCCCAACTCACACGCCCGCTGGAGAGCTCGCCACGCGTCCTCAGGGCGAGAAGAGTTCTTTCTTGCTGCCAAGCCTCTTCTCCGTGGAGTCGTGGCTTCTCACTCCACAGAACCGAGTGCTGTTGCTGACTGTCGCTGCCCAGCTGGAGTGAGGTCTCAGAACCTGAGACTTGAGAAATTTGTCTTCCTGTGGGATCCAGGTAGACGGACCCCGGGAGGCCTGTGGTGCAGGAACCTGCTGGCCCAGTTCCTGGGGCTTCAGTTACATGGCCTCACAGGGTCCAATACAGAATTCATGGAGGTAGTACCCCAATGTCGTGCAGCTCCAAGGAAGTGGTACCCAAATAAGAGAGAGGACACCCTAGTCCTCCACACACTTTGACTTCTGCACGCTGAGCTGGTGCCTTAGGAAAGGGGTGACCACAACTTCCCAAGGGAGAGTCTTTCTAACTTGCAGTGGCCTTTGTGGTTGCGTGACATTGGAGGGGCAGGTACAGGGCCATTGTAGACTCTGAGGTCGGTGGTGATTGGCAGACCACACGGGGGAAGACTAGTATGATCAGAGTCTTAGAACAGGCAGAGCAGAGCCTGTTCCCAGTTCTGAGATGAAGCCTTGTCACACACACACAGTCATTTGAGTTATTTATTAAGTGTCAGCTATTTTCCAGGGGGATACAAACACTATTTATAAATTACCTCTAATCCTCCCAACAAACCAGCAAAGTAGATAATGTCCACGTTTCACAGGGGGGAACGGGCTCAGAGAGGCTAGTGATCTTGCCCAGAATCACACAGCCAGTGTATAGGCCAGAGCAGGGGTCTGAATCCACGTCTGTTGGCTCTGAAGTCTTTTCTCCAACTGGCCTCTACTTGAATAGTTTGCTTGATAAGAATAAACAAGAAAAAGGCCCTTGCACCTGGAAGAAGGGATCTGCCAGGTGATAGATTCATGGACTTGGAGTGAAATTCGATCACAAGGTCGCATCACCTTCCCTTGGGATGGTTCCTTTCCATTTCCATACAGTTTAGTTTTTGCTGGGTCTTACCCTCTAAAAATCCATGCACAGCGCTTTGTTGTGTTTTTACTTTCCAGTCCTCCCTCCCCTCCCAGCCCCTTCCTGCTCTGTCCCCAGTCTTGTCCTCTCTTTACTCTTGGCTGTGCTGGGGGTGTTTCTTGTTTTGTAACTAGGCTGATCACTGTCTGAAGAATCTAATTGTATTGATTTTTCAAAAAGCTTTTAGGACCATAAATGTCATGTTTATAGGGACACGAGAATATTTATATAATTGTACGGAAAATAACCTTTTAGATGTTCAAAGTATAAGGAATTTTTGGTCAGAAAAGAAGAATTCCTACTTCAGAAACTTTCCATGCTATAGTAGAATAAATTTTCTTTTTTTATTCATCTAAAAGTCTGCCTTGGGCTGGCTCTGAGTGAGAAACCTGCTGGGGGCTGGGGCAGCGCCGTCTACAGTGAGAACCTCGAGGGCTGGTTTTGCTGGGTGCCTCTTCAGGTTTCAGGGGAGAGAAGGATGGGGTTTTAACAGTGGAGGCTGTGAGGGTGGCCAGAGCCCTCTGATGGGCCATCCTTGCACTGCGTGAGCCCCTCTCCCAAATGCCCGCCTCTGTGGTGTGTGGGGAGAACTCTGGAAAGCACCCCCGTTGGGGTGTCTGTCCTGCTGGTTCAGACACGGACCTAGACCCCATGGCCCCATCAGATGCACATCCCTGGTTGAGAGTGATTGTCTACAAAAGGCTGTTTTCAGTGCACACCGTTTAATCCGGAGGGCTATGTTTTGGGATCCTTGGCCCTGAAGGAGTAGGGTGGGAGGAGGAGTAGAAGAGTCTGGACCGGAAGACTCTGCTGGGCATCTTGGGGGGGGGGCAGTTGGAGGATAGTCCTAAGTGAGGTGACAGTGTAATTCATCATCCAAACCAGGATACTTTTAAGAGTGAAAGGAGGTGCTATTACTAATGATGCCAGGGCAGCTGGCCTAAACTGGGACTACACAGGCAAACTGGGACATGTGGTCACCTGCCTTAAAGGGGAAATAGACATTTTGCATTCGTCACCAACACAAACTGTTAGCACGTTAGAACTTTGCTCTAATTGTAGGTTCCGCAGACATGCTGGTGACAGTCCTTTATCAGATTTGGAGATTTTTCCCCTTTGTCACATCCTGACACCAACACTTCTCTGTAGTCACTGAGGTGACTATCTTGTGGTTCAGTGGGGACCGTGCCACCTGCTGGTGCGCCCAGTGCCCCGTGGCACACCTGGTAGGACTTCACTCCAGGTGCGCTGGACTCCTTTCCTGGATGCCCAGCTGTGGGAGTTTCCGCTGTGGAAAGGGAGGCTTGATAACAACCTTAGGAAAGGAGTCCCATTTCTTTTGAAAATAGGTGCTTTCTAAAACTTGAGCAAATTTCTCTGAAAAGATTCCACATGTACCAGAATGAATCATAGTATCTGTCCATTCCTGATAACTTTTCAGTATTTAAGACCTTGGTGAAGAGTTGAGATAGAATCACCTAATAGTAAATGAATGTAACACTTGTAGGTGTCTTTTTTCCTTAAATACCATCTGGAAATTAACATGTCAAAAAATAGGTCCCCAAATTGTTCTGCCAGTTTACTAAGAAACCAAGATTAATAAAAGTGACTTTTATTTTAAGGAAATCCAGCATAGGCCAAAATCAGCCAGTCCAATAGATGAATTAGAGAAAGATTATTTGAATTACAGAAGGATTTGTTTTGGCTTTAAAAAAATTCATGATGATATTTCAATAGATAAATTTCTTAATGCATATAAAATTCTTTTTGAGTTAGAAAAGTTTTATTTGCATACAGCTTTTTCTTAACTGCGTCTTTTGTTAAAAAAAAATAAAAAGTTAAGGCACTTACATACGAAGGAATTACTGAAGCAACCCTCACGCTGACACTGTTTCCCTTTCAGATTTCCTTGGCTTGTGGGAAGGCTGAATTGGTACTGGAAAGTATTGTGGAGCTGGGAGGGACGAAACCACTCTGCTTTCTTCATTTGGACCTCAGCTTGGGCAGGGACGTGAACACCATTGTTTGGGTTCCTTCCAGAGGGAGATGTCTGCTTGTCTGCCGTTTTCCTTTGTGTAAAGACAATGGCAGTGGCTGAAATTACAGGATAGAATATGAGAATGTTAAATAACACTGCAAAATCCCAGAGCCTCCTTTATTCTGTTTGAAAAGATTAAAAAAAAAACAGTTGGAAAAATCATCCAAGGGCTGGCTGAGATGAAAACAAGAACTGATGGAAATTTAACGTTTTTTTCCTCTGAAAAGGAGATGGCTGTTTTTTCTTCTTAATATAAACAGGAAACTCATAGAGAAAAATTTAAGCATATAATAGTGTATAAAGAGGGGGAAGAGACAGCCCCACCCCCAAAAAGGAAGCCCCATGGATGTGGTTTCATGGAGGGGTGTCCTTTGTGGTGGGCCACGTTGGGGCACTGAGGGAGCAGAGCCTGCCTACCCATGGGGGACCCATCTCCCTGGCCACACTGTAACCATCTGAGCACAGAGGTGCTGTAATGGGCTCCAGGATGGACCGGCTGTGAACTGACGGGCACCCAGGGCCCGGTAGGTCAAGGAACAGACAACGTTCAAATCCTGTGGGTGCTGAGTTTGGGTCCATCACTCTTGCTCAGCGAGTCCTCACAGTCAAGCTGACTGTCCAGGAGACAGCTTGAGTGGGTGTCCACACTTGCTTGCTCCAACCACAAAGCCCCCACCCAATGTGCCCCCCGGGCCACCCACCTCCCTGCAAAGGTGACACTGCGTGGTCTCCTCAGAAGAAGTAGGGCTTCCTTGGCACCCCGTGGTGCTGTGCTTGGGGCAAGAGAATTGTCCTCTGGCAGGACAGTGTGGTTGAACTCAAGAGCCACCAGGTAGTCTCTGTGACCAAAACAACTTCCCAGTCTGAAGCCAGACCAAATTCTCTTGATTGTTTTTGGTTTTTTTGTTTTGTGTGTGTGTGTGTGTGTGTTTAATACATCTAGAAACTCAAACAAACTCATCATTATGAAATGGGCGATGGGGCAGAGTGTGAGGCTGGAGTCCAGCCCTGGCACCAGGGTGCCTCTACAATGTGTTTATGTCTGTGCTTGCAGCCCAGGGCTCCGAATCTGCATTTAGCTGTGCAGAGTACACTATTGGGATGACTCATCAGTGAAATTCCATCCATCGGCATCAGAGTTGGGCAGACTTGAGTTCAAAACCTGATGCTACCCCCTCAAGAAAGTCACTCCACCTTTCTGAGCTTCCAGATCGGTGTAGAAGGAAACTTGTGAAGGTTGCATGAAATTGTGGACGTGAATGCCTGGCGTACTGACCGGCAGACGTCACTGTTAGAATGACACTGATGTGATATGACACTGACGTGATGAGACTGAGAGGTTCCGGGATTGTCTTGCAATGGGGTACAGGCTCCTAGAAAATACTGAATGAATGATGCAGGTGCCCAGTGGGAATTAGGAAATGACCACGATGGGTGCCAGTGCACAGAAGTTGTGAAAAGTAAGGTGGTTTCTCTAACATGTCGGTTCAGTCTGGTTTAGAGGGCGAGATCTTGTCTCACTCAATTTATCTGCATCATATTTAGAAATGTGATTATTTTCACAAATCTATTTTGATTTTTTCCCTTCTCTCCTGGGTAGAATTCCGTCACTTTAGGTATGATTTCCTAGAGAATGCACTGACATTTGATTAAAGCGGAACAGTTGTGCTCGGCTATTTCTGATGACTCAGCCCTGGGGGCTAAATACATCCCCATCACAGAGGTGTGGTGTCTCCATCACCCAGGTGGAGGCGACCTGGACCTGACGTCATGCAGATTTAGTCACGGGGACACCTGCCCTCACTAGGGCACTGGGGGGAGCAGTGCTCAGCGAGGATCTTGTTGGGTCTGGAGGAATATGGATGTTTTACAAACTTCTGTATTCTCCTTGCTTAACGATCAGGGTTAAGGCTAAATCCATATGTGTTTAGAACCCAGCTAAATTTTGAACTTTATTCTAGGAATCCAAAAGAGACACATGCTGCTCGTCTCTGACTTTAGTTAGAGACACTTAAATTTGGATCAGTGGAGTTTTCTGTAAAGTACAAAAAATATTAGATGCCTCAGGATGGAGGCTTCATCTTCCATTTAAAGCCCCACCCATTTCTGGGGAATGTTTAATAACTTGCCTCTTCCTCATCAGTCATCCCTGCTTCCCTGTCCCCCAAAGAATGTTCGGTGCAAATGACTCCAGCCCCCTCGCCGTTCACCCCTCACCAGCCGCCTCCCCGCACTTCCCTGCCACACTCACAACCACCCTCCCACACACACCCAAACTAGGAAGAGTCCTTGTTTTGTCTTGCCTCTTACGTGCCCTTCCCTTCCTTCTGAGCCTAAACTTTTAGGCAACCACTGAGCCTCCAGGGCTTTCAGTTTAAATCTACTGCTTTTCTCCTAGGTCATCTCCCGGCCGCGTGGTGCTGGGCCGTTAACCGGGAAAGTGGTTCTCCCTGAGGGTTCCCAGGAACCTTGGCCTCCCCTGGTGCCTGGGAAGTTTCCAGACAAGGGGCTGGTGTTGCAGCTGGGTTTTGCCTAGGTGAGCAAGGGTGGCAACTGCTCTGCCTTAGCCTCGAGGAAGAGCAAAACCACTGCGGGAGGGATTCCAGGAATTGGTCTCTTAAACGAGGCCCATGAATGACCATGAATGTTGTGAAAATTCATAAAGACAAACCACATTTCAAATGGAATCGGGAAGCCCTGAAGGCACACACCATCTACCGCAGCTTACTTTACAATCCTGGGCGGGAAGGTTACCCCAGCATGAGGAAGGAAGATTTTTCTCCTCGCCCAGCAACAGCCCAGCCAATGAGAAGTGCTGCAGTTCAGCCAATGAGAAGCTGTCACCACCCTGAACTCTATTTCCTCCAGTGAAATCATTTCATTTGGAGCAGCCCCTTCCAACTTACCCCCTTCCGCTATAAAAGCGAGCTCTCTTCCTTTTTTTCTCTGGATTTGCCCACGGTCAGCTGGAGCTTTCTTTTCCCAAATTTCGATTCCTCTTGCTATTCCCAGATAAACTCATGGAGCTGGTAAGATAACTGCCTATTTTATTTTAAAATTGACAAAGTCTTGTGTTTTATCTGTCTACTTTTAGCTGGCGTAAGACAATGTAGTTTCACTTCATCTGAAAAACTACACAAAATAGTTTTTAACTGGCTTTTATCAGAAGCCTGTTTAAGTACTATAGCAAAATACAGACAGTGGCTTTATTTTTCTACCTAGTAAAAAGCATGCTGGGAGTGTGTTCCTTGATCGCAGGCATACAAATCACTATTAAAATGCCTCTTGGACTCCTCACTACCGAACTTCTATCTGTATTTCCACAAAATAATGCCATTGGCTGCCTAGTCTTTTATATATTTATATATATATATATATATATATATATATATATATATATAAATATATATCTATATCTATATATATTATATATGTATATTTTATTGAATATAGTCAGTTTACCATGTTGTATCAATTTCTGGTGTACAGCATAATGCTTCTGTCACACAGGAACACAGCATATATTCGTTTTCAGATTCTTTTTAACTATAAGTTACTACAAGATCTTGAATATAGTTCCCTGTGCTATACAGTATAAACTTGTTGTTTATCTATTTTATATATACTAGTTAGTATCTGCAAATCTTAAACTCCCAATTTATCCCTTCCCACCCTCACCCCACCCCCAGGGGTAGCCGTAAGTTTGTTTTCTATGTCTGTGAATCTGTTTCTGTTTTGTAAATAAGTTCATTTGTCTTTTTTTTTTTTTTTTTCTCTTTCTGACTTATTTCACTTAGAATGATCTCCAGGTCCATCCATGTTGCTGCATATGGCATTATTGTATTATTTTTATGGCTGAGTAGTATTCCATTGTATAAATATACCACAGCTTTTTTATCCAGTCATCTGTCAATGGACATTTAGGTTGTTTCCACATCTTGGCTATTGTAAACAGAGCTCCTATGAACATTGGGGTGCATGTATATATTTTTAAAAAATATTTTTATTGAAATACATTCAGTTTACAATGTTGTGTCAATTTCTGGTGTATAGCACAATACTTCAGTCACATAGGAACATATTCATTTCATATTCTTTTTAACCATAAATTACTGCAAGATATTGAATATTGTTGCCTATGCTATACAGTATAAACTTGTTTATTTTATATATAGTAGTTAGTATCTGCAAATCTCAAACTCCCAGTTTATCCCTTCCCACCCCATCCCCCTAACCCCAGTAACCATAAGTTTGTTTTCCATGTCTGTGAGTCTGTTTCTGTTTTGTAAATAAGTTTGTTTGTCTTTTATTTTTTTAGATTCTACATACAAGTGATATATGGTATTTTTCTTTCTCTTTCTGTCTTACTTCACTTAGAATGACATTCTCCAGGTTCATGCATGTTGCTGCAAATGGCATTATTTTATTCTTTTTATGGCTAAGTAGTATTCCATTGTATAAATATAACACAAATTCTTTATCCAGTCATCTATCAATGGACATTTAGGTTGCTTCCATGTCCTGTCTATTATATGTAGTGCTGCTATGAACATTGGGGTGCATGTATCATTTTGAATTAAGGTTCCCTCCAGATATATGCCCAGGAGTGGGATTGCTGGATCATAGGTTAAGTCTACTTTTGGTTTTTTGAGGAATCTCCACACTGTTTTCCATAATGGCTACGCCAAACTACATTCCCACAGTGTGGTAGGCTTTCTTTTTCTCCACAGCCTCTCCAGCATTTATCATTTGTGGACTTTTGAATGATGGCCATTCTGATTTGTGTGAGGTGATACCTCATTGTAGTTTTGATTTGCATTTCTCTGATAATTAGCAATATTGAACATCTTTTCATGTGCCTATTGGCCATTTGTATGTCTTCATTGGAGAATTGCTTGTTTAGGTCTTCTGCCCATTTGTGGATTGGGTTGTTTCTTATTATTAAGTTGTGTGAGCTGTTTACATATTCTGGAAATTAAGCCCTTGTCAGTCTTGTCTTTTACAAATATCTTCTCCCATTGTATGTTGTCTTTTTGTTTTGCTTATGGTTTCCTTTTCTGTGCAAAAGCTTATAAGCTTAATTAGGTACCATTTGTTTATTTTTGCTTTTATTTCTATTGCCTGGGTAGACTGCCCTAGGAGAACATTGCTGAGATGTATGTGAGATAATGTTTTGCCTGTCTTCTTCTAAGAGGTTTATAGTGTCTTGTCTTATGTTCAAGTCTTTAAGCCATTTTGAGTTGATTTTTGTGCATGGTGTGAGGGAGTGTTCTACTTCATTGATTTACATGCAGCTGTCCAGTTTTCCCTACACTATTTGCTGAAGACACTGTCTTTACTCCATTGTATGTTCTTGCCTCCTTTGTCAAAGATTAATTGACCGAAAGTTTTGGGCTTATTTCTGGGCTCTCTATTCTGTTCCATTGATCCATAGGTCTGTTTTTGTACCAATGCCACACTATTTTGATTACTGTAGCTCTGTAGTATTGTCTGAAGTCTGAGAGGGTTATTCCTCCAGCTTCTTTCTTTTTATTCAATATTGCTTTGGCAATTCTGGGTCTTTTGTGATTCCATATAAATTTTAGGATTATTTGTTCTAGTCCTGTGAAAAATGTCCTGGTTAATTTGATAGAGATCCCATTAATTCTTCCAGTCCAAGAACAAGGGCTATCTTTCCATTTCTTTAAGTCATCTTTAATTTCCTTAGTCAGTGTTTTGTAGTTCTCCATGTATGTCTTTCACCTCCTTGGTCAGATTTATTCCTAAGTATTTTATTTTTTTGAATGCAATTTTAAAAGGGATTGTTTCTTTACCTTCCTTTTTAGATATTTCATTGTTAGTGTAAATAAATGCCACTGATTTCTGTATGTTAATCTTGTACCCTGCTACCTTGCCGAATTCTTTTATCAACTCTAGTAGTTTTTGTATGGCCTTTAGTAGATGTGCACAGAGGAAAGCAGCATGCTCACGCATGTGTACACAGGGAGACCTGCAAAAGACTGTCACTGCAGCACTGTTTGTATAGGAAACAGCCAAGATGTCCATCAATAGGGAAGTAAGGAGAAAAGTTGTGCTAGGTGTCACCAAGATGCTCTGCAGCTTTCAAGATGAACGAACTAGGTCTTTGTGTGTCAATATGGGTAACTCTGGAAAGCACAGTGTTGAGAGAAAATGGTTACAGATGGACACATATAGTGAAATTGCTTTATGTAAATTTAAAAAACAACATTGTTCCATATATTGTAGACACAGGCTTCAGTAGTCAAAGTATAAATATGGTCTGGAGATACACCCTGAGTTCAGAACAGGGGTTTCCTCTCAGGAGAAAGGGAAGAGAACTGGCAGAGCTGGAGAGGTTTGTTAGGGTGTGAGGTTCTTCAGCTATATTTGTAACATGTTGATTCTAAAACTATGAAGGAAATTTGCTGAAGTGTCAACACTGGTTAAATCTGGGTGTTGGGTACATGACTTTTGCTATATTATTCTCTCTCTATATGTATTTTTTAACATGCATAAATTTTTAAAAATATATGTGAGTCTGGAGTTTGGAGAGAAGCCACGACTGGAGGGTAGAGTCAGGGCATCTGTGCCGAGAGCTCAGGTAAAGCAGCGAGCAGGCCCTGCACGCTGAGTCCTGACACAGGAAAAGTGGGCAAAGACTTCGGGAAACACTTATTTTTAAGGGAGGAGATGAAGCAAGAAGAGAAACAGAGCCAGGAGGGGTATGTGATGCGGTGGCCCAGGAAAGAAATTAAAAAAAAAAAAGTTATAATGAAAAATGTCGGCTGCTGAGAGTGTGTACAAATACAGAGAATAGCACAGGGAATCCCCACACCCAGCCCTGAACCTCTCCTTGAACTAAATAATTGTCAAGACTGTCAGATTGCTTCTTCCATTTCCTCTTTGCTTTCTGTTTTCCCCCGACTGTTTTGGTTGGCTGAAGTGATTTAAAGCACAGCCCAGACATCACGCCTTTCCATCCCTACTGCGGTGTGCCTTTCTAAACTATCCAGACGTTGAGAAAGAGTTTTAAGGTGGGAAATGTCAGCAGCATTAAATGTTGCAGGTAACTTGAGAGAGAAGAGGACCAAGGGGCTGTTGTGAAAGTTCAAGGTGCCAGGACGGACGTGTCTGAGGGTGCCAGGTGGCAGGAGGAGGTGCCGGCCCCGGTGGCTTTGCTGGGCAATGGGAGGCCTTTGAGATGAGCAGGTGCAAGAAATGCAGCTCACCGTTTTGAGAATTGCGATGGGGAAAAGGAGGAGAAAAGGGATGCCATCTGAGGGTGGCAGGGATGAGGAAAGTATTTTCAGGATGGAGAGAGATCAAATTTAGTGTCTCAGGTGACAGATAAGAAAAAGGCAGCATAATTGGTGGAGCCAATTCCTGGATGGGCAGAAGTGAATGGGAGAAAGAGGATAGTGGGGTTACTTTTTCAGTAAACAGGAATGAAATTACTCAAACATCTAGAAGTGGGAGGAAGGAGGGTTGACATTTTGGGGGGACACTGAGTGTCTGTTTGCAACATGAGAATTTGGAACTCCCTGTGGGCCAAGAGGCCAGGAGTCAAGCCAGGACTGTCATTATATTGTGATTTACTGAGTACCTGCTGCAAGGCAGACATGTTCCTGATCTCATTTGATCCTCATCACACACTGCACAGCTCAGGGAGGTGAGCTCAGGGATGTTAAGCACTTGCCACCCCCCCCCCCCCATCACTGAGTAAACAACAGTTGCTCTTACCGCAGGGCTCGTCTGCAGGGCCCTCAGAGCCGTTGTCCTTCAACCACAGGGCTCCCCGCGGTACCGCTCATCTCCCAGAAGACAGCCGGCTGAGCTGGCTCAGGTGTGTGAGGCACCTGGAAGCCCGGGCAGGACAGAGGTGGCGGGGGTTCGGGATTTGGTAGCTTAGGAATGTCCTTCCATCCTTGACCTTGAGGCTTTGCTGTATCTGAAGTTCCTGGAGCAAACAGCCCTCTCTGGGCTCCGCCTACACCTGGGGTTAGTTGACCTTGCCCTTGGCCCAAAGCGGCACATCCCCACCAGCTTGTGGCCAGGTGTTTAGAAAGAGGAGGCCTACAGGTGTAGCGGATCCATCACAAAGCCTTTAGAGGAGGAAGGAAAGATGCCCTGCTGAGGTCCATGGCGACGGTCGCCTCTTTCAGGAGCACGTTGGGCCACTTAATGACTGTAGCTTCATCTTGTGACTTAACTGCTCTGTTAGGGATGGATCCAGCCCAACCAGGATCCGAATCCTGAGTCCAAGTGCTGGTCTCACGGCGCTCCTCAGACCCCAGCACGCACCTGTTCACCTGGGGCTTTGTTTAGGTGCAGATTCTGGTGCAGTAGAAGTGGGCTTGGGTCCAGGTGGCACCACTACTATTCTGTGGGCCACGGTCTGGGGAAGCAGGGTCTCTAAGCTAATGCAAGACCCGTCTGACTCTCAGGCAGCATGATTAGGTCACTGTAATTGCCTCTTTACGAACAGGATGTCTCACCTGACTTCCTCACTAACAGTCCCCTTCCCCTCTCTCCAGCCCTGGAGACATCTATGGCAAGAAATTTTTTTAACATGCTTTATTACCCAACTTCCCTTGCATGTTTTGATGGAGGTCCTACATTGGGCCGAGTGGTTTCCGTAGACTGTCACTAACTCTCTTGACCACTCGGCGGCCAGGGGCACATCCCCCTCTTGTGGTCAAGGACACTGCCCTTCAGAGAGGTCATGTGACTTGCTCAAGGTGGCAGGGTCAGTGGTTGAACGCACGTCTCTGGGCCTCCCTTACCTGGTGACAGGTGTGCTACGTGAGCAACCCAGGAGTCAGCCTGTGTCCCTGAGAAACCCCCCCAGCCACCTTCCCTGGCGGGGAGCCTCCCACACCTCTCTTCCCTCCCAGTCCTCTTCACCTTGGGACTGGCCCTGGGTGCTGCGTGCATCCTCCAGAGAGGCCAGATAGCAAGTGAGCACTGGCATTTCCACTGTCAGAGACGTACCTGGCTGACCCCTCTTACCTGGCTTTCTCCCTCTTGGGGTAGAGTTCCTTAGCCTTGCTGAGTGTCATTTTCCTTGTTCCTTAAATGGGCTTAAAGTGACCCACCTCGCAGATTTTTACTGGATTAAATGAGGCATTGTGTGACGAGTTCCAGCACCCTACTCCTGTTGGCTCATCGCACCTTGGAAGTGGTCCTTGCTGTCCCTGGGCTAAGCTGAACTCGACAGTCAATTCAGTGCTTTTTACAGCCTGCACCCCGGGCTTCTTTCTTCCTGATGTGTGTTAAGAAGAGACTGTGTTGAAACAAAAGGACATCTGGAAACCTCTCAAACCCTGCAGAGCACCGAGCAGAGGCTCAGGGCTTGACGGCAGCTAACTGTTCCCTGACAGATGTCAGTTTTCCTGTCTGACTCTCTCAGCGTGTTTGCAGCTGTGTGGCAGGCTGACAGCCTCTGGCATTCTCCTCCTGTTTCCGATCTCCCAAATGCTCCCCAAATCCCAGCTCCGCTGCTTAATCACCACGGGCCTACCTGAGGACAACACGCCTCGGTGATTTTATTTATTGTCTTTCGAGCACATGTAGCAAGATTTTTTTCAGAGATTTCAGAGTTTGTCCTGTGGATACATTTTCCAGGAGAAAATGCCAACAAACAGGGGCGGGCTGTGTTTCCTCGCGGTCCCAGTCCTCTGCAGACTTCTGTCCATTACCGCCCCCCAGAAGGACATGCACTGTAATGGCTGCAGACTCAGGATGGTCCTGCCTCAGGCTCTATAGCCCTGAGGGTCTGACTTCCACATCAGGGTGCAGCCTGGCCTCAATTTGGGTTATTTTAAGCTGCCTCTGCAATGCAGCTGCAAATCCAGAGAAAGAAGAACGCAGGACCTGCTCACCAGGGAACAGCTCGCTTAAGCACATGCTGTCACTGGCAGAGAGAGAGCAAGCAGACAATATAATTACAGTCATTCCAAGAGATTCATTCTGCTGAATTGCCCCTTTAGGGGGCAGCCCTCCCATTTCTTTGGTGCCAGTACAATTAGAAAGAACTCCTTGGTAAATTTCAAAATGCTACAGGTAAAAGCAAACTGCTTTCCTTAGCTTCTTGGTTATCTGTTTAGGATTTTATGTATCTCAGAATTTTTTTGCAATGGACTGAGGCCCCTGGCCCTGCCTTTTGGGGGGAAGAGGGGAGTCCAAGAGCAGAGGGAGGAGATGACTTCAACTGTATCCCGTGGAAACATTAGCTTCAGGACAACAAGAGCACAGACCGAGCCCTGGCAATGCAATTTGTCTGCTTATCTATTTCTTAATTCAGTGTCTGAATCAACAGCCTTTGTGGCCAGAGAGAGGAAGAGGGGAAGTTGTGAAATTTCTTTCCTCGGAAAGCTTTATTTAATGGACACCGGTTAGTTCTGAATGTCAGACAGAACCCTGGGCTCAGGAGGGTGAATTCCGTAACTCTGAACATCCTCTTCATAATCATTTCCATCAGTCTGCTTTTCAGATCCCAAAGTATCCTCTCCTTCACTCACTCATGTACCCATTCATCCATTCAGTGAGCATTTATTAAATGTGGATTGTGTGTCAGGATGGCACCAGGCACTGGGGATACTGCCCCCATCTTCCAGTGGCTCATGAGCTGGTGTGGGAGGCAGACACGTGGATGGCATGGTCAGTGCCACTCTGGGGGGATGCCCAGGGTCTGGGGCACCTACTTGATCTGGGAGAGGGTACAGACCAGGCTCCCTGGAAGGGACCTTAATAAATAAGTAGGGCTGCCTAGAAAGGAGCTTTGGAGAAAGAACAAAGACGTTTAAAGGGAGATTGTTTATTAAGGTAAACTCTGCTTCATGGAAACCCTCTTTCCAGTCCCCCCACCCCAGAGTCTTTAGTTAGAGATCCATTTCCCGGGAGGGCTTTGTGGGCTGGGAGTTCTGTCCATGATGCACAGGTTGTGCTGACTGTTGCCTCAAGAAGGGTGTGGGTGACCCCTGAGGCTGCTGTCCCAACATGAGACAGAGGAGGCTGCTTGCAGGCAAGTCACAGGCAGCAACACAGAGAAAATGCATGAAAGCTCAGGTCCTGGAGCCTTACATCCCTCTCGTTCATTCAGTCACTTGTAGGTATGAATTGAATATCTGCTACATGCACTGGTCCAGGCTCTGGAAGTACAAACAGTGAATGCAACTCTGGGCCTTCATGTAATGATGGGGAGAGGATGACAATCAACAGACAAGTAAATCTATGGTCTGTCAGATGGTGATGGAGAAAGACAAAGGAAATGAGGCAGCCAGTGCAGGGTGAAGTGGGGATGGGGGAGCCTACTGGCAGGTGACACTGGGCAAACTTTCAAGGGAGCCAATCATGTGGGTCCCAGAAGTGAGCGGGGCCCAGGCAGAGGGAACCGTAAGTGCAGAAGCCCAGGCAGCAGTGCGCTTGTCGTGTTTAGGGAGAGGCAAAGAGGCCTGGGAGGCAGGCGTGTGGGACGGAGCCTGGTGGTGAAGGTAGGGTGCGGTGGTGAGTGGGGTGGAACCTCAGTCGTTCTGAGTCTCAGTGAGACAAGGAGCAGTGGCAGTCTGAGCAGAGGCAAGACATGGTGTGACTTTAATATGTTTAATGCGATTAACATGGTTAATAGGACCCCACTATTAAGACTGCAGGCCCAGTCTCAGAGCAGCAAACTGGTACCTAGCGAAGAAAAATCAGGGGCCTCTGGAAACTGATTAGGCAAAAATACTACAGAACTTACAGCACGTGAAGGATGTTTTAGATGGAGCAGGCACTGGGGGGGGAGGGGGGGCGGAGTAAGGAAAATGGAGGCATTGGCGACGTGTCCAAGATTTCTCCCTGGGCAGCTGGTGATGCCATTTACCCGGATAAACGAGTGTGCTTCTGTGGTTTTTACTGGGTTATTCTTTGTTTTTGAGTTTCTGTGGCTATATTAACTTCTAGGAGTACCTGTTCCAAGGCCATCGACAGCTGAGCGAGGTGTGAGATGTGGGTGAGCGAGATGGGTGTACACAGCTCTACCAGGGTACCATCTTCTCCAGCTGAAGTGGTTTCCTTATAGAACCAGGGTTATTTCTGCACTGAAGCCCAGAAATAACCCCGTGTGGAACCTGACTTCTTAATAGGTCAAGTGCCAGGCACAGTTTTTTAGTTGGTCTGGATGCAACCACACCCAGGAATCATGCTCCATTAAAGCGTGTCAGTGTGTAACAGAACCAGGTTCTCTCCCTTCACAACCTTCGGAGTACACGGGAGGTTACCTCGTTATCAGTATCACAAATCTCAGAAGTCTGAAGCCTTGCTTTTTTTTTTTTTTTTTTTTTGTAGGTAACAGCTTTATTGAGATACAATTCACTTGCTGTAAAATTCAGCCTTTTAAAGTTTATAATCAATCCAGTGTTTCTTAGTGTATTCACAGAGTTGTACAACCATAACCACTTTTGAATTTTACAGCATTTTCAGTCCCTCCGCACACCCCCCCCGCCAAATCCTGGTATTCATTAGAAGCCATGCCTTATCCTTCTTGTTAAAGATTTTTTTCTTTTGGGGAGGAGGTAATTGGGTCTATTTTTATTTATTTACTTTTTAAATGGAAGTGCTGGATATTGAGCCCAGGACGTAGAGCATGCTAAGAATGTGCTCTGCCACTGAGCCATATCCTCCCCCTTGAGATTTTTTTCTTTTTAAAGATTGTTTTTGCTATTCTGGATCCCTCGAATTTCCATGTGAATTTGAAGGTCAACTTGCCAAGTACTAGCTGGGGTTTTGAGGGGATTTGCTGAATCAGTAGTTCAGTTTGGAGGAGTATTAGCGTCTTGACAATACTTCAGTTTTCTGCTTCATGAAGATGAATGTCTTTCTATTTATTTAGGCCTTGTTTTATTTCTTTCAACAGTATTTTATAGTTTTTATTGTATAAGCGTTGTGATTCTCATGTTATGTTTATTCTCAAGTACTGGATTCTTTTTGGTGCTATTGCAAATGGAATTGTTTTCTCAGTTTCATTTTCAGATCGTTCACTGCTAGTGTACAGAAATACAGTTGATTTTTGTATGTTGATCTCGTATGCTGTCACCTTACTGTACTCGTTTATTGGTTTGATAATTATTTTAATGGACTTCCTTAGACTTTTCTATATAAGAGATCATGTCATCAGCAAATTATTACTAGGTGAATAAACAAAAGAGCTGTGGCTGCAGAAAACACAGGGTGTAGACAGTTTCTAGAAGGTGGTCTTGAAAAGGCCAACAGAATGGGATGGGGATGGAGGCAGGACGAGAAATCAGGAGAAATGGTAGAATCAAGTGAGTGGCAGATCATAAAATTACAGATAACAGGTTGCCGACAGCGCAGTCATTTTTATTGCCCTTATTGTAAGCTGGGTGCCTCCCCCGGGACACATTTAAAGAATTCAATGGACTCCTTTAAGCATTGCTACCAGTAGCAGGAAAACGACATAAATCTAAGCCATTCTTGATGTGCAGCCAGGAGAGTTTCAGGCAAGGCTGTGAAGCAGGCAAAGCATAGAAGAAGAGAGTGAAGAACCCAGTTGTATTGCCTGCTATGTACCAACATTTTGCATGTATTATTTAATTTAACCCTCGCTGGATTCCTACACTGCAAACTTGAATCAGGTTATTTTTTTATACAGAAATAAAATATATTCATATAGTGGTAGCTCAACCATAAGGCAGTTGCCCGTTTCCCCACCCATATGGCAGGATCAGAAAGCTCATTTGTCAATTTGTTGTTTGAAACATGTAGAGCATCTAGATATAGAAATAATATCCTGCATCAATGATCCTTAACCAGGGGTGTGTTAGGGGAAAGTTCTCCGTGGGTCTCTGTGTCTTGACATGTTTTCTGAGTTGGGAGCACTGCACTTCTGTTCTAGACTATCCTTTCAAGGAAGATTATAATTAAATTGCCTTGGGAAACCTAAATAATGTCTCCTTCCAGGGCAGAGGGCAGATTTGCTTGGTGTCTAGGATAATGAAGATAATGTCTCAATCTGGTGTCAAAGTGGGGCAGGTTCGCTTGAGGTCCCTTTGAAAGATGTGGGTTCCTTAAACGTGGCGTTCCTCTGCTGTGACACAAACCCACTATGTGCCCAGTTTCGCCTGCGCCACTCGGTGTCACCCTGCAGTACTCGAGGAACAAGGGAACCAACTGGAACGTGAAGCTTGTGTTGCTTGCTGTGCGGTGAGTGATCAAGTCCTTTGTCTCTGACCCAGGAGTCTCATATCTTCTCAGGGCATCGGGTCAGGTGAGGTGGTGGGGAATGTGCACCTGCAACTTCTCAGAGAACAGCCTTCCCCAGAGAGCAGTGATGGTGCTGACCGTGGACTTGCCCCCAAGTGCTTTAGCCAAGCTGTGCAAGGGCTCGCTCTCCTGGAAGTGCTGCTGCTGATAAAGTCCTCTCAAATTTAAAACAGTCCCTGAAATGATAAAAAAAAGTTTCAATATTTACAGCAAAAATCTTCTATTTATGTCACATACATCTCTCTCTCTCTCTCTCTCTCTCTCTCTCTCTCTCTCTCTCTCACACACACACACACACACACACACACACACACACACGTAGAGCTGTATGGCTTGTGATAGGGTTTGAACACCTTTATCCTTCCCAGACTGTCCCCGATGGCTCTGCTGGAACGAGCTGGAGAATGAAGGAAGTTTGACACTTTCTCGTGTGCTGGGTTAGATTTCCCACAGGCTGGCTCATCCTGGGAGGTGGAATGTTGGAATTTCTTATGCTGGTTGTAGTGCCGCCCCAGCGTTTGCTGAATATTCACAGACCTTTAATATACTTTGTTTTCCCTGATGAAAAGAGCTGCTTTAAAGCAGGCACCATTCACAGGAAAGGGATGTAACATGCAAAAAGGAGGAGGGTCAGGGGGCCCTTGAGAGAGACTGGTAGCAAGAGCCTCGGAGTCTCAGGGCTCCTGTGTTCTAATCTGAAAAGTAGACTTTCAGGAAAGCGGGTCCCAGGGCAGGGAGTTTAGGAGAAGGAATTACTACAGTAGGTTGGTGACAAGGGGGTTACCAGAGCTGAAACCAGGGGAGGGGGAGGGAACCCGGAGATGGACGACTTCAGGAAGCTGCTTCCACTCCTAGGGCTGGAGGAACAAAGGGAGGAGATTGAGCCCTCAGAGCCTAGGAACTGGAGGCTGGAACTATGGACTAGGGGCTGCCTGAGGGCCCTGTGGTTTTGGCTGCCAGGCAGGTGCGGCCACCATGGGGGAAAGGCCATGGGGGTGGCGGGGGGCAGAAGCAGAGCAAGGGCTGCGTAGCAGACCTGGGTCCAAGGAGGAAAAGTGGTCACTGCCAGAGATGTAGCCACTGCCCCAGATGAGGCTGGGGAGGCGGGTAGGTGCGATGGGCCGGTGTACACCAAATCTCCCCTTCATTCACCCGCGCCTCCCATTGGCTGAACCCAACCGACAGCAAGGAGGCACAGGAAGTTGGGGACTGTAGGTTGTAGGGGCCAGTCCCCCACAATCTGAGGGCAACAGCGGGAGAAGGATGGGTCTGAAAGCAAGTAGGCAGGTGAGCTGCCCACCTGGGCCAGCTATTTCCTGCCACACAAGTCTGTGGTACTTTGGGGGCCCAGCAGACGCCCCTGGCCGAGATGAGATGACGGTGGTGATGATGAATGCAGTGTCCTGGGGAGTGGATGCTCCTGCTTCCAGGCTTCAGGGGACACAGACTGTCTAGATGGTTCATAGGAATAAAAGATCCCAATCTCCCAAGAGTCCAAGATGAATCCTCCTCTTCCTCAGTTTCCCCACAGCCACTCGCTGCTGCAGGGGCTCAGATGAGGCAGGGGAAGGCCAGTCTCTCAGTTTCCCTCCCTGACCCCAATTTCCTTCACTCCTTCCAACTCTGGGCATGAAAATAAGACATTATTGGTCTTAAAAAAGAAAGACCATAGTACCGCTGGGAGAAAACTAAATCCCTAACATGACTAATCCACCTGATCTTCAGATTTTCGTTAACCCAAGTTTACAAATATTTTACAAGTATCACTGACCTTACAAAACTTTTATTTGACTTTCATTTCCATTCCGTCGACTGTCCCTCTTCAACAGAGATGATCAAGTCCACCCTTTCCCCCTCCAAATAGTCTTTCCCAAAATGTTAATTGAGCATCTACTAAGGACTTGAAGCTGCGGGTTTAAAAATGAATGAGGCGCAGCCCAGCCTCTTTCTCCTGTTTCCCTATGAAGTTGGTCCTCCTCCCCAAGCCACCCCTGCAGAAGCCTCTCTGCCGATGGCATTTCCCTGAGGAAAATTATACACAAAACAAAGCACAGAAGCCTCAGTGCTCCCCCACCCCCTTCCCACCTCTCCCAACTTGGGGACCCTGGAGCACATTCTTGGAATCCCTGGGCCATTGCAAACTCCAGGGCAATCTGCAAAATAACAGAAACTCCTTAGCAAATCTGTTAGCAGACAGAAAGAACATAGATTAGACTTGCCACAAAAATTGCTAAATTTTACGATCTGTGTGACCTTTGCTGAGGCAAGCACTCCCTATGCACCAGACAAGGCTTGCGGGAAAGAATCAAATGAAATAATCAGTTTGGAAGTGGTTTGCCAACTGTAAACTCTAAACAGATAGCAAGGTTTTTCCGTTGGTAATTTTCCTTCCTTGACAGAAGTTTCCGAGAAGATTGAAGTGAAAGAGAATGAAAGAACCTTTGCTTTAAGCTGCTGAATGATCACTGGGTAATAAATGCCAGCATGTTCCATGTCAGCCCCAAACATGGGCCATTACTTATTACTCATGTCTGAACAGTAACCCAGTCACTTCCCTCGTTAATACCCTCCTGAGAGAGACATGGCCTCAGTGACGCCTTCTCTGGGCCCTCACCTCCACCCCAGGGGACATGACATGCACGGAAGGCAATCTGTGGGAGACCCCTCCATCTGCACCCCTCCTTCTCTGTTGGTACCCTCTCCCCGGCAGCTTGCCAGATGCGGGCTTCTCCTGGGGGCTTCGCAGACTCAAGTTCACGCTGTTTTGAGTCTCCTTCTCTGGAGCCGTGGGGAAGAATGCCTCCCAAATCTAGTCTCTAACATCATGATGTAAAATCTGGATTCTAACTTCTCGAGGTTCTGGCTAGTAAGAATTGTAGGAGAGGAAAAATAATTTTCCCTTTAACCTTCTGAGTTCTGGGCTGAGACCCCCTGTAATACAAGATGGATTTATAAGAGAAAAATGAACAAGTTGATTAATATCATTAAAAGATAAACTGAGGCATATTAATAATGTTAAGAGTTTATTTGGAAAAAATCAATTTGATTAGGCAGTGCTAAACAGGGAGCGGATGGGAATGTTACACCCACAGGAACTTGGGAAATAATTTTGTAGAGAAGAGGCCCCACCTTATGCCCTCATTTAACTTTAATTAACTCTTTAAAGGCCTGTCTTCAAATGCAGTCACATTGGGAGTTAGGGCTTCAACATATGATTTGAAGAGGGGGCACAATTTAGCCTGAAACAGGGGGGATATGAGGAAAAGTGTGAATAGTATCGCTTTTTAGCAAAGCAATTTGGTAATGTCTATTAAATATGTGTGTGTGTGTATTCATATATATACGTGTGTGTATATATATATACTCTTCTACTCAGCACTTTATCTTTAAGAAATTATCCCATAGCTAGAAAACCACCGGTAAGAAAGGGCGTATGTCCAAGATGCTACCGCAGTGCCATCATAGTGGCAAACAGCCACACCTGGACACAACGTAAATGTCCACTGATGGGAGGTGATTGATTAAAAAATTACAGTGAGACACACATCACCAGAGACCATGCCGCCACGAAAAAAGAATGAATTTGATCTGAGTTTTAATTCTTAGGAAGTTAATTTTTGCTTTAGCAATGTATAAAACCAGAGAGTAAGACAATTTAAGGAAAATCGTCTGGGATGCTAATGCTGCAAGGTGTTATTTAAGATCAGACAACAAATTCTCCTTGTATTTGGGGATAATATATCCAGCTTTACTTTCAGTGGAGACTAGGAGGCACCAGCAATATAAAGACCCAGCTGTCAGATTCCAAAATGTTGCTAAGCATACACAGGACAATGTGTATATTAGTTATTGTATACAGCCAAGGGTCATTAAATTACATCGTCACAGAATCTCAGGCACAGTGCTCAGCGCGTATTTGACATCTAATGAGGCTTTGATGAGTTAAGTGAGTGGCTGCTTACCCCAGTGAGATCATAGACTCGCACAGTTCAGTCCTAGAACAGTGTCACATTGAAAGACAGTTCAGTGGCATAAAATGATGTAAATTTTTCTTTACATTATTTAGATGAAATATTCAGTGACAACTCATGCTTACAACTGACAACCACTGCTAACACTTCACATCCTCTTTTCTTTTTCTCCCAAATCTTTTGTACCCTGACTCTTAGGAGGTTCTCATTCCTTAGCACCCCTCTTGCTCTGATCCAGCCTGGCAAGTTTTTACTCCCTCTCCAAAAGGCCTGTCTTCTCTCTCTCTTTCTGTCAATCTTTCTCCATTTGATAAGATAGATTCCAGATTCTCCCATTCCTCCTCCAACTTTTCTAGTCCTTCCTTTCTTTCTTATTCTCTGATTGCTTTTTAAAAAGACATTGGGAAAAATAGGGATAAATTATCAAGGAGTGTCATATTCTCTATACCCTTCCAGGCCCTTGATATTCAGTTATCTCTTGTGACTGACAACCCATTCTGTTCCTGAAGGGCCAGAGAAGGGATTTTGCATCCTCCCCAGGAGAGAACAACTATCCAGGTAGGAGCGCAAGCATTGTGGGACCTAAGTCTGCTCCCACAACTTTCCCCGCTGCCGTGAGTGGTCACTTGAGCACAACCCAGATTCTTGACTGTTACTTGGTCACCTTCAGCCTCCTTCTCCTCAGGCACAGCAATCTCAGTTTGTCTCACCTCTCAGCATAAGCCTTCATCATTGTAGTCCCTGCTTCCCAACTTCCTCCAGGACCTTGGCTGGAATTTGGATCCCATTAACCAGAAGGACCTGTGGTTTTCTCGTGGCAGCTGTGGGCTGTGGAGCCTGTTGCCTAAGTTTAAAAAATGTGACCCCAGTGAACAAAAAATACAGTTTTGAAGCATTTACACATATAGATCTCTTCTTGTATCAGGGCAGTCCGCCCTCCATATCTGTGGATGTGGAACCCGAGTATAAGGGACTTGCACATGCATAGATTTTGTTATCTGGAACCAACCTCCCCACACCCCTACACTGAAGGAGGACTGTATTTGTTTGTCTTTTTTTTTTTTCCCACTAGAGTGGGATTGCTATGCAGGGGTAGAGTGGGGACTGACTTTTCCCCCTGTTTCTTCTTTGTTGTTTAACTGTGGACAACAAAAAGTACCTTTTATTACCTTAACAAAATTATTCCCTCATGTGTACCATCCTTACTTAATGTCTTAGACATCCCAGTCAGGTTCCAAAGAACAACCAATTATTATCGCCAACTATTTTAATATTACAGGCCCATCCCTCCTGGTAAAAACATCCAGGGAGGAGGGTAATAATTACAGCGGTCTTTTCAAGGGTTTCAATTGATTTTCAGTTCTTTGTTCACAGCTCAGCTTAGAATTCTTACTTCTTTGGGGTAGAAGGAATTGAATTTAAAAGTCAGCAATCTAGGATCTTCAAAATTACTGCTGCCGCCTACCACCTCCCAGAAATAATTACCATGAAGACTACAGACTATTATTTATTACCTGTGCCTGTTCTATTACTAATGTTCTCGAACCAAATCGGAGCTTGAAAACAGCTCTGTTGATCACCCATCCCTCACTGCACGTTCCATCAGGCCAAGAGGGTGTTTGGAGTATCAGACCCTTTTTGCTGTCAGTGAGGCTGTCAGCCTGAGGCATCCTTAATGACTTGATGCCCTGTTTTATCCCTTCCTTCCTTTTATTCTTTAGGAAGCCCTTTCTGACCCCCTTGTTGGGCTTAAATGACCTTTCTCCATACTCCAAAGCATCCTTGGCAAAGCTCTCTCTGATCATGTAGGACAATCTGTTGAAATTAAGTCTCACTCTCCGAAGTGCCTGGCATGAAACAGGTGATCTGAAATTCCTGATGGAACTAGAAGGGTTGTGTATGTGTGTGCAGTGGTGGGGGGGTGGGAAGATGAAGGACACATTTTTCACTTGCCTCTCTCCTGCCATCTCTCCTCCTAACTTCACCCCGGTTCCAAGTCTTCCTCTGAATTTTAGAAATTTTAGATTGTTACATTCTCTGTTCGTGGGATTCAAATGACCCAAGGATCACCTTAGAGTCATCACAGCAGTGTTCCCCATCCCTCGTTTGGTGGATTGCTTCTGCAAACAGTGGCCATAGACAGCTTGTCCAGTCCATCATGAAGACAGAAAAACCTTTGGTCACTCAAGAAAGGCGATTCTTGTTCCTTAGAACTTTTTCAGGTTCAGGAAAGAGAAACCACTATGTAAGTAGCAAGAGGAAAGTCTTAAGAGAACACCAGAGAATCTCATAGAATGGCCTAATCATGGAAGGTCAGGAACCAGAAAGCAGTGTACTCTGCAGAGCCCAGGAGTCTCTGTCCCTGGCTCTCACCCTGCTTCTCTCCGTAAGCTGCAGGCTGGTTTTCTCTGCTTCCCAGAGAACGGGAGATGCCCCTTGCCGAAAACCCTGGAGTTACTCTTCCATCTAACTAAGGCTGCAGTCCTCACCATCTCCTCCCGTGGGAGGCCCAGTTCTGCCAATAGCTCCCTGTCCTGTGATTCCCACTGACCAAAGCAGTCACAAAACTCAGGAATCTTTCTAACAAGATTGAAATGAAAACAATAACAACGATTTTTGTCTGTTGGCATTTGTGATCTGTGAGGTCCAGGACCAGGACCTCTCTTATTCAGCTAAGGGAGGTTCGCTGTGAGCCTTCAATTCCCAGAATTTCTGAATAAATTCAGATCAACACATTATTAGAAACAAAACCAAACCATGAAGCCCAATGTTAACCAGTTTTATATCTGCCCTTTTGGAAATTCTGACTAACACACTAAAACATTAATAGAAGTAACAGACACAAATATCATTATTGCATATAAATTTATAACTAAGGAGCCTTCACACAGAAAAAGGAAGAGTTATTTAATACATTGTGAGGAAGTTCCTACTTAGCAATTCAGAAACATATCTCTGGTCCTTACCTCTTTCCCTGTACCAAATATAGTTTAATTCCATAGAACACTTTAGAATTAATACTCACTTCTGTTTTCTTCTGGTATTTCTCCCTCCAACAGCTCTTTTTTAACTGGGATGTAATAAACAAAGGATGTGTAGGTTGGCATCAGAGAGGGGTGTGATCACCCCAGGTCAGTAGCCCCTGCAAGGAGATTCTTTTCTCCCAATTCTCCTCCCAGCCAGTACCACCCACCCCCCACCCCCCAACCCCGACACAGGCCAGCCTCCCATCATCCAGAACCAGGTCTAGTCCCCTGGGACAGTGGGTCAAGAAATGCTTCCCCTGGGCCATGTCAGAATTTGGTTGACACTCTGCTGAGATTGGAGAGGAGCAGGTGGGTGGAGAGTCAAGGGAACTGTCATCAGAATATCTCCTTGGTGATGTGTCATGGGGAGGGGCTGCCATCAAAACCAGGTCATTCATTGATGAGAGTTCCTGAGATGTAAGAAGTTTGTTGAGCTTAGCTTAACTTTTTATGTGGCTGAAGAATGCTCATCTGGTCCATTGGAAGAGCTCTCCGCCTTAGCTGCTTTAAGGGAAAGTCGTCTGGGATGGCCTACTGAATGGGGGCATTTAATTTAGTTGGCAGAAACTTGGGTTCTGGAGCAGAGACAAGCTGGGTCCAGATTCCCATTTCACCTATTGCCGGTTGTGTCCCCCGGGGCTCCCTATGCCTCAATTTCCTCATTTGTAATTGAAGCTTGTACTGGTGCCACCTCACCGGTTTGTTGGGATGATTAACTGAACCATAATGAACACAGTGGGCAGCACTTACCACAGTGCTTACAGCAGAGTGAGCGCTCACCCACGTGAGTAATCGTTCTCTCCTCTCAAGGCTTGGCTGGGTCTTTCTTCTGCATCGATTAGGAAAATGTAGATCTAGAGCTAGTTAAACTGGCATCTCATTTTGTTGCTAAGCAACCAGCTCTGAGTTCTGCAAAAAGTGAAGCTGGGTGTGCAGTGACCACCCCTCCAGGAACTGAGCCCCAGTCAGGTTGTTGCTAAGCATTGTTTTATGTTACTTAAAACTCATTTCAAATGTGGGGGAGGAGGAGGCAGTGCAGACAGCACCGTCATCAAGTATGAGCAAAACCAACCTTTCCAACTGGAGGGGCTCACAATAGGCAAAAAGAAAATTAAAAAAAATAAGAAAACAAGTGGTGATGTGCGCTTGCACCCGCCTGCAGGAGTGAGAGAAGTCACCCGTGTGATTTAGCTTTCTCTGGAGTTAAAGAGATTGTTGTACGTCTTCAGAGAGTCCCTGAAGAACAAGGGGGTATCTCTCCTTCACCCCCTTGAGGCCTGGGGTTGGATGGCCTGGGAACTGTGGCTCCAAGTTGAGAAGGGGCAGGGCTGGAAGCACTTACGCTGGTCCACATTCCGAAAGTCAAGGGTCAGGGTCACTGACTTCAGGGGACGTGTTCTCCCCTTACTCATTCATTCATTCATCTATATCATTAAATATGTTTGAGTACTTAGTGCCCAAGATTTGCTAGGCACTGAGAATAAAGCCTAAGCAAGACCGTTTCTCTCCACCTTGTCCTGGTACTTAGTTACAAAACAAAACAAAACACACTCTAGTTTATGAGATAAAGTATTTATTGAAAGATACTAGGTGGCTCACAGAGTTTCCCCAACAGCCAGAGAATTGGGGCTAGGGGCTACACAGCTAGGAATGTTGCCCAGAACACAGTTCCAAATTGCCCCAGAGGAGCCCCTACGGCCCCTGCGGCTGGGCTTGGGCTCTGCGGCCACCGTTCCAGGCAGGAATCTCTCTGCCGGGGCCTCAGTCCTGCTGCCTCTAAGAACTCGTTTCCTGTTACCATCACACAACGACTTCCACCTGGCATCCTTTTCTTCACTGAAGTCTGGCGTGGATGCATGTGATTGGCGGGGCCTGGGTAACATGTCTGAGCCCGGCTGCAAGGGAGGATGGGAAATAAACTTCTGGCCTTCCCTTAGAAGGTTAGAAATTCCCCAGACATAAAAAGGGTCTTCCAAAGGTGCTGGGATCCTGGGATCCAGGAACGCCACAAAGCTTTTGGATATGCATTGTCTCTGCCTTCTCAACCTTGACAGTGTGCTGGAGGATTCGGGCAAATAAGCTAGAGAGGACAGTCCAGTGTGAACCGTGAGTGCTGTGCCCGGGAAGTACAGATGGGAGGGGACCCACAGAAGGATCCGCGCCCAGATGGTGGGGTCAGGGGAGGAGACCCAGGGCAAGTGATAGGAGGCTGGTACTTGAAGGGAGAGTGTGAGCTCATCAATCAAGGTGAAGGCTGAGGGGAGGAGGGCACTCCTGATTACAGGAGGGACAAGTGCAAAAACTCAGAGTCACCAAGGGGCTCAAGAGCAGGGAAGGAGAGACTTCTGAGTGGCTGGAGAAGGGGTGTGGCTGACGTAGGCTAAAGTGTGAGAAACATTGCTCTCAGTAACACGCGGGTATCGCTATTTTTTGCATTTTCAGTATTAGCCATTCCATACTGACTTCTCACAATGGAAAACAAAGAGATTTCCCATCCTCCCTTCTTATTCCAAGGTTGTGTATCATAGTTTTGCTTGGATCACAATCAGTATTTATATTTACATAACTGTGTAAATGTATGCATAGCCGAGCATGTAATACACTACGCTAGTTTTCCTTCTCTGCGCGAGACTGTGTTTTACACTAGTGTGTGACTATTGCTTTCTTCCCACTTGCTCAGTTTTCTCCCCGCTTACCACTTATTCACCCTCAGCTCTTCCCCAGCTGTGTTAATATCCTCCCAATCCATTCCCTTACTTTAAGCATTCCACCACTTACAGCTCTTTTTTAACCCTCTCAGACCTGTTCCAGTCTGTCCTGGGATCCTGTCTGGGTTTGGGCCACAGCTGTCACCTTGGGGTCTTCCCCCCTCCTAACCCTTGTGTCCTGATTTCCATATCCGCTCCCTTATTTTGGTGGAGCTTCTCGGGAAAGAATGTATTAGTGGTAAATTGAGATCCTGGGTGCCTGAAAATGCCTTTATTTTACTCTCACTCTTGATTGATAGTTTGGCTGTGTGTAGGACCCGTAGTTGGAAATCATTTCTCTCCCACTGTTCCATTGTCCTCCATGTGCCATTGTGTGGTGGCGGCAGGAAATCGGCAGATACTCCTGTTTCTAGTCTTCCTCTCTCTCTCAGCTTTGAGGACCTTCTATTTGCCCCCAGGGTTCTGAATTCCACAGTAATATCTCCTGGTTGGATCTGTTTTCACCCACTGTTTGGGGCACTTTAGGGACTTTTCAATCTGTAAACTTATGTTCTGGAATGTAGCCTTGAATTGTTTCTTTGATGATTTCTTCTCCTGCATTCCTTTTCTTTACTTTTCTTTTCTGGGTCTCATTATTTGGAAGATGGAAGTCCTAGGCCCTAGTCTTACTTCTGTCTTTTTTTAACTTCCACTAACTGATTTTCTTATCTTTTTGCTTATCTTTCTCAGAGAATTTCTCAATTTTATCTTCCCATCCATTTCTTTTTAAATTTTTTAAAATTTATATTTTTTATTGAAGTATAGTCAGTTTACAATATTGTGTCAATTTCTGGTGTACGGCATAATGTTTCAGTCATACATATACATACATATGTTTGTTTTCATTTTTTTTCATTATAGGTTACTACAAGATCTTGAACATAGTTCCCTGTGCTATGCAGTGTAAACTTGTTCTTTACCTATTTTATATATAGTAGTTAGTATCTGAAAATCTCAAACTCCCAATTTATCCCTTCCCATGCCCTTTATCCCCTAGTAACCATGTTTGTTTTCTGTGTCTGTGAATCTGCTTCTGTTTTGTAAATAAGTTCATTTGTGTCTTATTTTTGATTCCACATATAAGTGATATTATATGGTATTTTTCTTTCTCTTTCTGGCTTACTTCACTTAGAATGACGATATCCAGGTCCATCCATGTTGCTTCAAATGGCATTATTTTACTCTTTTTATGGCTGAATAGTATTCCATTGTATAAACATACCACAACTTCCTTATCCAGTCATCTTTTGATAGACATTTAGTTTGTTTCCATGTCTTGTCTATTGTAAATAGTGCTGCTGTGAATATTGGGGTGCAGGTGTCATTCGGAATTAGAGTTCCCTCCATATATATATGCCCAGGAGTAAAATTGCTGAATTATAGGGTAAGTCTATTTTTAGTTTTTTGAAGAATCTGCATACTGTTTTCCATAATGTCTGCACCAAACTATATTCCCACCAGCAGTGTAGGAGGGTTCCCTTTTCTCCACACCCTCTCCAGCATTTATCGTTTGTGGACTTTTGAATAATGACCATTCTGACTGGTATGAGGTGATACTTCATTGTAGTTTTGATTTGCGTGTCTCTGATAATTAGCACCTGAAGTCATGAAACACCCAGGAAGTCTCTCAGGAGTTCCATGATGCTCCTTCTCCTGGGTGCCGTCTGAAGGAGGAAACCAGCTTTGGCTACTGTTGAGGTTGCAGAGAAATCCATCTCCATTTATGCTAAGGGTACAGAAGTAATAACAACTCAGAAGTTGGAAGATACTTTCATGGACAACTGTCTGCCTCTTTCCTTCAACTGAACCAATGTGAGGGCCCAGTTATTAGTTGTACACAGCTTACTTATCCTTAGGTTAATTTCCTTTTGCCTAAAATTTGGTTTTATTCCTTATCTCTACAGATTGTGCTCTGTGTTTAACGTAAGCGAGAGGAATGTGGGGCATGTTTGGACTGCACTCGGAGGGGAACCCTGTGTACCCTCCTCCTTCCCAGCATTTGTTGAATTTTACAAATAATGACATTATGATTATTTGATTATCTGTTTCCCCCACTAGACTCAGGCTTCATGTAGGTGGGAACCAACATGTTCCCAGACATAGCATCTTGCCAGCAAGGCACAGTGGTGGTTGAATGAGTAAAGGGAGGGTGAATTAACTGATGAGTAAAAGACTTATGTAACAAAGGGATGCTGGCTGCACAACTTCTTGTTGGATGGGTGAACAAGGGGAAAGCTGACCTTACCCAAGGCTTGGAGAGCTTGCCCTACACAGCAGGTGAAGGGAACCTGCCATCTTGCATGTCCCAGACTACACTCCTCATCTCCCCTCACCCAGAAAGCCCCCCTCCTCCTCTTCCTCCTGGGCCTCTTCTCAGTAATGGGCACAACCACCCCCCTCAGTGTCTCAGTCGGAACTTATGCATCATCCTTGACACCAGTCTTGCCTGCGCCACCCAAACCCAACCCATCCCTCAGCCAGTGGACTCTGCTTTGCCTCCCAGTAGTTCTGCAAGCTGCCTGCTCCTCCGCACCCCACTGCCGCCAGGGGCAGGGCACCAGCACCTCTTACCTTGGTTACTGACACCACCTGCCCAATGATCTCACATTCGTCTACTCCGGCCTCCTCCACTCACTCCTCCGTGGAAGTGTCTCGCCAACTTTAAAGTGCATACAAGTCACCCAAGGACCTTGTTAAAAGGCAGAGCCTGATTCAGTAGGTCAGGATCTGAGCTTCTGCATTTCCAACAAGCTCCCAGGTGAGGCCAACGCTGCTGGTCCATGGACTACACTTTGAGTAGTCAGATGTCATTACTAAAATGTAAATCTTAATACATCATTCCTTCCTTAAAAGTCTTCAGTAGCTCCCTATTGCCCCTGAGACTTTATGCCATCAGTTTCCTGCCTTCTTGTCCAGTTCATTGGTCTGCATTCCCCATTGTGCTCACTGAAGTTTTCTCAGTTCCTCAGATTGCTCTGCTCTTCTGTGCGCCTACTCTGTTCCCTCTGTCTGAATGCCTTCCTACCTCTCAGCCCCCATCTCTTAGATAATTCCCACTGAACTGTTGGGCTTCACTTAACATCACCACCTCCAGACAAACTTCCCAGATCCCAGCCACTCACCCTGCACTGCCAGAGTTGGTTAAAAGACACCAAAGGAGCTTTCCCTGGAGCTGTCTCCTGCAGCCCTCACCACCTTGGGATGCACTGGTCTGTTTACCACCGAGACCTAGGAGGACAGCTTGGGGGCAGTGGAAGTCTACAGCTGCTTGCTGGATGAAGGGTGGATCACAGACGGCCCCACCTGTCCTCTTCCAGTCCTTCAAATGACAGCTGTCTCTCCCAGTGGTTTCTAGGAGACACTGTTGTTGGGGGAGCTGCCCACTCCCAGCCTCCCTCTGGTTTATATTTCTTTGGGCTTAAGATCAACAATTGATTTGCTTTTTGTTTGTGGTAGAATCACTGGAATCGTGGAATTTGCAGCTCTTGCTGCCTACCATCCTCCATACCATCCATGGGACAGGTCTTCTCGAGTGAGGGCCCCCACTGTCTCCCCCTGAATTCTGATTTTCCACACTAGTATGGTGTTAATCGGCTGGCTGAAGTTGTTGCCCAGGGGCCTGTTGGGAGCGGAGGATACCAGGCTGGGTGAGTGAGAGGAGAAAGTGCTCCCACGGCCCCAGCCCTGACCCCTGAGGATCAGAGGCCGTGCAAGGAACCCCAACTTTCCCAGAGTGATACGGAGCCATAGGGGCTGCTCCTGAAGTCGGTACCCAGACACCTGCTCGGCACACCTAGGGGGACCCTGTCGTCTCCTCTCCCCGTCTCTCCACCGCCAACCCAAACCACGGTGAAATCCCGAGGGGCTTTCAGGCTCTTCCAGCCCTGACATCATTATTGGCTGAGCTGCTGGAAAACCAAATCCTGTGACCAGAGGCTGCACTAGAAAAGGAACAGGACCAACAGGCAGATGATATGGACTCTAGTCCTAGATCTTCCATTTGCTTCTTGCCTGGCCAGGGGCAGTCCTTCCACTTCTCCAGGTCTCTGTTTCTTCACAATGGGTTTGTGTCCCTTCCCTGTCAACCCACAGAGTTGTGGTGAAGGGTCCATGAATTGGCAGAGGTGAGCGTGCTGTGATGCAGTGAGGGGAGCACAAAGGCGGGGTAAATGGCTCCGTTAATGACAGTGTGGGCCAGGCTCTAGAGAAGGGAAAGCAGGAGATGCTGGCTTGACATCTCTTACTACCCACCTTGTGGTTCCTTCCATAGCAATGCCCCTATAGATGGTCTAATCACAGAAGAGAAGGTGGGCGCTAGATTGCTGACCACACACCTATACGTTCATTTAATGCATTACCTCCCTGGGGCACTTTAATTTTTAATGGATGGAAGGAGGGAAACACAGAGAAAGGAACTGATAATGCAGAGAAGTAGGTGTGTGAGACCCATGTTAATGGGAGTGTTCGGGGCAGGGAAGATTCCCTCACACCTCCCAGATGGCCCTACCCAGTCCTCAGGACCCCATCACCAGGGAAGGGAAGTGCTTCTGTGGGTGGAGCTCTAATGCCACGCCCCTTTCTCACGCTACACAGAATGGGCAGTTGAGAAGTTTGTGGAAACCTAGAACTGTGAGCTTGTGGACCATTAGGGGATTATGCCATGTGTTCTAAATGGCCTGCCATGTGAGGACAAGCCACAAATGCCCTGTTAACCACACTGTGGCCTTTTCTGGAATGCTGTCAGCCTCCTGCAGTCCTCCAGGACTGCCCAGAGTGGAGGAGAATGGTTGCCCCACAGCAGGACAGTGGCAGAGATGTCTCCTCCCCTCTCCAGCCCTAGCTGTCTCTCGCTGGCACTGTCTGAGCGCCCCCCCCCCACCTCCCATTCTGAGTCTTTTCAGGAGCCACAGGGTCTCCACTCACACCCACCCACACTTGCCAGGCTCGCGATGACCTGCCCCATCCCAAGCTCCGTGGACAGCAATACAGACTGGAGGATGGGACCATGACCTCAGAGAGTCACCAAACCTGGAGAAACTACAGCTGGCCTTCCTTAAAGAAGCTGATTTTCCAAACCTCTCCTCAGGACTTTATTAGATCTTTTGAAGCCAGGAGACAAATAAGAGCATATTTCCTTCAGCACCTGGGGTCACCCTGGACTTGCGTCCCAATCCTGCAGAGCCTGGACCCCGTGGCCCGCACCTCCTGCGCTCAGGCCCTGCCTCGGGAGGCGGCCGGCGACTGTGGCCCCCCATTGACGTTGTGGTGCCCGCCTTCCACCATCTGCTCCTCAGCAACGTGGCCGCCATCTTCCACCCAGAAGGCCTTCTCCTCCTCCCAGAGGGCATTCTCTTCCTCCCAGAGGGACTTTTTATCCTCCCACAGGGCCTTCTCCTCCTCCAGAAGAGCTCTTTCCTCTACCCACAGGGCCTTTTCTTCATCCCACAGGGCCTTGTCCTCCTGAAGAAGGTTCCGGTCTCTTTCCCATAAGGCATTGTCCTCTTTCCAGAAGACCTTATCTTCCTTCCAGAAGATTCGGTACTTATTCCAAAAGGCTTTCTCTTCTTTGCGGAAAGATTTTTCCGTCTCCCAGAAGGCTTTTTCCTCTTCCCAGAAGGTTTTCTCCTCTTCCCAGAAAGGTCTCTCTTCTTCCCAAAAGCCCAAGATCTGGCACCTGAAGGCATGGATCTTGCCTCGGAAATTCCACATCTCTTCCCTGAAGTCTTCTATTTTCTCACGAAAATGTTTCATCTCTTCCCGGAACGCCTTTTCTTCCTGCAGCTTGTGGATTAGTTTCTTCTGGCGAATGTTGGATGAGGAGACCACCAGAGACTGGAAGCAAGCCAGCCCCATCCATTTGCTCACCTTGAAGGGAAACATCATCCTAGTCAGCCAGGATGGCGGAGGGGCTGCGATGGAAGACAGGGCGCTGGCCAAGTGCAGGTCAGCTGGTCCAACCCTGTGGGGGCACCAGAGAGAACACGTCCGTGAACAGCATGTCCCAGAGGGCAAGCCCTGGAGTTGGCACCATTTAACTTGGGAAATTGTAACCATTGTTCTCTTTGTCCCCTTGGTGGTATTTGTGAGGGACGAGCTTTGGTAGAGAAAGGCACTGGGTGGTCATCACTTTGGGCTGAAGAGGTGGTCAATACATTCATGCTCAAGGCTGCCAAAATAACAGACTATCAGCCAACAAGGGTAGTGGCTCTCAACGAGGGTGTCTGAACAGACGAGTGTGACGTGACCACTTGAGATGTGTCACAGTTATGTTTTGCTTTGAAATAATCAAGTACACAGCCCCAAAGTGATGTGTGTTAAATCCACCAAAATACATTGAAAGTGTTGGCTCTCTCACTTGGGAATTGCTTATAACCTTCTGATGGGCATGCTCCCAGCAGGGAATGTGTGCGTGTCCTCTGTTAACAAGCCACATGGGAAACAGAAGATGAGACCCACTGAGTTCTTACGAACAGAGCGGCCTGAACATTCCTGTGCCTGTAACTTGGTCACAGTTCAAAAGTTTCCACCGGGTATGTATCTGGGAGTGTAAGCAATCCAATGACCATGACAATAGAACGGAATTAAAATGTGGGGGTGTATTCGTGCAAGGACAGCATAGCCACGTGGAAGAATGTGGGTGAATCTTGTAAACATAATGATGAAAGAAAGAAGCAGGATCAATGACTTCGAAAGAAAGAGTTCCAAAATAGGCAAAATGAAACTCTCTTGTTCAAGGAAATATACTTGGGTGAGAACACAAAAAAGACAAGCAAGTAAGTGAGTCCCATTAGGTCAAGAGAGTAATTACTTGTGTGTGAGGGATGGGGTGGGGAGGTAGGAGACTAAGGGCTGTGATTCAGTGAGGACACAAGAGGGGCTTCTGAGGGGCGAGTAGGACTGTGTTGCCTTACTTGGTGGCAGTTGCATGTGTGTTCATTATAAAAATGTGCTAAGTTGGAAATGGATGTTTTATGTGCTCCAGTAAATGCATTGTGTTTCACAGTAAAATAAAAGCTAGGGAGAAAGAAAGAAAGAAAGGAGAGAAGAAAGGGAGGAAGGAGGGAAGGAATGAAGGAGAGAAGGAAGGAGGGAAGGAGGGAGGGAGATTTCCAACCATTGCCATTATCTGAGGTATCAGATATCAGAACCATCCACAAAAATTCCAGGAACAACAAAAGGTGGGTTAAGAGATGAGGAAGAATTCTGGAGGTGGGGCAGTGGTTAGAGTGCGGGGAGGACAAGGGGTACATACACATGGCAAGGGCATCAATTTGCATGTTGAGCTTTCTGGAAGCAGCTGCCAGGGTGTGGCCTCTCTCAGTGGGTCCCACCAAGTACCATGCTGTGGAGCACCTTCAGACTTCCTGGCTTTCTCCTTTTTCTACTTTCTGACTTGGGAGCAGGGAGTCGGGGAGAAGGAAGGACGCACAGCTGGGGTGTGTGTGTGTGTGTGTGTGTGCGCACAGTGAAGACATGGGAGCTACGCTGTGGACAGCTGGTGGCATCACCATCCACCCAGTCATACAAGCCAGTCACACAAGCCAGAAGCCTGGAGCTCAACCTTGACTCCTTCCTCAAAGACTTCCAATTAATGATCAAGTCCTCCCCCTTAGGATCTGTAACATTTCTTGAACCCACACCCTCTGCTCCATCTCCTTGACCACAGCCAGCTCAGGCCAGAATGACTGTAACAGCCTAACTGGTGGATGGTATTGATTTTATCCATCCCTACACTGTAGCCCCAGGGGTGGTTCTAAAACACTGCCTGTCACATCCCACCTGCTCACAAACCTTCGAAGACCCCCTGGCCCAAAGGCCAAATCCAAACGTCTGACTGAGGCCCTCTGCAGCCTGACCCCTGCTTTCTCCCCCTTCACTTTCTACCCAGTGTCCATTCAGCTCTGCAGCTAAGCCTCAGTAGCTTCATTCTCTGGACACGACCTGCAGTTTGCAGCGTCTACACCAGGGGACATGCTGAGTCCTCTGCTGAGATGACCCCCTCCTGTTGTGGGCTTGAACTCCTGCTCATCCCTTCCCCTCTGAAAGCTCCTGAGACCCTCCAGTCAAAGTTTATCACCACCTCCTTGATGCTACCTGTCCCTGCACACTCTGACGTTTACGTGTCACACTTCATTGAAATCAGATGTGGACCCGCCTTGCTGCTGTTAGACGCCCAGTAACCCAGCATCTAATATAAAGCTGTGCATATCTGGGGTCATTGACAAAAATGTTGGTTGACGTGAACTGAGTTTTGTTGAGTTTTGGAACTTTGACTACTCACAGTGTAGTGTGGTTGTCTTATTCCTGCTATTTATGTGACTGTTAGTATCTTGAGGTGGGGGAAAGCACCTCCTTCATGTCCTCACATTTCTTTCTTTCTGCTGTGAGAACACAAGTGTTTGCTGAAGTGGGTTAGGTAGCTGTGAACAAAGCCTCAGGGTCAACTAGAGTTGTCAGATAGCCGTCAGCAACAGCCAGCCCTCTAACTATAATTCGTAATAGCAATTCCTACCTGCACATTTATTCAGCCCTTTAATGTAGGGCACTTTACCTGTGTGACCTGTTTAATCCCTTCACACTGTAAGATAGGTACCTTGCGGGGTAGGGACCCCATTTTATTACATAAGTAAGTTAAAGACCTATTTTTTAAAAAGACACAAATGAACTTATTTACAAAATTAGAATCATAGACATAGAAAACAAACTTATGGTTACCAGAGGGGAAGGACGTGGGGAGGGATAAATTGGGAGTTTGGGATTTGTAGATACTAATGACTATATATAAAATAGATAAACAGCAAGGTCCTACGGTATAGCATAGGGAACTATGTTCAATATCTTGTAATGGCCTATAATTGAAAAGAATATGAAAAGGAATATTTATATATATATATATATATATGGATAACTGAATCACTATGCTGTACACTAGAAATTAATACAACGTTGTGTTAATTTCTACTGCAATTAAAAAAAACCTATAAAAATATCTAAGTAGATTAAGTCAAGACTTGGAAAGGCAAAGGTCATGTTTAGAAGTATGTTGTGCAGTCAAGCAGTGCTACTTGTGAACACCGTCGGGCTGATGTTTTCACTGTGAGTGTGTGTGTGTGTGTGTGTGTGTGTGTGTGTGTGTGTCTAAGAGGGAGAATCTGTATCAAGCACTGGACTGGTTGAGAATGTTAGCAACTTGGTCACTCATTTGAAATGAAAACTCTCCTCTCCTCATACACCCCTCCTGCTGGAGGAAACTATACAGACACCCACACTAAAAAGCAATTTAAAAACACTGAATGTTATCACTAAAGGTAATAACTATATATTTTCAACAAACAACAAAATAAGGTTCATGAAAGTCCCCTTTCATGTGTGAGACCTGTCTGTCCCCAGCGTGTCCCCTGCACAATAAGGAAACGTTTGTGCAGGCTTCTGACTTTCTCCTGCAGTGGTTCCTGGACATACCCCAACGCCCAAAGTGACCACCTTCCAAATTACGCTGAAGCTTTATTTCTTACGCCGTTAGCATGCTTGCTCTAACCAGGGAACTCAGTGAGTTCCCTTTTCCTTTTGTCACAGATACCAACTATTGCCCAGTTCTACATTTCACCCTGTCCAGGTTTTTCTGGCCTTTTGTGGCCTCACATATTCCGCAGGTATAACACCGATTGTTGCCTTGGGCGGGCTTTCTTTTTAGGGCTGCTCCCCACAAAGGAACAGCGCGTGTCTGCATTTATCAAGAGGAGAGCTGAGTGGAGAAGTCAATTCAGGGCCACTGGCTCAGGCCATGGAGCCCCTTGAGAACAGGACAAACTACAAGCTGTGGGTCAGTTAGCACTCAGATCTCACCGTATACAATTTCTCCCCTGGATCTAACTCCCCGCTTAGGCAGCAGTAGGAGAAATCTGCTTATGACACCTGCTGAATAAATATATCATAGAAATACACAAATTATGAGTCAAGTATTGAGGGACAGCCCTTTCCTCAGAGAATCTTCGTTCCTACTTGGGGAGAAAACAGAACAAGCAGGAACATCCTCAGCTTCCAGCTCACCTTCCTGACACCCACATCCATCTTTAGTGCCCTCCTCTGGGCTCCTGGCCAAGGCCCTCTGTCTCCTCCCCGCTTCAGGGTGACCTTGTTTCCTCCGTGGTCCCTCACTCACGGGTCTTCCCCCTCCTCCCTCTGCTCATTCTCAGCTCTCAGCACTCAAGCATGCCCAGGTCTCTCTCATCCTCTCAACCCAAAACAGAATCCTTTAACTCCCTCTACTAGCTGCTTGCTAGCCCTCTTCTCCTTAAACAGACTTCTTAGAAGAGCAGCCTACAATCTGACCACGATTCCTGGGTTGCATATGCACCCTCATCCTACAGCAACCCCCCAACTCCCCTGAAACCTGCTGAGATCACCAGTGACCTGCTAGCTGTTTAGTCCTTATCCTACTGACCTCTCGGCAGCATCTGGCATGAATCCCTCTTGATGCCTATAACACCAGGCCATTCTGTTCTCCTCCTGCCTCCCCAATGGTTCTTTCTGAGTCTCTTTGTGGACTCTTTTCCCCAACAGAGTATACTTTATCATCTAATGCAGTACCTACCTCCCAGAGCTCCTATGAGGAATAAATTGGGTATGTTGAGTGCCTAGCACAGTGCCTGGCACACAGCAAGTGCTCAATAAATAGGAATAATTCCATTTTGTGTCATTTTCAGTCTCCTGTATGTGCATGCCAGGACAATCACAACCTGCCCCTACAAACCATTTTAGCCGTCTCCCCTGATGCCTTAAACTCTGGCCACCTGGAATTCCTCAAACGTGCCGAGTTTTCCTCAATTCCATGCCATGCTGTTCTCTCTCTCCGGCTAGTCTTGCTTAAATCCACTTCCTCCAGTTAATGCGTCAAGACTCAGATAAGGAGTCTCCTCTCCCAAGGCAGCTTCTCCTGAAACTCCCCCACCAAGTTCAGACTGGGCTTATGCCCCTCCTGTCCGGCTAAAATCACTTCATCTCCCATCTCTGTATCCAGCATCCCGCACAATGTCTGGTACATAATAGATGTTCAGTAAACGTCAGCTGAATGAATGGCAAGCATTCTGGGTTAGAATTTTGGAAAAAATTTATCTCCAAAGTTTTTCTCGTGACCACTTAAATTATCTTTGAGAAAGAGGTAAAATAAGTACAATATCAAATATGTAGGTAAGTATTTAGATATAAAGTAAACATTAAACAGTTTTTACTGTTTAATGTACCTCTATAAATATAAAAGCATGAATCAAAGAAACACGCTTAATCCTCAATCTTATATTCCAAAGCTAGGAACTAATTTTTAAAGGAAATGTTATGTATCACGCTATGCTTAGAACCAGTACTATCCAGTCTAAAGCCAACAGTTACTTACGGCTTAGCTGTTTCCCAACTGGGCAAGTCCTGCAGCCTGCAGAGGGCAGGCAGTCATTGTCACATCAGATCCCTAGTGATGTCGTTTTCACAGGCTCCCCTAACACTGTCTGCAATGACCACCCCACCCCACCCCCGTCCCCTCTCAGTCCTGACTCACAGGGTGGAGAGGGCCAAGGTGGGGCCCCAAATGAAACAGAACTTGAAGGGTTTGAAAGACCTCGTCTTCCATCTTTGACTTCACCAATAGGCTGGCCCTGTTGATGACTCACAAATGATTGTCACCTCACATTCTACCTGGATTGTGTCCAGGAGCAGGCTTCTGGGAAATCACCTTCCAGTGGGGGCTCCTATGTGAGGAATCATGTCTCTTGCTGCTTTAAGGTTCTCTCTCGTCTCTTGTCTTTTGACAGTTTAACTATGATGTATCTAAATGTGGGCTTCTTCGAGTTTATACTACTTAGAGTTTGTTGAGCTTCTTAGATGTACAGATTTGATACAAATTTCCCTCTAATTTAAGATGTTTTTGGTTATTTCTTCAAATATTACTTCTTCCTCTTTGTTTCCCTCCTTCTCCTTCTAGGATTCCTAGTACACGTATGCTAGCAGCTTGCTGGTGCCCCACAGGTCTCCGAGGCTCTGCTCATCTCTCTTCATTCTGTTTCCTCCCTATTGCCTAGACTGGATAGTCTTTGTTGACCTCCCTTCAAGTTCACTGATTCTTTATTTTACCACTTCAAAGCTGCTGTGAGCCCCTCTCTTTTTTATTTTTAACACCAGAATTTCTATATGGTTCTTTTAAAACATAATTTCTGTCTGTTGATACTCTCTGTTTGGTGATACAGCATTCTCATGCTTGCCTTTAACTCTTTAGGCATGCTTTCTTCCAGTCCTTTGATCATATTTATAACTGATGCAATATCTTGGTTTAGTACAACATCTGTACTTCCTCACAGAGTCTTTAACCAAAAAGAAGATAACTCAGAAAATAGTTATTGGCTGTTGTCCCCCCTGTGTACGAGCCATTCTTTCTTGTTTCTTTGCACGTCTCATACATTTTTGTTAAAAGTAGATGTTTAAAATAATATAGTTATATTACAAATGATACAGTGTGGCAACTCTGGGAATGAGACTCCCCCTCCTCAGGTTTGTTGTTGTTTTAGTTATTGCCGTTTGTTTAGTGACTTGCCTGGATTAATTCTGCAACGTCTGTATTTTTTGTTGTGAGCGGCCACTGAAGTCTGCTGCGTTAGCTTGGTGGTCAGCTAATGATGAATTAAGAGTGCTCCTTGAACTAGTAGGTCTCCCCCTTTGCTGAAGGGCCTTGTGTGTCTGTGTGTGTGTCTGTGTGTGTCGGGACATGCCTTCAGTGCTCATGCAGGTAGTTTACAATTCTGCCTTGTGCAGGGCCTCCAGGTCAGCGGGAGGTGAGAAATCATGGCCTCCTCTGGCCTTTCTGGGCATGTGGACACTCACATGCATGTGACCTTCCAGATTCCCAGAAATATGTCAGAACTCTTCAAAGCCTCCATCTTACTCTCCAGTTTTTAAGTTATTGGTCAGCCTCTTATTAGCCCCAGCTGGTAACACGGCCCCAGGCAGCTGTGATAAACAATTACCACTAATTTTTTTTTTTTTTGACAAATGCCCTGAGGCTTAGCCCTGTTTGCACAAACTCAGCATTAAGTCAGGTCAAATAAAGACAAGTCCCGGGGGTGGAGCGTTTCAGTGAACTGCCAGACAAGTCAACTCTTGACGATTGTTTGGAGATGAGGAGTTGGGGGGCTCTAAATCCATCTGTCCCCTTACTTAGTCATTCTAAGTGTCCTAATTCCTTGTTTTTTAGCCATTCTTTTCTGACACAGAAGGTTGCTGTAATAATGGAAGCAGCAGATAGTCCAAGTCGTGACTGGTATTGTCGCGGGGAAGTCAGGGAGGAATAGAAAGCCACAAGGAGTATTTCCAAGAGAGATTCAGCAGGTGGTCAAGTGGTGGCAAGGGATGAAGATGGGGGAAGTAAGGACAGGTCTTAAGTGCCTAGAAAGTGATTGTGCCCTGATTAGAAATTTGAAGTTCAAATGGAGTTGGTTTAGATGAGTTGGTGGAATATTTTCACCTCAAATCTTGGGATCCTCAGTGATTCACAATTCATAAAATGTCTGCTACTCCAAGGAAACCTTACAGTCTCTGGAGGAAATAATAAACGAGATTATTGTTGCTAAATGTGATCGGGCACTGAAAATAAATTGGTCCTCAGCATTAATGAGCTCACAGAGTTGGAAAGGATAAGCTTCCCGCTCCATACTTTGCACCAAATCAACAGCTTCTGTTCACTCAAGATATGGGGTTTAACTTAAATTTTGTTCAATACTTATTATTTTTAAAAATAGTGTTATCATTCTTGTTACTTTTCAAAGCAATACATGTTCATTGTTTAAAAATATTGGAAAATAGAAGAAGAAGAAAATTAAAATCGTTCGTAATCCCAACACTCAGAGGTAACCACAGTGCACATTTTGGGGTACAGTTTTCCAATCTTTTTCCTTCCCTTACAGGTAGATATATTCTAAACAATTGGTTTTATGTTGTGCATAATCTTTGTGGCTTGCCTTTCCATGTAATAATGTATCACAAAAATTTCCCCATTTCTCTAAATATTTCTGAGAGCAGGATTTTTTTTTTTTATAACTGCAAGAGTACACATCCCTCTACTTTTGGAAATTGATTTCTTCCATTAGGAAGATAGATTATTTCCCTGGAAGAGTAGGTCAAATTGGAAAACTGCTCACAAATGAAGACAGTGGCAACATAATTAATCATCACGGCCCGTGGCCTCAGTCTCTGTATTGAGAGAAGAGAATTCTTTCTAGAAGCACTAGTCATAGAAAGGGATCATTCATGGGAAGTCGGCCTTGGAAGGCAGACTCTGTTTTGTTCCTGCTAAACCCACTGTGCTCATTTTACAAAGTGCTTCTCAAATCAAGCAGAAAAAGATCAACAGCCTAACAAATGGCCAAAGAATGTGAATAAATTAATTGCAGACAAGTGCAAATGGCCCTTTAACATATGAAAAAAATTCCAACCTCAATGATAGGGAAATGCAAATGAAAATAAATATTGTGTTTCTCTCCTATCAGCTTGGCAAAAACACAAATTTTAACAGTACATTCTGTTAGCAAAACTCTAAGAAATTAAGCCCTCTTATACAGTGCTGGTAGGAGCACAAAATGTCATAGCCCCTAGAGAGGTGAATTGGTTAGTGTCTAACGAAATTATAGATGCATTTACCTATACACTCAGCAATTCCCTTTCTAGAAGTCTGCCCCACAGGTGTACTTCTACAGGTAAACAGTGGTGCTCGCAAAGGTTATTCAGTTCATTAGGGTGCCCTTTGTAACTACAAATGATTGGAAATAATCCAATTTTCCAGCAATAGGGAACAACTTGAATAAACTACAGCATATCCACACAGCAGAGTACTACACAGCTATAAAAACTGAGCAAAGGTTTCCACGTGCTGATATGAAGAGAGCTCCAAGATATATGAAGTGAAATACAACAAGGTACAGAGTATTGCTACATATTGTATAAGAAGGAAGAATATATACCTATGTACTTGTTTATGTTTGCACAAATACTTGATGAAAAACATCAAGTTAATAAAATGGTTATTTAGGATGGGAACAATGGAGGAGGCAGGGGTAGAAGCAAGGCCCCTTTGTGAATACCTTTCTAGGAGGTTTTGGTCTTTGAGTGATGTAAATACATTACTTATTCTGAAAAAATATTCTTAAAATTGGGAACAAACACATGAGCATAACCATATATCAAATAGTACTATATCAGTACAGAGGAGGAAGGGTTTATTTCAACTAACTTTATAGTAATATGTTTTGACTCTGTCTCCTTAGGAGGATTTAATCTAAGGACAAAAAGGACTACAGAGAAATTTTGAATTTCAACTTGGTAGTTTTATTTTTACAGTAGTGCTGGTATTGTTGTTTTGAAACTTTATTATATGACAAAGCATGTAAGTAATTGTGGTAATAACATTCAGAATCAAGATTTTCAGTGTAAAAGAAAAGGAATTACAATTATAAAATCAAGCAAGACACATAAAATGCTATATAATATTACATTTAAATTTAAAAAATGTTCATGAACTCATGACTTTAAAAGGTATGCATCGCATACCTCTGCTTATTGTAATGGACTGAGAGCAACAATATCCCAGAAGCCACGAATATCCCTGTGCACAGGTCTTAGTCCCTTATCCTCTACTGAAATGAACCAGGGGTCCACTGATAAATGACTGCTTCTAGGTCTAGGAAAAGGAAGGTACAAACTGAACCTGGGACATGGTTTTCCAGAAATCAAGGACACTGTCTTGTCATGTCAAAAGGAGCCAATCTGAGTAGGTTCCCGCTGACCAAAACTGTGAGAACTTGACCATCAAAAAGAATAACATTTGTGGTTAATTGAAATCTATTCAATCTCTAAAATCCATGACTCCATAATGATACTAACAATTTTAAAAGACAGAAAAACTCATTGATCACCATTGAAAGTACAATTAAGGCTATTAACATCTCTGAAAATTTGAAAATTAAAGAAATATTTGAAAATTAAAGGGCAATTTAAAGAATGAACAATGTATACTGGCTTTCATTTAGAAACTGTAGACCAAATTACCAAACAGCCCCAGCTGATGTGGAAAAGCTTTGCAGAACTTTGGCTAATATATGCACAAGGAGAGATGAAATCAGAGAGAAGCCACTATTTCACATTCCTAAGGATATTTTTCGCATTTTTCGTATGTATTTTTCAAAACCAATAGATGAATGATTGATGGGGAACTAGACATTTGTATTGCTCCAAATAACGCCACAGATTCTATGTCTAAATGAAATGTACCAATACATGATGGAGAGGACAGGCTTTCTTCTTTAGCGGTCAGTTTAGCACCATAAAGTGTGGGTCAACCATATGTCACATGCCTCTAGATGTAATACAGTGTGACTGTCTTACATATGTAAGCGTCTAGAAGCAGAGCCTGAGGTCCATCGGGGATGAGTTCTGGAGAAAAGGAGAATGAGGGAAGGAGGAAAGGAGAGTAGCAACAGCCTGATCCAGTGGGAGCTGGGGAGCATGAACTGTCCCACAGGGGTCGCCTGCCCCGAAGTCCAGGTCAAGGCCTGCAGGCTTCCCCTGGGCATTGCATGCCACCATTTCCATGGCCACAGCCACGCCGTGTTGGTAAGAGGGCACCATGTGAGGTCCCAGAATGTAACCTCCATGAAGGTGGGTATTATGAGATGAGTTGTGCACCTCCTCAAATTTCATACGTTGAAATCCTAACCCCTCAGAAAAGAACTGTATTTGGAGATTGTGTCTTTAAAGAGGAAATGAAGTTAAAATGAGGTCATTAGGGTGAGCCCTAATCCAGTACAACTGACTGGGGTCCTTATAAGAAGAGTAAATTAGGACACAAATACGTACAGAGCAGAGACCATGTGAAGACACAAGGACAAGTGTCATGTGAAAGGCACTGCATCAGAAGTGTGTTCAGGGTCCACTGGGGGTGCACAGAGGAGAAAGGGGCCAGCTTTTCCTTGATTGTTGATTGGAGGTGCGGAGTAAGCAGGAGACAGCCGAGGGAGACTTCAGAGAGGAGGTCTGGGCTGAAAGTGGGGTGGTTTTCCAGGTTGTTAGTGGGGAGTGTCGCCCAGACGGAGAGCAGCCCACGAGAAGGAAGGAAATGCTGGGATCCTGAAGCTCTTGTTCTGTGTGACTTCACAGCACCCTATGGATGCTAGACAGTTGCTGAAGGATTCTGAGTAGGCGGGTGCATGTGGAGGCATGTTGAAAAATAAAGGGCTGGAAAGATAGGTTGAGACCAAGTTATGAACATCCTTGACTCTATTCCTGAAAAATCCTCTTGGTAAAATAAAATTAAAATATTATTTAAAATCTATTGCAAATCAACAAATGACATCGTGCTTGATGAGAAAACACTCAGGGCCTACCGTGTGCCTGTCATGTGTGTCACTGCACACTGATAGCTGTACCAACTGTTCACCACTGGCACCTGTTCTGGTTGGTTGGTTAATACATTCACATTGTTGGGCAACCATCACCACCATCCATCTCCAGAACTTCTTCATCTTGCAAAACTGAAATTGTACCCATTAAAAAAACCATCCCCTGCTCCCCCCAGCCACTGGCAACCACATTCTGCTTTCTGTCTCTGTGAATGTGACTATTCTAGGTGCTTCACATAAGTGGAATCATACAGAATTTGTCCTGTTGTGACTGGCTTATTTCACTTAGCACAATGTCTTCAAGGTTCATCCAGGCTGCAGCATGGGTCAGAGTTGACTATCTTTTCATTCTTCTTCTTCTTTGAACGAGTTCAGGAGACAGCCTGCTTCTCTTTTTCTTAAATTATCTTCAGGAAAATTGTAATGCTGAGGAAAGTCAAAAAGAAAATGAAAGTCTATTGAAAATGCTTTCTGATTCAGGTGGAACTTGAAGGGAGGGACCCTGATCATTTTCTCCCAAATTAGGAAGCCGGCAGGATTAGTAGATGGTAAATATAGAAAAAGTGACTCAAATAGAAGAGTGACATCAGGATGGAAAGTTCTCTAAGGAAAAGCACGACAAGAATGAGAATGGTTACACAGATCTAGTTTGTTTGAGAATAACACATGATAAAAGACAGTCTTCTGCACGGTCAGGGGAGGAGGGTAGGAACAAACACTCGGTAACAGGGGAGTCAGTATTAATTGGTTCCCTGATCGCTCTTTATGTGGTGCACAACTTGGTCTTCGGCCAATTTTAATACCTCCCTTCATTTCCGTGCCTTCTGTCAAGAAGTCAGGCATACCCTCATTAACTCACAGGCTCCTTTGTAATTAAACTCAGGCATATGCTCATTAACTCATTACTCTTTTGAATTAAAATTCCTTATGGGATACATTGGACTTTTTGAAATAATCCTTTTACTCCTGGTGTCTGGCTTGGAGTGAGCACTCCTTACTCAATGAATGATTGAGCTCACTTTTACCAGCAGGGACCGGTTATGTAGGTCACCTCAAGACTTTCACGGAACAACACGCATAATAAAATTTATGCTCTAAATTCAACTTTTGACTCAATTCTACTAACATGTGGCCTTCATTCATCTGGCAATGACTGGAGTGGTCAAGAGCGTGGCCTCTGGATCACATTGCCTAAGTTCAAATTCATTATACACTTAGTAGCTAGGTGACCTGGGGTAGTCACTTAATCCCTCCTTGCCTCACTCTACTCACCTGTGAAATGGGGACAATAATAGCACATACCTTGCTTTGGGCAGTATTTCCAAGAGTGATCGTCCACTCATTTCCAACAGTAGCTCCTTCCACTCTGTTGCTCATCTCTGGGCTGCCCACCTCATCTTCTGTTCAACTTTTCCATTCTTCCATCACTTTTGTAACTAATTCCCCACATTAAATACCCTCTGTTTTCTTAAATGTTAAAGCTATTCTTATTATTACTGTCATTTAGCCTCTGAATCTCATAATCACTTTCCAAAGACTCCTGCTTTTTCAAAAAATGTCTCTATCTCTGTAAATATATATCTGATTTAGGAGAAAACATTATCTGACCCTTTGCTATAACTACAGGGGCATCGGAAAAAGCTACCAATAGCCTGGCCATGATTCCTTCTCTCACTGACCTCCCAGGAGGACTGCCTTATAACCTGAAGTCTAGTCTCTTTTGCCCCCTGGGCTGAAACATGCTCAGAAAGGGCTGCTGTCCTTCGACCGGCTCCAGGCTGCGATGGTGGGTCAGGGAGTCTTAAAGCTCTGCCCTCCCTGCTCACAATCCCCACACTTCAACTGGCTCAGGGGGAGGTGTGGCCAAACGTTGCAGAGAAGACTCAGGTCACCTTACATGCCATCCTTTCCTCCGAGAGGTCCTCCTGCCTCCACCCCACCCCACCATGTGGTGTGAAGTCAGCAGCCTGGATTCAGGGTTGGAGATCGGCATGGCCAGGACTAGGGTGAAACAAGAGAGGCACCTGGGGCACAAGATTGAAGAAGACGTTACCCTCAGGGCCATCAAAGCCATGCAAGTGCAGGGTCAGTGTTTAAAAGGAGCCCCTCCTGACATTATGTACAATAGGTACCTCTCTGCCCCACCTGGTCTCACCCCTGTAGACCATTCTTTTCCATTAAAACAAAACAAAACTTTGACTGTCAGGGTTGGAGGATGCCTTTAACGTGATAGGGCGTCACTGCTTCTCCAAGTGTGGTCCAGGGAGAATTTAGCAGGTTCTGAAATGCAAATTCCTGGGTCTAAGCCCAGACCTAGAGTTTCAGAATCTTTGGGAGGTGGAGCAGGAATTTGCATCTTAATACAGAGCCTCAGGTACCCAAAAACCAATGGTTGAGAACTTCTGCTTGATGCTTACTTGTCACAGGCAACACAGCCTCCCAAAGCAGGCTGCTTCAGGTTAAAGACAACGACAATTAGAGTTTATCGTCCTGGGCACGATTCTGCCTCCCTGTAACTTCACTCAGATCTGGAGTCTGGAATGACGCTGAATAGGTTCCATCTCTTTTCTACACTGCAGTCTCCAAGCACTTAAGGCGGCTGTCAGGTCCTCAGCCCATTCGAGGACCTTACGCCTCCTTACTGGAGTCCCCGCTCAGCCAACTCTTCCTCGCAAGCCACCAGCATAGAGAGCGAGCAAGAACGGAGAAGAGGCTGCTAAACAGGCTTGCACTAGCGACTAAAAAAAGTCACGGCACTGAAATGAAATGTTTCCAAAATGGAGTAATTTATAACTCCACTAAATTATAACTTCGGCGCTGAACTGTAACAGCCCACCTTTCAGAACTTCCAGGGGTTGCTCTGCTGCCCCCTTCCGGCGCCGCGATGCACTCCGGGCGTTAGCGCCGGCGGTGGGGCTGTGCTCTCCCCGCACAGAGGAGTGGGAACGGGAGATAATCCGTCCCTCCCGGGGAAAAGCCACGAGTTGCTGTCGTGCTGCGGGAGAGAAATCCGAGGCGAGAAACAGAGAAAGGAAGCGTGCGGCCAGGAGCAGGGGTCCCACAAGTGAAGAGGAGCCCGTGAGATGTAGCCCTGAACCCCGCTGACCCCACAGTGGCCGAGTTCGGCCCAGTTCGGGATCTGGCTCTTTCATAAGCTCAGGTGAGTCGGGACAGCCCTGTGCAGCCTTTCAAGTCGGAGAAATCATCCTAGCAGATGGTTTCTCAGAATCATTCACAGGCAGATGACAACGCGCTGATGTGTGCTTCCTGGAAAGGGAATGACTGCATCGTGAAAGCGCTTTTCTTAATTGTGCGGAGGGAAAGAAAATCATAATCTTCACTGAGTCTAAGGAAAATGGTTTTTCTGGTGGAGAGAATAGTCGTAATGGAACAATGAACTTCAGGTGAAAGCAAGTTATGCTGGGCTGTTAGAAACAACTTGGTAACTACAGGGCAGTGAGGAGCGATCATCTATTGGGGCAGAGCTCAAAGGAAGTACATTTTCCATTTCATAGGAACCAAACGATGAAAGACACATAGGGAAGTGGTGGGGTCACTCAGGCACCCAGTAAGTATGCCCTAACCTCCACGGAATTCATGCAGGATGGAATAGTTAGGAGGGAAAATGGAGCATCAGATACATAAAAAGCTACAGATAATAAAGGATTTGTGTCCTGGGCAACTGAAACATCTGTTGGAAATATTCAGCGATTCTGATTAACATCTGCCTTTGGGGGAATAGGTATGGAGATGGTTGATGTTTAACATTTAATGTTGTTCAAAACCAAGCAATGAGCTGGGGTTCCTCTCGTATCTATTTTAGAAATAAACTGTCTAATTTACCAAGTCGATCACTAAAAACCACAATCACAATGTCAAAGATGTGCTCAGGTTGGAGCTCTGAGGTGAAAACAAGTAATGCTAAATACTGATGCAGTGCTAAATGTTAAGAAAAACTTAGGCATCTTTAGATACAGGCTCACTGTTGAATTAGGACACAAACCAGAGGTTTAAGGTAAAGTAGTATTTTATAAATGTGAACACTAAAACTAGGCATGTTAGGTATAAAAGGGTCAAATGCAGAATGATTGCATTTTGAACTAGGTAATTCTTTGTTGTAGGGGCTGTCCTGACCCTTACAGGATATTAACAGCATCCCTGGTCTCCATCCACTAGTCACTAGCCACCCCCTCACCCCAGTCATGACAATCAAAAATGTCTCCAGATAGTGCCAGATGTCCCCTGGGAGGCAAAATTACCCCTGGTTGGTGACTACTGAGATACAACAAGTGGACTGAAAGTTGAAAGTATGTTAAGAATGTCATTTGGTGACTATTATCAATTAATTCCCTGTTATCAATTAATGCCTTTATTATCACTAAATTTCTAGGGGAGAGCACAACAGGGGCTATTATCACGTCTTATTGATGCTGAAGGCAACAGGAGACAACCCATCACTGTTTTAACACAAGTCACTGTTTATTCCTACTGGAGAGAAGGGGCTGCCTAGCCCACTCCCCCAATCTCTTCCTGCTTCAGGTTTCTACCAGATAGGAAAACTTTCTACTAAGCAAGAAGTATATTCATTTTCTTAGTAGTTAGAAAGTTTAAAAGTTGCCTAAAATGGTCCTTACCACCATCATTAGCATGGATCTACTCTACTGAGCATCTCCTCTATATAGGGGGTCCACCCTCTCTTAGAAGAGCTTCCATTTTAAAGGGCTAGGGGGTGTGTGTGGTTCGATTGTGTGGGTTTTGCATATGTTCCCACCATAATAGTAAATAGGTCTTTCAGAACATATATATTTTGTTTTTGCTTCTGTTTTATGTTTTGACCCCCTTCAGCCATTTCTCATTTCTATATCGCCAGCCCCATGCCTGCCACCTCTGGCAACCACGGCAACCACCAATCTGTTCTCTGTATCTATGAGCTTGTGGGGTTTTTTTTTTAGAGTTCACAAATAAGAGAGATCATACGGTATTTTTCTTTCTCTATCTGACTTATTTCACTTAGCATAATGCCCTTGAAGTCCATCCACGTTGTTACAGATGGCAAGATTTCCTTGTTTTATATGGCTGAATAATATTCTATTACATATATATACATATATATACACACATACCACAATTTCTTTATCCATTAATCCACGGATGAACTCTTAGGTTGTTTTCATTTCTTGGCTATTATAAATAATGCTACAATGAACATGGGGGTGTATATATCTTTCTGAGTTAGTGTTTTTGTTTTCTCTGGATACACACCCAGAAGTGGAATTGCTGGTTCGTATGGTAGTTCTGCTTTTAATTTTTTGAGGTTAACTCCATCCTGTTTTCCACACTGGCTCCACCCATTTACATTCTCACCAACGGTGTATGAAGGTACCCTTTTCTCCACATCCTCGTCAACACTTGTTATTTCTTGTCTTTTTGATAATAGCCCATTCTGACAGGTGTGAGGTGATATCTCATGGTGGTTTTGATTTTCATTTCCCTGATGATTAATGCTGATGAGCGTGTTTTCATGTACCTGTTGGCCATCTATGTCTTCTTTGAAAACACGTCTGTTCAAATCTACCTACTTTTTAATCATATTTTTTTTCTTTTTGCTCTTGAGTTGTATGAGTTCTTTATATATTTTAGATATTAACTCCTTCTCAGATGTATGATTTGCATATATTTTCTCCTATTCTGTAGATTGCTTTTTCCTTTTGTTAATGGTTTCCTTTGCTGTGCAGCTTTTTAGTTTAGTGGTGTAGTCCCACTTATTTATATTTACTTTTATTGCTTTTTTGTTGTCAGATTCAAAAAATCATCTACGAGGAGCTTGCCACCTACATTTTCTTCTAGGAGTTTTATGGTTTCAGGTCTTACATTCAAGTCTTTCATCCATTTGAGTTCATTTTGTGTATGATGTAAGACAGTGGTTGAGCTTCATTTTTTCATAAGTAACTGTCCAGTTTTCCCAACGCCATTTATTGAAGAGACTGTCCTTTCCCCATTGTATATTCTTGGCTCCTTTGTCATACATTAATTGACCATACATGTGTGGGTTTATTTTTGGCTCTCTATTCTGCTGCATTGGTCTATGTGTCTGTTTTTATGCCAATTACGTTTTAATTACTATAGCTTTGTAATAGACTTTGAAATCAGGAAATGTGATGCCCCCAGCTTTGTTTTTTCTCAAGATTACTTCTGCTATTGGGGTCCTTTGTGGTTCTATACAAATTTTGTAATTGTTATGTTTCTATGAAAAATGATATTAGAATTTTTATAGGGATTGCCTTATCTGTAGATTGCATCAGGTAATATGGACATTTTAACAATATTAATTCTTCTAATCTATAAGCATGGAATATCTTTCCATTTATTTGTATCCTCTTCAATTTCTTTTCTTAATGTCTTGTAGTTTTCAGTATACAGATCTGTTATCTCCTTGGTTAAATTTATTCCTAGGTATTTTATTCTTTTTGATGCAATTGTAAATGGGATTGTTTTCATAATTTCTCTTTCTGATAGTTTATTAATGTATAGAAATGCAACAGAATTTTGTATATTAATTTTGCATCCCTTTTTTTCTTTTCTTTTCTTTTCTTTTTTTTTTTTTGTGGGGAGAGGTAATTAGGTTTATTTATTTATTTTTTATAACAGAGGTACTGGGGATTGAACCCAGGACCTTGTGCATGCTAAGCCCGGGGTCTACCACTGAGCTATGCCCTCCTCTCTGTGTATTGATTTTGTATCCTGCAATGTTACTCACCTTGTTTATTAATAGTTTTAACAGTTTTTTGATAGAATCTTTAGGATTTTCTATATATGATATCATGTCATCCTGCAAATACTGAAGTTTTTGAATGCTGAAGAAGTTTTACTTCTTCCTTTACAATTTGGATGTCTTTTATTTCCTTTTCTTGCCTAGTCGCCCTGGCTAGGACTTCAATACTATGTTGAATAAAAGTGGCAAGAATGAGTTTCCTTGTCTTGTTCCTGATCTCAGAGAAAAAGCTTTCAGGTTTTCACCATTGAGTGTGATGTTAGCTGTGGGCTTGTCATATATGACCTTTATTAGGTTGAGGTGCATTTCCTCTAATTCCACTTTATTCAGAGTTTTTGTCATAAATGTTGAATTTTGTCAAATGCTTTTTCTGCATCTCTTGAAAAGATAATATGATTTTTAGCCTTCATCTGGTTAATGTGGTATATCACCATGACTGATTTGTGAATGTAGAACCATCCTTCCATCCCTAAAATAAATCTCACTTGGTCATGGTGTGTGATCCTTTCAATGTATTGTTGAATTTGGTTTGCTGATATTTTGCTGAGGATTTTTGTGTCTATATTCACCAGGGATATTGCCTGTAATTTTCTTTTCTTGTGGTATCCTTCTCTGATTTTGGTATCAGGGTAATGCTGGCCTCATAAAATGGATTTGGAAGAGTTCGACAAGGATTGGTATTAATTCTTCTTTGAATTAATCGGTTCTGGACTTTTTAGTGGGGGAGGTTTTTTATTACTGATTCTTACTGGTTATCAGTCTGTTCAGATTTCTTATTTCTTCATGATTCAGTCTTTGTAGGCTGCATGTTTCTAGGAATTCACCATTTCTTCTAAGGTGTCCAGTTTGTTGGTGTATAATTGTTCATAATGGTGTCTTATTATCCTTTGTATTTCTGTGTTATCAGTTGTAACATCTCCTCTTTCGTATCTGATTTTATTTATTTGAATCTGCTCTCTATTTTTCATGGTGAGTCTAGCTAAAAGTTTGTCAACTATGTTTATCTTTTAAAAGAACCAGCTCTTACTTTCATTGCTTTTCTACTATCTTTTTAGTCTCTATTTCATTTATTTCTGCTCTAATCGATGTTACTTTCTTTCCTTCTGCTAACTTTGGGCTTCATTTGTTGTTCTTTCTCTAGTTCCTTAAGGTGTAAAGTTAGGTTGTTTGAGACTTTTCTTGTTTCTTCAGGTAACCATTTAACCCTATGAACTTCCCTCGTAGAATTGCTTTTGCTGCATCCCATAAATTTTAGTATATTTCTATTTTTGTTTGTCTCAAGATATCTTTTATTTCTCTTTCAATTTCTTCTTTGACTGTTGGTTTTTTAGTAATATGTTGTTTAATCTCCACATATTTGTGAATTTTTCAGATTTCTTCTTGTAACTGATCTCTCATTTCACGCTATTGTGGCCAGAAAAGATGCTTGATATGATCTCAATACTCTTAAATTTATCAAGACTTGTTTTGTGGCCTACTGTGTTGTTTAAGGCACATGTTTGCTATTGATTTTCTGTTTGGAGGCTCTATCCATTGATGTAAGTGAGGTATTAAAGTCTCCTACTATTATGGTATTGCTGTCTGTTTCTCCCTTTAGGCCTGTTCATATTTCCTCTATATATTTTGGTGCTCCTGTGATGGCTGCATAAATATTTACAATTCTTTAAGGTATGACAGAATTAGCAGCATATCATTCTTTTTTACTTCTCATCCATCTTGCTAGCTTATAAAATAAGGGGCTTGCAGGGATAAGAATGGCCTCATTTATAGGACAGATCTAATAACACCTGTAGCTTGTGTAGGTTTGTCCTGTTAGATGCCACCTCACTGGGTCTGATGTTACTACCAAGAAGTGTATCACTGGTTTTTCAGAATTGGTGTTTCTACCATTATTTGCAGTTTGTGACTAAAGCAAGCAGTCAATTTGATATTAAAATTTTAAAAAATCTCTCTGCATCCCTACACAGGTTTTGGGGGGGGGGGGTTCCTTCAAGGTTCACAGGAAACTAAAGCAGTTACCCCAGTTAGTGGCCTAAGGTACAAATGTTTGCGTTATGATGTAACACAGACAAGTACAGATGGTTTCCACTATCTGTGGATTTAAACACTGGAATATCTTGGGTTGTAGATATGATAGGAACCACTCAATGTGTGATTTTAAAGGAAATGTATGCCTTTGTGGCAACTCCGTCACACAAGTGTGAACCGTTCGCATTTATTTCTCCTTGCTCTGTTATTCCCCTTCCCTGATGTAGGAGGGAAGAGTTGCGGCCCCTGGCCAGATGTGAGGTCCACACCACCCCTGAGAAGAAGATTCCACCGGCTTCCAAAGGATATTTACATACTGCATCCCTGGTACCTTGAGCCTGTGTTACTAAAGTTCACAAGTCCTAAAACTCCAGAGGGCCGTCTGAGGGCAGGGGTGCAGGGTGCCTGGAACTGAGATGGGAGGTGAGGTGTGCAGGTACCTATGTTCTGTAGTGTTGCCAGGGACACGGGGATCAGGTTTCTCTCCCTCGGACACCCCAGCAGGTGATGAGACTCGCACAGAGTGCGTGCTTGGTGTCGTAACAGGGGACACACCTGTCCTTTACCTGGAAGAGTGAGGTTAGGAAAGACCCTTAGGAGCCCTGCTGGGCCGTAACCCCCTCCCGCCCTTTAGGTAACCAGGCTTGGCCTCGGGTATAGGATGAATGTTTTTCTAGATGAGGTTTTAGTGGCTTAGCTTACGTGGCACACCCATGGTAATCGACCTCAAAAAGTGTGTCACCAACAAAAAAAACCTGTAATTCATTCAGTAAGCAGTTGGCCATGACTAGGGGCCTTCCTCCTGTTTAACAGTAGGCTGTGCACCTGGCAGACCCCATCAGTTGAGAGAACTGGTCCAGTTTCATGTCTGTGAAAAGCCACATAAATGATGGGAAGGAGGCTGCAGTTTCCCTGATTTTCTGTGTGTAGGGACATCAAGGCGACAGTTTTTGCACATTGTAGAAAGAAAGCATCCTCATGAAGAGACATTTGGATAGTAGTTCGCAGAATCATTCATTAAGTATATATTGAAGACCTACTCTGTGCCACAGTCCCATCTACCACAGTTGCTTCCAGAAAGGCAGCAGCAGGAGGCAGAATCATCAGGGGGCTAGCTGGGAATCGCCCAGCACTGCATTCTGTGCATTCTGTGGGGAAGAAAGGGTGTGTGACACCCACGTGCTCAGCTCTGATAACTCCGTATCCCATTTTCTCACTGCAATCAAAACTATGAAGGCCAATTCTGGTCAAGTGAGAGCAGGCATCTCAAGTTTAGCAGATCTTATGACCCCTGAGTTCCTGTCTAGCTGTGTGACCTTGGGCAAGTTCTTAAGTCCTCTGACTCTCTGTTTCCTCATCTGTGAAATGGGCTGATACTCCTTACCTGGTGAAATCTGATCTCGCATCCCCAGGACTAATGGAGAAGCCACACCGACCTCCGTGCAGCCTCTCACTCTCCCTGGGAAGCCTTTCTGTTCTGAGTTTCTTCCCCTTTCCTCCCGCTCCATGGTAAGGAGGAGAGACTGGGCTTGGAAGTCACAGAGACAAGGTTTCAAACAGAGTCACAGAAACCTCACTTCAAATCCCAGTTCTCCACTCAGTAGTTGAGCGGCTTTGAACATGTGAACTGACTGAATCCCAGTTCTGCCTGTAAAATACAGCCAGCCTGCCTCCTGGGGAACAGGGAGGACGAAATGAGGTGACTCTGGAAGACCTTGGCAGGGCACTGGTGACCTGCATCTGGTTTCACACTGACCCCTCTCCCATCACCTTGACTCTGATTTGCTGTCAAGGGGCTCCTGCAGACACCGAGCCGGGTTTTGAGTGTGACATGTCCTAGAAGCAAAGTGATAGGGAATAAAAGCCCCATATCTCATTGTAATCCCTGGAGCTGAAGGCGTCGGCTCAATCACGCTCCCTGTGAGTTAGCAGAGATCAGCGGGAGAGAGAAGCTGGCGGAGCGAGGGCAGCCTGCCAGGGGGCCTTCTGCCAACGGGCCCACGCTGGGCGATGGCAGTGGAGTAGATCTCAGTGAGCGCACCTGCAGACGGTGTGTGCTCCTCCTCCATCGTCACTTCCACCTCTGTCCCTGCACCACAAATACCCCGCCACTGCCAGCATCCTCTGCACGAAGGCACTCCCACCAGGAGGGCCTGCAGGCAGCACTGCTGAATGAAGCAGCGCCCTAGTCTGCAAGCCACGGCATACCAGCAGTGATGCCTTTTAGAAAGCCTGCTTGCAAATGGAGCTGTGCCCATTCAGGACAGGTTCCCGGAGGGACTTTGTGTACGAAGCGAGGATGTTTGCCCCGAGTCCTGACCGCATCAGCCAGCACCCCCGGGAGCCGAACTCTCCCAAGCAACGAAACAGTAGAACATTACAGAACTCTCCCACACCCAGGCATTAGGGGCAAAGGGACAGAGCCCCCCTCCCCATCCCCCAGCCTAATGCCTTTGCAGGGCTACCACCTTCCCTGGGCGGGAGAATTTGCTGTCCTACTCGATTGGTTGGATTTTTGTTGTGTATTTTGAAAGTTATAGCTATTTCTTCCAAAGAAGGGAAGCTCTGTCTCACAGTGTCAACTTGCTCAGATCATAGCAGGTCCACAGTGGAGCTGGGATGGGTCTCCAGGCCTCCTCGGTCTCTGTCCAGGTTGCTGTGGTCAGGTCCACGCTTATCCTTCCTCCTGGGACCTCGGCGGGTGGTGTTGTCACAGAGGAGGCTCCATGTGTGAGCGGCAGTGAGAAGGGCTCCAGTTCTGTCAAATCTGGGCTCTGCCAGCTGCCGGCCCTGGCTTCAGAGAGAATGTTAACCTATCTAAGTCTCCGAGGCTCCACCTGTGAAATACAGTTAATAGTACTTCTCAGGGTTTGGGGGAGTTAAATACGAGAAGATGTAAATGAAGCGCTAACACAACACCTGGCACGCAGCAAGTGCTCAGTGAGGGACACCTGTTATTACCCTGTCCTCTAAACCCTGTGCTTTCCTAGCTGTGCATCAGTGAGCAAGCCTCTTGACCTCTCTGAGCTTGGTTCCCTCATCTGCAAAATGAGGGGTGTTTCTCGGAGTGGCTAACGAGGCCACAGCTGGAGGCTGACCAGCCTTGAAGCTGGCACCCAGAGTCCAGGCTGACTGAGGCCACCTGCAGGTGCAGATGACACACAGGGAAGTGGTTAATTGGAGCCGAGTCGGCCCTGCCACAGGTTTTCTAATAAATTATGTTTGATTCCCCAGAACTTTGTCGGTGAGCAAGAGCAATGCCAGGAGGTGTGGAGAAGGCATGTCATCGGTGCATTTCTAAAATTGCCAGCAATGGTGAGTCATGGCTCTGAGAAGTGCCCTCGTTTTGAAGGATTTGGGGCTCTGAGATCACATGACTTGTTCAAGCCCAGAGCGAACCATGTGGATGGTCAGTACGTGGCTCGGGGTGGCCCCAGGGCAGAGCTGGGAGGACAGCTGCCCTCTGTTGATGCCCCGACATCCACTCCTTGCTTATGACTGAGGCTTCTTGTAGTGCACAGGACATGTTTTCAACATAATAAGCGTTTGAAAAATGTTTGCGTGAATGGAGTCACTGATAGAACCAACGTATAATGGCAGCAGAGCTGGGAGATATGCAGGGAGATGTGAATGGATTTGGATAGGGGTAGCTTCCCCAACCCTCACCTTACCTTATCTCCTTGCCACGTTGGACTTTCCCCCATCAGCTCTTGGGGGGCCCTTAGTGCCCAGAGGGTTTGGGCCCCATTACAGAAGGCCCAGTTATATCATGACATTTGGAACATCCTTAAAGCAAATCCTAGGTGCTGCGCTCCTTGGGATGGAAGCATTTATCTCATGGTGAGATGTGAGGTCTACCTCTGATACAGATGAAATGCGAGTAAAGGGAGCCTTGTAGGAAGCCTTACGCAACTTATCTTAGAGCCGTAACAATCGGAAACAGCAGGGGCAGGTAGAGTGGAATAAGGTAGAAGGTCAGGGGAACAGGAGAGGGCAGATGGGTGCCTGGTGACTACGGCATTGACATGCTGACGCCCATGTCAGGTCACTAACTACCCCCCCAACTCCTCCCAGGACATCTCACTTGCTGCTGCATCCCGGCACCTCCAGTGGTGCCCAGCACATAGTAGGAGCACAGTCACTGGCCACTGAGTGCCTAGGTGGGCGGATGAATGAAACACCAGCTCCTAATACGAACTTCCCCTCTAGCCGACGTGCCCACATCTCACCCTCCTCAGGCACAGCCTGACACTTTACTCCCCAGAATGGCTCTGGGACCCACGGTCCCCTTCACCTCTGGCGCACCCCTATTGTCGGGGGGCCAGAGTGGAGGCAGTGGTTTTGGTCGTCTGCACAGGGTCTCTGACACTCTGACAGGAAGGGCCTGTTCACTGCTCTCAGGGGGAGGAGACACCGTGGGCTGTACTGTGGCTCTGTATCCCCCTGAAATGAACTCCCCGCTCTCCGACCCTCCACACGTCTCACCTGGTGACGCAGCAAGAGCCCTGATGGCACTGGCAGGTTGGCCAGAGAGGAGGCATGACTCTCGAGGTTTCCCAGGAAAGGGGCAGTGTCCTGGCTGTACAGGAAAGACCCCAGTCTTGGTCCTCAGCTCCTCAAATGCCCTTGAGAGGTGATAGGAAGCTTTTGGCTGACCTGCCCTATCTGTGGTCTCCTTGACCTCCCCTCTGCTTTCACCCCCCATCTTGCAAATGACTCTGCCTTCAGCTGGGACTTTGGCAGGGCCTCCTATGTGCTCTCCCTGCCTCGTGTCCGGGCCCCTTAGCACAGCCCCCACATGTGGCCAGAGTCCCTCCCTCCCAGTGACGCCCATTCCTGCAGAAGAGAAATGAACTTCAGATCCCTGAGAAGCCCCTTTGTGAGCTGACCCCTGCTCCCCTCACATGTTGTCTCCTCTTCCTCCCCTTCTCACACTGGAAAATGCAGCCGGACAACATTTTTGCTTCTCCAAAAACTCCAGGCTCCCTCTGTCCCCTGGGCCTTCCAAAGTGCATTGTTGGTTGGAAGGGAGAAACACTAGTAATTATGAAGTGGAAAATTGGGGAAAACTCTGACTGGGGTACAAAATTAACATCACCAACGAGGGACAGATGGCTGTCACCGGTGTAGTGATCTGGCCAAGAAGACACGACCTTAATCCAAACACAAGGGAAGGGAGGCAAACCCACAGTGAGGAATGTTCTTCTAAGAGAGGGTGCAGGGGACTGCTGTCTTAGTCCTTTGGCCGCTGTAACAACTTACCATAGACTGGGTGGCTTGTCAACAACAAAGGTTTATTTCTCACAGTCTGGAAGCTGGGCGTCTAAGGTCAGGGTGCCAGCATGGCTGGGTTCTAATGAGAAACCTCTTCCAGGTCGCAGACTGCTGACTTCTGACCGTAACTCCACGTGATGGAGAACAGAGAGGAAGCAGGTTTTCTCTAGGTTCTCCTAGGGGCCCTAATCGCGGTCACGGGGGCTCCACCCTCATGACCTCACCGAATCCTGATCACCTCCCGAAGGCCCCACCTCCTAATTTGGGGTTAGAGTTTCAACCCGAATTTAGAGATGATGCATTCAGTCTCTAACAACTGGATTCTTCAAAAATGTCAGCATCATATAAAACGAAGGCTGTGGAAATGTGCTCGATTCAGGAGAACCAGTAAATTCAACAACAAAAGGCAGCACCTGAACTTAGATTGGGTCAAACCAAAATGCAACATGGATGGTGGATTAAAGCATTTTCTCAATGTGAGTTTACGAAGTTGCCAACCACACTAAAGTTATATAAGAGAATGTCCTTATCCTTATGAAATAAACAATGGGGTTATTTCCAACTAAAAAGTTTAAAACTTAATACAAGAAACATACAGACAGAAAACTGAGTGGTAAGTATCTGAATGTTCGCTCTGTGACTCTCTGCTTTTCTGAATGTTTAAGAATCTTTTGCAATGAACAATGCTTTTAGAATTTAGACTGGAAAAAAGCCTCCCTGAGCTTATCCAGGATTTCTTAGAAACAATGCTGCACTAGAGGCATGTACAACCACAGTGCTTTCCTTTCAAATGACTTTAAAATTTTCTTCTATATGGTTCTCCACATTTTCCACATTTCCTGTAAAGCAGTACATACTTAGGAGAAAGAGAAGTTCTGTCTTAAGAACAATCTTCAGATACTCCCTTTAGGTTGGTTTGCAGCTGGCCCCCGTCCACGTAGGAAGTTAGCTAAAGAGTGGAGGGGAGTGGAGGGGTTTGAGGCCTCGGAGGAGTGACCCTTCCACTTGTCTGTCCCTCAAGGGAGCAGGGCAGGCTCTGTCATAGCCTCAGAACCCCCCGACCCCCCTGGAAGAGCTGTCCGGAGCTCTCCCGGGCCACTGCGCAGCCTCTGTCTCATGCTCTTTCCATCACGTCCACTCTGCTGCAGTGCCGTTGCTCCCTGGCCCCGGTGCTGGCCTGGCAGACCAGTTTAATAACTAAGAAGCAATGAAATCTTGATGAACGCACGTGTATATGGTGTGTGCAGCCGGCCTCCAGCCATCACAGGATGACTTGATTAAACATAACGAGTGTGGTGATCGCAGGTCATCTGCACCTGTTGGGGTGCCCTGAGAAGCCCTATTTAGCTCCACACGGAGACAGTAGCCAAAAAGGGGCTCAGTGAAGCCACGCTCTGGGGAACCCTGAGAGAGAGGACTTCCACCCTGAGACTGGACCAAAGGACCGTGACCCCAGGGGTTTCAGCCCCCAGAGAGGCTCACAAAAGTCAACATACTGACTTGTCAAGCAGCAATTTTATCCTACAGTTCTGGCTATGAGAAATAGCATATTATTTTGTTTGATTTTTAATGTACTTTTAAAACTTTAAAACTTCTCCTTTTGTAGGTAAAATTAACGTGACTTCATATTCCCATTTGCCAAACTAGCAAGAAAATCAGTCCGGGGCACTGCGGTCATTCAGGTTGTAGGGGCTGGGGATCTTGTTTACGTCTTTTGGGAGCGGGGTTCAGGAAGGCTCCTGCTCTCTGGGCACAGCCCTCGTGAGCCTAGGTAGACCCTTTGTAGAAAGTGCCCTCCTGGTAGGAGCCGCCTGAAGGACACACAGCTTAGGAGCAGATGCTTTTCTTGGGAGAAAAGGGCATCTCTTCCTCCAGGCAAGAGGGATTTCCACCTTCACGTGCCCTTAGCCTCACCCAGGCCCCTCTTTCCTGCACACACTGCCCAGCAGTACACTATGCCCTTACTACAGGGCCAGCACCTGTGCCAGGCCTGGGATGTTGGGGTCTTTACCAGCCTAGGAGCCTCGTGGCCCCTTCCTAGATGCTGCTGGTAGCAATTCCCTCTGGGCACCACAAGGAAGAGGGCCACCAGCCACAGTTCCATCCAAGAACGCCATTCCTCATCAGCTTCAGAGGTCTCCCCATCCATTGCTCCTCCCCTTCGAGCACTTTCCTTTATCCCCTTCCATTGGGACAATCCTGGGGAATTGCCCTCAGTGAGCTCCAAGGAGCGAAATTTGCCACATCTCCTCAGGGAATCAGAAAAAGAGATTCTAACAGCCTGTCAGTCCAGTACTTCTTACTATGTCTTACCTTGTACAGCTGAACATCTGAAAGCTGTAGACCTTTGGAAAGTCAAGAACATGGACAATGGAAGTGGTTTTAGAAAATCCTGGAGCTCTGGGCCTTCAGATTCCTGCAGGCTCACCTGGCACATTGACTGCAGTGAATTCTGAACCAAACACACGTCCTTTCCTGGAAGTTCCTCCTCTTTCCATCCCTCGAGTTCCTGCCAATGCCCTCACCATCTTGTTGTCTTTCCTTCATCACTGCCTCTAACTGGTACTCGAGGCCCTGCCCAGTCTCCACCTTATGCTTGCTGTCCAGGCTGTGATGGGCCGGGACCCTCACTGCTCTCTCAACCCCCATCACCACCCCACTTGGAGTATGTCACTTCCCAGCTCCAAATCCTACAACTCCCTTTATCTTCCTAATAAAATCCAGATGCCCTGATGTAGAATGGAGACGCCTTCTGTTCTCATTACCTGGTCCCAGTCTTATCTCCCATTCATCTGTTATGGATGACCTGTGCTCAGCTAAATGTGAGGATTTGCCAGTCTCCAAAACCACCCTGGCTTTTCTTCCTTGAATCTTTTGTTTCGTGTAGGATTTTCCCTTTGACTGAAAAGCCACCCAGCCCATCAAAACCCTACCCTAGCCATCAACACCCAGTGCCAATATCACCTCCTCCTGGGAGCATTCCTTGATTTCCTCAGGATTCCTTCCTCCTCTGGGCTTCCTTAGCTTCATGCACCTCTGGTGGCCCTACGCACTGATTCATATTGGCCCTTGGGTACACGTCTCATCTCCCTTATGGGTTGTGAGGTCTGTGTGGGTGAGTTTAGTGGGTGGCTGTGGAACAGTCCAGGTGAGAGGGTGATGCAGGTGCTGATACAGGGATGGAGAAGAGGGAAGGATGTGAAAAAGGAGGCAGAGACAGAATCACTGGATGTACCAGGAGAGGGCAGAAGTGGCGCAGAGGACTAGGGTTTTGGTGCTTTGGTAGATGCAGGGAAGTGTAGAGAGCAGTCTAGAAAGAGGACTTTTGTTTGAATTTATCCTCCTGGACTCTTTGCCAATTGCCTCCTGGGTATTTGGTAGCTGAGTGGCACCCCCAAAGGGAAATACTACTGGGTCCTGGTCTCAGTTTCCCCGTTAAACTATTTAAACAAGAGAATAGGGGATACACTTGCTATTTAAAGGAACCAGGTTCTGGAGAGCAGACTGCTAAAAGCCACCCCCTTCTCTTACCAGGATTCCCCCTTTTAAAAATGCTTTGGATAATTCTGGCCACCTATTTCGTCTGATAGCTGGATGCTATTGTGTCTTTAAGAAGCAACAGTGAGAGCAGCAGAGATAAACCCACTTCAGGATGTGAGCAGGCGCCCCGAGCTGGCTAATCCTGGCGCCGCCCCGTGAGGCCACCTTCCAGGGGTTCTTTCTTTTCACAGCTTTCCATGTCAGGAATCAGTTCATCTGTGTTCTTGGCATGAAGAATGATTCAGCACCAACCTCTCAATCTAATGCCCTCCCACCGTTGCTCTAATTCTGAATTATTTTCTCCTCTGGGACTCTTGGTTGACTTAGTGGTTTCACTCAGCTCTTTCAAATGGACTTGATAGAAACTCTTTTCATCAGAAGCCAGGATGCAGCCCTCGGAGCCACGCTGGGATCGGTGTTGAGCAAACTTGAAGGCATGGCGGGGTTTGTTGGCAGTGGTCATCTCCATCAAACTCCAGTCCTGGCCTGAGTGAGGCTGGCGGAAACTCAGCCAGTCTCAGCTTTCATCACCCAGACTGAGTGCATAACCGGCTCTCCCAGGAAGCAGGGGGATCAGGGGGGCAGCGGGGGTTTCCAGTCCCTGCCTGTGGCTTGGGTGGTCCTTATTAGGACTGAGTGGTAAAGAGGCCCCCGTGTGAGTAACTGCTGGTTACCTCCATCCCAGTGAAATCCCACCGCCCAGCGCAGCCCCAGCGCCTCACACCTCCCTGAGCAAACAGGCCCTGAGGAAGTCCTGGCAGAAGAATCCGCAGCCCTGCTGTACAAGGGTGGCTCATGGACCCTTTACTTCACAGTCACTCACACCTGGGAGGCGCTTTGAAACACAGGTTCCCGGGTCATGTTTGCAGAGACTCTGATTTCGTAGGTCCACAGCGGCTGAAGGGAATCTGAGAGTGATGTCTCCAAGGCTGAGGGTAGAGGTGAGACTGAGACCTTGACAGTGGGGCTGCAGAGAGGCTGGCTCTAATGAGGCTGGGGCCCGGGCTGCACATGGGGTCAGGGCACGAGTCAGGTTTAGAGCCATCCCATCCGGCTCTTTCAAAATCCACGGGAACCACAGGGTCTCCCTTGGTTGTTGTTTCTTCAGTTCTCCTTCTGATCCCTTAGAGGTGGGCGGGGGGCTGTTTGAGATAAAAGGGAAGCCACATTCCTTCCATCATGAAGAGACAATAATACTATTGATGGTGAAAATGGCCAACACTTACAGAGTATTTATTGTGTAGCCAGTGCTGTGTTTAGTGCCTTACATGGGTTAGGATATTTGATCATTTTAGCAAGACTGTTAGGAAAGTCTTATAATTTTATGCTCATGTCTTAAATGAGGACATTGAAACCTCAGGGGTTAAGAGTCCAGCCATGCACACCGTGGGGCATGGAGTGGGATGTGAGCCCAGCCGGTCTGGCTCCAGGTGGTGAATCATGCTCTCCTCCAGGGGGTCTGTAGGAATGTTCTGGCCCCAGCCCTCCCTCTCAGCCTTGCTCCGAGGTAGGAGGCTTGCGTGGCAGGGGCCTCTGTGTCACTAAACACCTGGATTACACATGCGGCCAGGTGGCGCCATCTGTCACAAGCTCACGGTGCAGTGAAGAGTTTTCCGGGTTGCTGACCACTTTATCATCCTGATGACAAGCTCAAGGCTAGAAATAGAGGTGGGCTTTATCAGCTTCCTGCTTTTCTATCACATATTAGCAAGAAATTTCTTCCTCAACCCCCATTGTAAACTGGGAATTAAAACAGACGTGGCTAGATTGACTGACACGCTCCCTTAAAACGGCCACATGGCCAGCCGTGCTGTGTCACCAAGATCAACAGATCAGCCTGCTACAGAACTTGCAGGGCCAGGTTGCCGAATGAAAATGCTTGTTCAAAAACTCAGAGGAAAAGAACTGTTCAAGGTACTGAAACAGAAAGCTTTTTTCTTTCTCCCACCGTCTCTTTTGATCCGTCATAGTATTTTTCATTTCACATTTGATGTTATTTTAAGTAAAGAAGAAAGAAAATGATTTTAATTAATAACTTAAAATTATTAGCATAAATTTTACTCTTTGTCTTAATATTATCTAATGACAGTTTTAAATTCAAATATACGAGCATTTAACTGAGAGGTAGAATCACCAGAATCCCACGATTTGTGTTTCATAGCTCTTACGCGCATGTGTACTTGGTTTTTATCAGAACAGTGGAAATAATAGACAAAACTAATGCTACAGTTTTCATTTCGCTTTTTGACATGTGTGCTTCCTACCAAACCTCCTCTGCCCCTTCTGCTGACTGATGAGAGAGGAAGGGCTGAAAGGAAACGGATCAGGGCTGTCTTTCCCTTTCTGCTGAGTCATCATTTGTGGGGGGAGCTGTTCGCTGAAACAGGGAAGTGTCCTGGGTAAGAAAGGCTATGAGTGGATTCCTTGGTCATTTTTGTTACTTTGAACACGACTGCCTTCTTTGAAGCAAGTCCTGGTCCAGATGAAAAAGTTCGCCTCTCCAGGTTGTTAGCGTCCCTGCTTACTCAGTTGAAGACATAACACTTACCTTGTATTCATTTTGAGTCCTCCTGAATGCCCGTGACCTCTCCAAAGTCTGACAGCAGAACACACATGCTCTGTTGACCTATCGAAACTCACTTACAAAATACAAGTTCAAAGAAAAATTCAATAAGACACTCAAGACAGCAGCAACAGAGCATGAAACCAAAAGCAAGGTCCTCCTCAACATAGGGCCCCGTGGGACTGCCTGGGTTGTGTGTCCAGGAAGATAATCTGATAATCAATAAATATTCCAGCTAATTCAGAGGAAAAGAGTGAAAATTGGGGCAAAATCAGTCTGCATGCCTGCCCCCCTCCCTTTTTTGTATTTCCTGGAGGTGAAGGTCAAGATTGACATGAAGGGCACCTTAAAGGGGCCTCTTGAAGGCGAGGGGCTGTACCCTGCCCCATCCATCCTGCTCTGCTTGGAGAATTAGGGTCAGAGCTTGACTTGGTGATGTGACTGTCGGGGTCCCAGGTGCAAACACTTGCAGCCTTAGATCTTTCCTCCTCTGGAGATGACTGAGATTCACAAATAAACCTGAGATCTTTGACCATCTGAAACTGGAGTGGACCTTGTAATTTAAACTAATTAAAGTGGGTTCAGTGTAAGTAATAGAAAACCCAACTCAAAGTGGCTCAAATAATGAAAGATTTATCTGTTCATATCAAGGGAAAGTCCAGGAGTAGTTTAGCTTCGTGGGCGGTGTGATTCAGTGGGTGACAGACGCCACCGAGGAGCTGGTTGCTTGTTGCCTCTCCTCTTTGCCTCATTCTCAGGCTGGTTTCCCTTCGTGGTGGCAAGATGGTGACCAACAGCCCCCAGAGCACTTTGCTTCCTCTCCAACGTCCAGAGAGGGAGAGAAGCCTTGTTCCTGGAAATTCTATTGGAAGAGGGAGAAAGCTTTTTTCCTTTCTCTCAGTCGGTCTCCCTTTGAGTATCCTTGACCCCAGATGAGCCATGAGCCCATCTACCAACCAATAACATATCCAATGAGTGCAGCTCTGCTGGTAACTTAGGGCTAAACCTCATGGCTTTCTCCAAAGCCTGGGGGGGAGTCAGCTTGTGCTGGAGCACATAAACTGCATAGGAGAACGGGGCTGGGGGGGAGGTGGGGAGACGGGAACAAAGTGGAGTGATTGCTTAGAGAGCACGGAGTGGACACAGGAGGCTACAGCGCCATCACTTCAGAGACCCTCTCTCCGCTCTCAGGGCTGGCATCAGGACCTAGCAGAAATCATAAATGTTGATGCTGTCTAAACTTTCAAAGTGGGAACAGGAGTGTAGGCCTAACCAAAAGGCATTCAAATTCATAATAAAAAAAAAATTTCTGGCCAAGCAAAACCTCTCTCTGCAGGGCATGTAACATACAGGGAAACCAAGATCCAACCAGGGGAAGTGACTGCCTGCTCGTCATGGGTGCCGTACACCGAGCTCTTGTGTGCGTCTGCTAACGCATGTTCCAGAAGAGGATAACGAGGCTTCAAGGAGGCCAGCTAATTTGCTCAAAGCCGCACGGCTCATGAGTGACAGCTAGGAGTGGGCCGCAGTTCTCTCTAACTCCCACACCCCGTCCTTTCCCACCAGCAGTGGGTGAATTGGTGGCGTGAGCAGGAAGAAAGACCCCAAGTCAGTTCAGAGCTCTGCTCCACTGTGTATCGGTAGGAAGTTTTAGGAGACTGTCTAATATATGCTATGGGGCATACAACCAAATTCTGTAAGTGATCGAGCGAGCCGTCAGTGCACCGTGTGCAGGGAAGGCAAGAGCCACCTGCGGGGGTCTAGGCTCCCAGGAAGCCCGGGGTAGATCCTGCCTGGCGGCGTGAATGCCGGTGGCTCCTGGCAACTTGGCACTGGTAGAGCAGCAGCTTACAAACTCCCAGAAGCTGGTCAGACTTCGGAGAGGTCGCGTGGGAAATCTGGGCCTTAGAATTGGCAGCGTGATCAGAAGAGACAGTCAGCCCTCTCAGAGATGCAAGTCGTGGTTTGCACCCCCCCCCCCCCACAACTCCTGCGCAAGCCCCAGGCAAGCGGTGACCTCCCGCTGCCATCTGCTGACTTGAGAGAAGGTCAGCCTTCACTGGATGTGTAAGTCAACTGCAGGGGAAAGGAAACGAGAGTCTCCGTGTTCTAACCCGGCGCCCCTCCTTCTCCTTACAGCCTGCTTCATTGTTCTGCTCTTCACTTTCCTGGCGCTGCCGCTGTCCATGGCCTTCACAGGTGAGCTGGCTGCCGAGCTGCGGGGCGCCCCAGGTCAGCCACTGTGGCCACGGGACCAAGGCCCTGCAGCTTTAAATGTAAAATGTGCGCTGAGACTTGCTGGACAGTCCGATGATTTTCAGACACATATTAGTTGCACAGAATTACTTGCTGAACTTTTTAAAAAGACATTTTAAAACATCCTGGGCCCTGCCCTGGGAAATACTGGTGCAGCATGTCTGGGGTAAGGACAGACATCTGCTTTTAAAAATCTGTCCCCAGACAATTCTGGTACCTCTTGCCCAGGTTGGGAGCCACCGGGCTAGTGAATTCCCAAGGACCCTTCCCAGCCCGCATGTCCCCAGGTGGAAGCCTGTCATGAGAAATGTGAAAATGCATCCTGGGCTATGGTCAAGGCCAGTTCCTGTAGGTGTGATATTAAAAAGTGGATGTTGGGGGAATTACTGCTTAATGGTTTTGGAGTTTCCATTTGGGGTGATGAAAACCTTTTGGAATAGATAGTGATGGCGGTTGTGCATGTTTGTGAGTGTAGTTAATGTACTGAATTATACACTTAAAATGGTTAAAATGGCAACATATTTTGTTATGTCTGTCTTATCACAACAAAAATATTAAAACAATTAAACAAATTACATTAAATAATTCAAACAATTAAACAATTAAAACAAAGTAATTTTTAAACTTCCATAATATTGATTGCCCCTCTCCCCCTGCCCCAAATCACTATGTCTGGTAGTTTTACCAACAGTATTGGGGAGAAATTCTAAAGCCTGAAGAGAGCAATTGTGATACTACAGGTCAGACGGGAAGGAAACGTGGTGGGAAAAGTCAGTCCTAGCAGTACACGAAGAACACAGAGGGGAGGACACTTCCACTGAATTTATTAGGATCCCTTTAAGCCATCTGTGCGCGGATTGACTCCTGTGAGCAGCAGCTGGTTCTGTTCACTAGGAATGAGCAGGTGTGGGAGTCGTTACTCATGTGCATCTCACAGCTGGGCTTTGAGTGGAAAGGCAGTTCCTATCCAACAACTTTGGCATCAAATATTTAAAGGTCTTTGTGTGAAAAGGTTGTCTTGAGACTTGGAAAGTATTTCCAGCTAATAACGGATTCAGCTGAACATCAGGGGTGTCTAGAAACATCTCCATAGGCTGAGGATATTTGGTTTTACTCTGGGGCCCTGACTTTGTAGGTCTCTCTATACTTGGAAATTTTTATTAATTTCCATGGAAAATAACGTAGTCATAGGAAAATGGTTTACTTCCTTTGTTTAAGTCCCAAGGCCTTCGTGGGAAGTAAAATGTCAAATCAAAGCAAAAACTTTGTGTCATTTAAACAGAAGATGTTAGTTCTACAGTGAGAATCCCCTTTCTTGGGTTCTGCTGACAAACGTGTTGGCCAGGGTAACTTAACTATGCTGCAGGAGCAAGTCAGTCCCGGAATCTCAGTGGCTTACTACTATCAAGGTTTATTTCTCGCTCATGTGAATTCCAGTGTGGATCAAGGGCCTCTCCGGGGCTCCTCGAGTCAATGCGATGACATCACACTCTCAGCTGCTTCAGTCTTGAGCCCTGATCATCTCAGCCCTTGGAGTCCAGGTGGTCAAAGCAGGGGAGGAAAACAAGGATCATGCTGTTGCCAGAGAGCAGGTTCTTGCCTCGTGCAGGAAAGAATTCAAGAGCGAGGCATAGTAAAGTGCAAGCAGGTTTATTCAGGGAGATACACGCTCCACAGCAGAGGGCAGTTCGTCTGACTCAGAAGGGAGAGCCGCTTAGGAGATACACACTCCATTGGCAGAATGTGGACCATCTCAAAAGGTAAGAGGGAGAGAGACCGAGAGGTGTAGGGTGTTTAGTTTGAAGTAAAAGTACACACTTCACAGACAGAGTGCCAGCATCTCAGGAGGCAAGAGAGAGAGCCACCATGAGGTGCAGCGTTGTTAGTTTTAGGGCTGGTTAATTGCACATGCTAATGAGCAGGAAGATTATTTCAACTACTATGGGGAAGGGGTAGGGATTTCCAGGAATTGGGCCCCCACCTACTTTTTGTCCTTTCGTGGTCAGCCTAGGACCTGTCATGACACCTGTGGGCGCACCATGAGGCTCAAGGTCTACTGGAAGTCGAATCTTCTGCCATCTTGGTTCTAACCAGTTCGTCCTGTCCTCAATTTCTGTGTCATTCCTTCAGTGGTTGTGCCCTGCCCCCTTCCCTCCTGTCTCAATGGGTCAGTTTTTAAATTCTTTGGCCCCAAAGTATTCCACAGTCCATTGGCTGGAACTTGTCCCACAGCCCTGGGTCCCCACAAGGGGCTGGAAAAAGGAGAGGCATGTTCTGAATCGTCAGTGTCGCTGCATAGCCAAGACATGTGCTAGGACCCACCCGAAGCCTGGTCATTTGAGCCAGACTGGTCACTGAGGGAGATAGGCATTTCTTTCTTAGATTTTAAATAATATATCATGTCACCATTGGTTAAATATGCCTAGACACAAGGACCTAGGAAATGGAGATAAAGCATTGCTATAGGGAGAAAAATTTCCCTAAGAAAGGCTGTGGGTCTGAGGCAATGGATCTGATAGTTTTCCAATATGGTGGCTAAGGGTACGTCAGCAAACACGTGTCCCAGCTTGGGGTCAGGTGAGTAAATTGATCACTGGAGACGAATACAGCAGAGGGTTTGCACGTGAAGGAAAGGTTCCCTGCTGGCTCCTCTCTGCCCCGTGGACCCTGGAAGTGAAGTAAATGGGGGCCTTCCATTAAACTGTGGATGCATTTTGGAAATGTGATCTTATTTAAGCGACTTGGATCTTATTTAAGCATATCGCACACCTGGACGTTTAAACTGGATCCTTGGTCAAATGGATCCTTAAAGAGGACCTGGAAGCTCTGGTCAAATGAATCATTAAAAACATGGGTTGTCATACACTGGCTTGTCATAAGAGCGAGCACACCTGTAGCCAGTTAGTGCCCAGACGGTGCAGTGACGTCTGATCCCAGCTCTGTCTGACGTTTGATGCACTGCCGTTCGGTCCACTAAGCATCCTGGAGATTGGGTGGCTCATGAGACTGAGCGGGCTCTCCAAGCAGGAGCTCAAGCTGCAGTTTGTGTGATTAATATTTTGGCTTTGGTAAAATGTTTACTTCATTTTCCCAGCTGACACTGTGTTCTTGAATTTCTCTCAGTCTTCTGTTCTCTCCCCTTTGCAGGAATGAAGTTTCTGGAGGACTGTCCCATACAGCCCCTCATCCCTCTATATTTGCTGGTGGGTGGGATCATCGGGGCCTTAAAGGTAAGACTATTTATCAGTTGTTTGTAGTTCTTGTTGGAATTTAACTCACAGGCATCCTTTGCTTGTTGGCTACTCACAGAACAGCTCCCCTCTAAGCGCAGGGGTGTTGAAACGACGGGGCCGGGTGGATCCTGAGGCCACCGCGGAGACCTGGGTTTTTCCAGATGAGGAGTATTCACTCAGAGCCTCCCTCCTGCTGCCCTGAGTTCAAGGTGCCAAGCTGTGGCATTGGTCTGACAACCGCTGATACGGAGGAGTCGAAGACTGCCAATTAATCATACCATTGAATTCAGCCAGTGTAATCCCGGCCTTGGGCTGTGATTCTTTTGAAAATGTTACCTGTGGAGGGCAGTAGCGTTTGCATCTGGTTAAAATGTGTTTGATTTTAGCAGTTCTTATTTATGTTTTTAACCACAGTTCCTAGTTCTCAATTGACTAGCATAGAATTCATCAGCTGTAGTCATCAGCTGAACGTTCAACTCTGATGTTTGGGAGTGATGTTTGTCTCTCTGTGACTCTCAAGCGAATGTCAGTAGAGGGAGCTAATTGGCTCATGGGTTGTGCTGACATATGTCGAAACAGGAGAAGTGATGGAAGAAGAAATACCAAGGTTCCCACATAACCTGCAATTAAGTTTTCAAAATCCCTGGCCCACAGAAATATCACACCTGCCGAAAGTGCCTTAGGTCTAAAACATCTTAGGTCTGCCTTCATTTATCAATGACCCTTCCCAGCCATCTAAGCCCATTTCAAAGCTTTCTGTATCAAAAGCTAGAAAACACGCGTCCATTTTTCCAAACTGGTTTCATAAAAATGATGGGCTAACTCAAGAAAAAACAGAATGAAGAGTGTCATATATCAAATTTCATTTGGACCCACTGTCTGGTTTCTTTGTCAGCTTTCTTCTGATTCTTGAGTTCTTCAAAAGAGGCTAGCCAGTGGCGTTGGTCACGATGTTGGTCTGAGACATCAGAGGAATGTCTTCAAGATGGCTATTCTCATATACAGTCAGTAGCCACAAGCTCTGTTCTGTCTTGGGAAACATGTATGATTTGGAGCAAGTGTTTGGAGCCTTCTGTGTCTGAGATCACCTCACTATTAAATGCCCTCATCTTTTGGCGGTGGTCTTGTGGGCAGTGTTCTGGAATGTACAAATACATGTGATCCTTTCTGTTAACAACATCCCAGTGGGATATAGCGCCAAGGAAACCCAGAGGCTCTTGGATCAACAGGGCTGTGTATCCCCTGTGGCCCCACAGTGTTAGGGGAAAGCTCTGATGGACTGAATGCCATAGAGATGCCCAAAACAAGGGCAGAGTTTTCAGCAGTAATTACCCCTGCCCCACCCTCTCTCACTAGACGATCTCATAATCAGGCTGTGAGGCAGAACTTTTCCTTTAGAGATGTTACTGTCCATGGGGTCTGCTCCTCTTAGTAACAGCGAATTTTTCCTTTATGAAAGCCAGCCCAGAACCCAAAGGTAATTTATTTTAATGGACAAGCCAGGGCCCTAATAAACAGCATTGATTTTTTTTTCCTGGCAATCTAAAACTGTTTGAAGCCAAATGAAATCTGTGTGCCCATCACAGCGAGGTAATACACAGTGAGTCCATAACCATTAGAGCAACAGCAAACAGGTTTCTAGAATCCCCAGACAGAGAGGTTTCCTAGTGAGGCCAGTGTTTCCTATTTAACCCCCTCAGAACATTGCATAGTGATGCCTGGCATCCTTTCTGCAGTGCATCTGTGGTACCACCGTACTGCTCTTTATTGAAGAGAAAGTGGAGGAGGAGTGAGTGGACATTTCCCAGGGTTACCTAAGAGAACTGACAGTCATGACTCATTAAAAGAGCATGAAATGAATTTAGTTAGGTTGTGACCACTTAAAAAAAACAGAATAGACAATATTGGAGTGCCTAGCAAGTCTTGTGTGATGCACATGTGTGTTTGGGGAAGTTGACCATGTAATTTATTCATCCCAACTGGGACACTTTTGGGTGTACAAGGGGGTGCTAATAATAATCATGCAGCAAACACAGCATAAACCAGGACTTCTCTGAGCCCGTGAGGATACACTGTCGCCCAACTACTAGCCCATGATGTAGAGTGCACTTGTTATTGAAGGCTGTGTTGGAAGAAAGTTCCCAGAACACTGATTTAGCGGCCGTCTATCTACCTCACCCTCCACCTCATCTTCCAAGATCCCACTTCTTAGTGATAATTGCTGCCACCCCATGAGGTGCTGTCTAAGGGTCTGGCCCCTACTGTGAACTCATTCAGTCCTTCCAACACCCCTTTGAGGCAGGTACTTCTATCAGAAAGGACTTTTTGAATATAAGGAACAAAAAATCAGCTCTGGCTCACCTAAGAGGTGATTAGTAGAAGAACTCACAATGCCAAAGATTGATGGAAGAGGAAGGGACCAGAGAGCCTGTTCCAGAAAGCCTGGGCAGCAGGACCCGGACAGTTGCTCCTGGACCAGCTGTGAAATGACTTAACCCCAGAGAGCTCCTCTCTCCTGATGTCACGTGCCCATGGACCAGTCCCGGTCCCTGGACCTTGGGTGCCAGACTGCTCCTGGTGTGCCCAGAGCATGGGGAAGCGCCCCCAGGGAGGGCAGGCCCTGGGATTCACCCTCCTTACACATCCCCCCCAGGGGATGGGGCCCTGCCAGGAAGGGAAGTGGGTGCTGAGTACCTACACCTGAGCTGTGCTGTCAGCTCCAGCTTACAAGTGAGAAAACGAGGCGTAGGGGTGGTTTCTCTTGGGTTTTACTCACATGGAGTAAATGGCAGAGCTTGTGTGCACCCCACGCCTGCCTGACTCCCCAGCCCTCCTCGGCCACCCTGCTCTTTCCAGTCGGTTTTCTCCTCTTCCCTGAACCCACCACCCTTCACCTTTGCCAGGCCACTTGCATTCCAAAGGGGATTCCCCTTCCCACTTCTTCCTGTTCACAGGGGTCTGGAATATACCCCCTCTTCCAGGAAGCCCTCCCTGGATGAGTCATCTCTACCTTCCATACTGTTGGAATGGCCAGCCTGGGGCTTCTCTGTTCCTTTGTTTCTAAAGTGAAGAAAGTGATATGCATCCCATAGGGTCGTTTTAAATAAGGCAACATACCTAACAGAACTTTGTACCTGTGCTAGTCAGCTCGGGCTGCCCTAACAAGATGCTACAGACCAAGCCGCTTAAACAACTGACATTTGGTCGGGGGAGGGAGGAGGGCACTTCCAGCTGACGACCACATCCAGGGGGTGGTCATGGGAGGAGGAAGGGCAGGTCCCTGGGGTCAGAGAGGCCAGGGAACTGACCTCAAGGCCAAGGAAGCAAACCAGAGCAATCGTGAAATTCTGGATGCAGGGATGACTTTCAGTCAATGAATCCCTTGTCCAAAGCAACTGACACATCTGGAAAAAAAAAAAAAAAAGCCACAAGGATGCTAAGGACTGATGCCTTCATTCTTGCCAGTTCTAACTCTTCAAAATGAAATTTCACTCCTTGGTGGCATTTCCAACTGCAGAGAGTGCACTTAGTAAATCTCCCCCTCTGTCTCTCTCCTCCCTTCCATCCCCTCCCTCCCCAACTTTGCCGCTGTGCCCTCCAACCCGGCTCCGGCTCCCCGCACAACCCAGGTGTCTCTCCTGCTGTACGACTCCACCCGGATGAGGCGGCTTCTGTCCAAGGCCGTGGTGATCGATGACGATGACGATGATGAGTACCCCTGGAGGCAGAACGCGCACAAGTATTACCTCCACCTGCTGCTCAGCCTCTTCCTCTTCCTCTGGTTCCTTCTGGGAAATTACTGGGTCTTTTCTGTTTACCTGCCTGAGTTCATTCCCCCTTTCCAGCAGCCTCAGGAGTACTGTGACAAAACCCTGTACCTCTTTGCGGTAGGGGTCCTCGTGCTCAGCCACACCGTGCTGGTCCTACTCGTCCTGGGCAGCAGCTGTGTCTATGTGTGGTCCAGGTGGAGGTCTGTGGCCGAGGAAGACTGAAAAGTGTCCCCCTCCCTGGCACACGCAGGCACACATATGCACACACACAAATACATGCACATACATGCACAAATACACACATGCACACATACATGTGCACAAATACATACACACATATACACATGCACAAATGTGCATGCAGGTGCACACACACAAATACGCACCACATGCACAAATACACATGCACGTATACACATGTACACACGCACAAATGCACACATGCACACACACAAACATGCATGCACACATACATGTACATGCACACACATGTACACACATGCAAAATACACATGCATACACATATACACATGCACAAATACACACACTGTTGCAGAAGAGAGGCATGCTGTAAAGACAATAAAACCTTCCCTGCAGGCATTTAAGAAACCACCAAAATGCTCTGAGTGTTCTAGCAGACTAGAGAAGCGCTTGCCTGCCTGGACCTGGGAAAGGCCCTTTTGCTCTTTTCAGAGCCAGGATTTTGTATTCATAAGCGTTTTCACAGTTGTTTTTTTTTTAAGGGGACGAGGCAAAGAATGGGAGAGCTTTTCAAATCACCGTTGCAGTTCCAGTGACTGATGAGAGCGAAGTTTGTTCTTGTTACCGCTGCTACCACCGGGCTGTCATTCAGCTCCAGGGAACCTTGAAGTTATAGAAAGAGCGCAGACACATCTTGGCTTTACTTGCCAGGGCGGCTTTTGTTATGAAAAGGAGAAAGGTGCTCTTATTTAATGAGTCCAGCTGCCTCTGGGGAAAGTTAAGAAGCACATTCTCCCAACCCCAGATCAGCTGGGTTCGCTCTGACAGGTGACAGGTATCCCAAGGACAGTTATAAAATCTGCCAAGGTCAGTAAGCAGATTTCCCGTCCGGGCTGTGGTCCGGCCCACCTGCCTGGCATCGCAGAGAGAGCATTCCTGTCACAGTGAGCTCTGAATGGTACTCTCGCAGATTCTTTGCATGGCCTTGAGTCTGCTTCTTTCCCTGCTTATCTGTGTACATCTCTCTGATTCGCTGATGGCATAAACCAGTTCTGTGTGTTTTGACCAGACTGCATGCAGTGTCATTAATGTAGGTGCTTTTGGTCCCTGAGTTTAAATATTATACAGGAGCAAATCTACTTAACAGCAGGTTAGGGTTTGGAAAGCTTCTGTAAATCCATTTGTTTGGAGGTCTGTGATGACTGTATGTCTATGATAGCCACCACTGTCATGCCCTCTCGCCGCTTTTGTGAGATGAGGTTCCTGGGAGCTGTGGTGCTGTGTCAGGGTGTCAGCCCCTGGGCGGCAGGGAAGGGGCTACACCTTAGAATCTTGGATGAAGACTGTCATGTGTGTTTCTAGGGGCAGTGCCCGGGGGAGTGTGGCACTGGGGTAATTGTACTTCTATCCCAGCCACATGCACAGCCTCTGTATATTTTCAGATGGAGCTGGGCTGCATGTGTGTGTGTGTGTGCACGTGCGTGCGGTTGGCGGCCAGTGTGGGGCACCTTCCTTTATCAGAACTGTCAGCTCAAACCAAGAGAGGCTTATTCCTCTTCATGGCTTTAAGAGAAAAGGACCCATAAGTCCCATGGAAAGTCACCATTCAGTTTGGAGGCATCTGTCCCCTGGAGTCACGTTTGGTCCTGGTCTCCTCCCAGGTGAGAAGAAGGTGCTGGCTGCGCCCTCTGCTGGGCAAAGGGGGGATAGCCCTTATCCTGCCCCTGTCCCTCTGGGTACTTTCTGGTTTCCTTTTCACTAGAGCCATGGAAGATCAGAGGGTTTGCAACTTGCAGATCATGCCCTCATCTGTGATGCCTGATGCCATTCTCATTGTGCCCCAGCATTGCCCTCTCCGTGATGGGGGCCAGGGAAGGTCTGCAGGCTCAGACTCTGGGGCAGTCAAGGTATTCCATGGGCGCCCTCACCCTGCTTTCCCTAGGTGATGACTTGCCAGTCACTCCCAGTTACTAAGCTAATGTTTGGACACAAGTGAACACAGCTGAAAGCCAATGGAACCCATGTCTAAGGTCAACCCAGGCCACATATCCGCTAATGTCCCAGACACTGACTCCTGAGCAGGAAATTTGAAAAGAATGTCCAGGCTGCAGCCTAAAAAAGTCAGCCAAGCCTACAGAGAGAGGGAAAAGCCGGACTCCGTGCTCACAGCCTGGCACCCCCCTGCAGAGGCAGGCTCCCCCTGGAGCACAGGGGCCACGCCGCTGGCCTGGGCACGCTGTTGCTGAGGCTGGCAAGCAGCTTTGCTCTCTCCTGCTAGCTCGAGTCATGGCTGTCCGCTGGGTTGGGAGTGACTCTGAGGCTGCATTGAGACACACAGTGCCGGAACTGGAGAGCCTGCCTGCCTGTGGTAGGGGAGGGGAGGGGAGGGGAGGGGTGACAGCTGTGCCGTGACAGACATGTCCAGATGTTCCCATGGAGGGTGACTCTGGGGTTCTGAAGACAGAATAAATGCGGTGAGGACAGGTGCATCTCAGCACTCTCCTCACCTCAGAGTGACACTAAGACACTTTGCTGGTGGCCTTGTGAGTGACTTACATGAGGAGTCTGGCTGAGGAGAGAAAATGAGACGTGGAGGCTGCACATTTGCCTCCTCTCCACCGTGAGGGAGAACATCACTGCCTCTCTCTCGCCTGTGGGCAGCAGAGATCCGGGCCCCGGGCACCTCCCATGCCAGGGCTTCCGAGGCTTTGTTCACAGTGCCCTGGCAAAGTTGGAAAGAGCTTGCGAGAAAATCATGGGCATCAGCACAGCTGTTGGCAGATGAAGGATACTGCCTAGTGTTTTGGGTCCATCAGTGGCCAGGTCGCAAGTGTTGGCGATGCCCAGTTTCTGATACGTGTGACAATTCCTGGAGTGTTGCAGAAATCTTTTTCTTGGTAGAGGTGATGTCTAATCAAATATGCCTGTAAAAGTAGCAGAATATCCCCTGTCCCAAATGTGGCTTGGTGGAAAAGGATTTATTTCCTTCCTTCCTTTCTCTGTTTGTATTTGTATCTTATATCACAACAAATTGGGGAGGGTCTTTAAACACTCTATTTGATACAATAAAATAAAGGGAAAATATATAGTGAAAAATGGAACTATAGGAAAAGAAAAATGACCAGAGATTCTCAACCTTTTTTTCCCTCCCCTCACCCTAGAGGGAGTGGTGAAGAAGGGAGCTCATTCTCATTTGCCCCCCCACTCCTTACAGTGGAGCATATAGGGCATAGGTCCTAAATAATTGCTAAAACCTGGACTAAATCGTCAGCTTTGAGTTTCCTTGCCACCAAAGCAAAAAGGGAAATATGAAGGTCAGCTATGACTTGCAGTTTCCAAGGAGTAAAAAATATGCCCCCGCAGGAGAGATACAGGTCAGTTCTAAAAGGCCGTGTGCATGTGCATTCATTCAGGGAGGGGACACTGGGTGATTCAGGGGGTGACATCATCAGCATGCTACACCAACACGCTAGCAGGCTTTGAATGGTAATTTACCAAGGTCTCCTTCAAAGGGACAGTGACATGGTCATGACGAGGCACATTTCAGGAAGGAAGTTCAGGGCCAAGGCAAATGGCCCATGTCTGTGGTTCTCTGAAGGTCTGGCTTAATCCAGGGCTGACATTCGAAGTGCAGTAGGGAGTGATGGGCTGTGGGCCCTCGGTGTGACTCTGTCACACTGTCTCCCCCACCTGGGCTTTTGATAGAAGATGGGCATCGCGAGCTCACAGTTGTGAGCTTGCCCTGGAGCCCGGACCCCTCCACAACGATGCCCAGTGGGCTGCGTACCCCTGCAGACAGAAAGCGCCGAGTCTGCCCAAAACACGGCCATCCCTCCTCTGCAGAACGTCCTAAGGTAGTGATGTTCTGGGGGAATGAACAAGGGAACAGCTGAACTTTCCAGAAGGTATGAAAACTCAAAGAACAGACCCATACGGCTGGGAGGGGTCATCAGTTGTTCCCTTCTGAGAAAAGACTGCATCAAAAAGAAAGTCTATGCTGAAGTCACTTAATTTTATTTGCTATGTTGGGCACTATGCTAAAAACCACCTTGATCCTATTCTTTGCCTGACTCTACAGTTCCAACTGCTGTTGAACGCAGTGAAAGGGGATTGTTCCAGCGGGGTCAGCCACACTAGTGCTTCTCGGACCTCAGAGAACCAACAGAACCACCCACGGGTGGGCTTCAAATGCAGCGGCCAGCCCGCAGGTATTTTGATTTGTGGGACCCCACTGATTCTGATTCCGTGAGTTAGAGAACCATGTGTTGTGCCCTCAGGCCACACAGGAGGCACCTACTGACCCTGGACGGTCCCATCTTGGTGGCAACCATGAAGGCAATATGTTACCGCCAGTATTTCCTGTTATTTCTGTCTGTTTTAGGATAAGAACGGCAAAGTGGTCAGTAACTTCCATCTTCGTGTGCCTGAATCTTGTGCTTCATTTCCTCGTGGGCCCTTTCAGTTTGCTGAAGTAAATTTGGTGCCTCCCTGAGGGCCCTCAGGGGAGAGACTCCTCTAGGCATTGCTTGTTCTTAAACCAGTGGGATTCCCAAGGGGCAGACTGTATGCAGAAGCCACGGACCATCAGGGGCCTGTTCCAGGCAGATTTTGCTCCATAGAACTCATAATCCTCAGGTGGATAGATGAGTTTGTTGTGAAGAGTCTAGAAAAATGAATTAACAGAAAATCCTTCTTAATGATTCTAGTGGTAATTTTCCTTTTTCTGAGTGTAGAACTGAGAAGAAAATGGATCTCTCTTTCATAGAGATCGAATTCAGTCATTCAGCGTTCAGATCAGCAGGTATCAGAGCAGCCGAGGGATCGCGGCTATCTCGGGAGACAGCATCTTGCTATTCAGCAGAAGGGAGGTAGGAGGTGTGGGTTTTCACATACATCTTGTATTGTTTTCTCTAGAACACGTCCTTTGTTAGATCAGTTAGCTTTTAAAGTTTAAAACTTTCTTACTGCATTGGATGGAAGTAAAGTGCCACTTCAGAGGAAAAGAAAAAGCAGCTGGTACTTTCTGCAGGCTTGGACCAGACCAGGTGTGGTTTTAAGGATTCACACATACGGTACATTCTAATCAGGCTCCTGGAAAGGCTCACGACTCCAAATCCCTCTGTTCTCATCGCTTTCTATTCATCCCAGTGGTGAGGGACGGGTCCCCTGCCCTAAATAGGGTGGCTTAACACACAGCCTCGGACACTGAACCAATGAGACTGGCAGCATTTTATGAATCACATCTGAGTCACTCACAGCCCAGGGAGGACACAACGTGGGATGCAGGGCCACTTGGAGGTCACACGTGGGAACAGAGTGAACCACCAGGGCTGCAAGGGGTCATGCTTTGTAATAACAAGACAACGGGGTAACCTCTGGTTCTGCAGGAGGACGTGATTGGTATGCCTGAGTAGTTTCACAGGCTGGCCAGGAGGTGAAACCTGTTAGGTTGAGGACCAGGTGGGGTGTAGCCAGGCTGACTGATCGGGGAACTAGATGGTAAGGAGCCTTCCCCGCTGGGTAGAGGCAGATATGCTGCAAGCATGGGACTCACAGCTAGGGGCCCTGTGAAGCTCAAAGATATCAAGGCAGCCCATGAAATTTTAGGCTTTATAATAAATGCATCCTCCAAGATTAATCCCTGCCTTTATTAATTGGCCGTATTCCCTGGGTTACTTAGTCCTGGAGTCCAGGTCTGGCTTTGAACTTTCTCAACAACCAAAGCAGCAACGGAGATATAATCAACGGTGAGATATACAGTGTCCGTAAAGTTTAAAAAAAAAAAAGCGCCTGCCCCCCGAAAGCATCGATCCCCGGGTTAGAACATTCACTGTCTCCTTCCTGAGCCAGCTCTGCCCCTGGTCGGCAGCCCTGAGCTCCTTCTAAGGATTTTCCCCACAATTGCAAAAATCTTGCAGTCTGATTGGATTCTTCCAAGCCAATTTTTAAAAAACCCTTTATCTCTTCATTTGAATATTTCAGCTTTTAAAAGGTCCTGTAACCTGTACTTTGCCACACACACACACACACAAGGCATTTCACAAATCAATCTATTGTTTGTAAGTTTGTTTATAAAGAAGCCAGTTTCAGTTCAATTCCTAGTTCACAGAGGCAAGGGGATGTAGCCCAGGGATTCCCCTGGGATCCCTCGTACCAGCCCCGCGGGCCCAGCCCAGCTGCAGCAGGTGTTGAAGCTAAAGGCTCACACCTGCAGCCCTTCCTGGGCCCTGCCCCCCACCCCCGGCTTGTTTGGGTAGAGCCTTCCTGCCTGGAGATGCATGAGTTATCACTCCCACGTGCATGCACGCGCACACACACTCTGCCAGTTATCCACTGCTAAGGACTGCGTGGAGAAGAGGGCACCCCTGCTCCAGGGCGGGCCAAACTCCAGTGCTCCCCGAGGGGTCAGGCCAGACTTCACGGAAACCACATCCTTTCCCAGCATTTTCCTTTTCCCTGTTCTTCCTCCCTTTCTTGCATCCCAGGGTCTCCTGAGACCACTCCCTGAAGAAATCACGTTACACGAAGCTGCACCTCAGGCTCTGCCTCCAGGGAACCTGACCCAGGACCAGTCTATTTCTCCACAGCTGGAGGCAGGAGATAAATCAATAGGCTAGTCCCTTTTATAAGCCCTTTTATTTCCGCAAAATGACTGTTTAAAAAACTTTTTATAATTTTCATTATAAAAGTGACACATGCGTATGGCTAAAAATTTAAGGAGTGTCAAGGGGTATAAAAATGTAGAAGTTTCAAACCCCATCTTGGAGCCCCAGGCCCCAAAAAGATCAGCAGAGTTCACTTTTCAGTCTCCTTTCTGAACGTGCCTATGTATATTTAAGCATAAATATATGTGATTTTACATGGCTTATATCACATTATTCATGCTATTCTGCAACCTACTTTTCTCCACTCATATACCGTGAACTTTTTTCCATTATCAATGCAAAGAGATCTGCCTCAAAAATGACCAACATTCGTAAGACTCATTTACAGAGGCACATTCTCTGTAAACTGGCGTGGTCCATCATTTCTGTGAATCAGGATGTTAAAACTAGTCATTTGACATTTTATTTTGCCAAATGAATAACAGAGAGCTTAGTTTGAAAAGACAGTTGTCAGTTCCCCACTTGTGTGAGCCTGACTGAACCCCAACACCCATGAAATGATCGAGGAGCCTTTTAGATCATGTGGACTCACCTGAGGGCAACTCAGTGGTCCCCAGCAATGGATTCAAGCTCATGAGAGAAAAGAAGTTGATCTGATTCTGCAGTATTCACATCCACAAATCCACATACCTAGGAAGCAAGCTGTCCTTCCAATGGCGCACCTGTGTGTGAACGTATGTGTGCAACTAAGATATATTAGGTGGTGAGTACCAGATGGAGGCAGCACCCAAATACCACAGAAACTATAAAATGTGTTTTAAGATACAAAACAAAAATGATAATTTACCACAAAGAGATACCATCTCACACTCGTTAGGATGGCTGCTGTAAAACCCAGGAAATAACAAGTGTTGGAGAGGATGTAGAGAGATTGGAACTCTTGTGCACTGTTGGTGGGAGTGGAAAATGGCGCAGCTGCTGTGAAAAATTGTATGGAGTTTCTTTAAAAGAGTAAAAATAGAATTGCCATATGATCCAGCAATCCCACTTCTGGGTCTATACCCAAAGCAACTGAAGGCAGAGAATTGAAAAGATACTTGTACACCAGTGTTCACAGCAGCACTGTTCTCAACAGGCAAAAGGTGAAAGCAACCCAAATGCCCATCGATGGAGGAATGGATAAACAACACGTGGCATACACATACTGTGAACTAATACTCAGCCTTAAAAGGGAAAGAAATTCTGACATATGCCTCAACATGAAGGCACCTTGAGAACGTTATGCTGAGTGAAATAAATCCGTCACAAAAGGACAAATACCGTATGATTCCACTTATGGGAGGTGCCTGGAGGACTCGAATTCATAGAGACAGAAAGTCGAATGGTGGTTGTCAGGGGCTGGAGGAGGGGAAAAGAGATAGTTAATGTTTAATAGACTTTCAGTTTTGTAAGATGAGATGCTCTGGAAATGGAAGGTGGTGACGGCTGCACAACAATGTGAAAGGACTTAATGCCACTGAACTGTGCGCTGAAACTACGGTTAAAATGGTAAATTTCATGTTATGTGTGTTTTAGCACAATTTTAAAATACATAAATAAAATCACGTATTCCTCAGTCCTTTCAAGCCTCCCCAGAATGATGGAATTGCCCAGAATTAAACAACTGGCAAGGACTGGGCCATTCAGTCATTCCGTGCATATGTCAGGGTTCACAAGCTCACAGGCCCAAAACCCAATCTCACTCTTAGTTGACTGAGGTCTTAGTGCCCCACCTTCGGGTCACTGGTTTCCTTGGACTTAGCGGGAGGGGGATGAGGGGAGAGTTAGGGGTGGGGAGGGATGCTGGTGGAAGGAACCATGGGAACTTTAAGCCACCCAGGTGAACACCGGAAACAATCAACCCAGCGGAATGAGGAAGGAGATGATAGAGGATAGAGTTTCCAGCTGCACAGAAGTGACTAAAAGAAGAAACTGAGAAGCCCCAGGAGAAGTGTCCCATCCTTACGGAAAAGGGGTTAAATGTGTGGAGTCTGAGCCCTGACTGTCAGGTTGGAATCCTAGCTCTGGTAATGGTAGATTCTAGTGTGATCGTGGTCATACCTTGACATTCTCTGTGCCTCAGTCTGCTCATTTGAAATAAGCTTAAAACAGCGCCTGGCACATGGAAAGTGGAGTAGAAGTATTTGTTCAGTAAGAGAAAAGGTCCTCCATTTCATCTTCACTTTGAGGATGCCTTAAGGACTGGACGGTTCTAGAGCCATCCAGAGGGGAAACTGCAGAGGTGGAGTGTCCCTTCTAGAGAAGCAGCAGAGCTGAATGACCATTTCTTCCATCAGTTTGGTTACAGGGTGACGGATCCACCCAGGCGTCACAACTGCCCTGCCCTTGACCCATCACGCCAACACGTCTAGTTCTTGGAAGGTGGACACAGCTAGTGTTTTTTAATTTGAGTAAGTAATTCATGAACATAGTACAAAATTCAAAGGCATAAAAGGCTGTTTGGTGAAGCAGAATCTCCCTCCCCAGTGACAAAGTTCTTACCAGAGACCACCCTCCTCCCCTCTCCCCACTGTGTTTGATTTCCTGTGAAAGGAAGGAAACCCTTAAATCAAATGGATTTGCTCTTCAGGGAGTTGGTTCAGATGGGCAGCAGACAGTTGCCCAGGGAAAGCCTGTCTGTAAAAGCTGGTGGCATCAAGGGACTTGGGGAGGCCACCAGCAAGATGTTTAGAAGTGGGGTCCTGCTTCCTGCTGGGTGACCCTGCAGGTGGGTCATCATCTGCCATGTTGTCCCTGGGCTGTTTCTGTTTCTCTCCTCCCTTAGTATGAACTCTGAAAACAGTAGCTTTGGGTTTCTTATAAGCCTTTTGAGATTAAGGCTGAGAGCCCCCACTTTTTCTCGTCAATGTGGAAGACATCAGTTTCTTAATCCGTGTACAGATAGGACACTGAGGAATAACAGAGATCAGCATCAGAGACCTTCCACCCCACCCCTGCTTCACCCTCCTTCTTTTTGTTCCCTTTCCTTCGCTTTCATTTCTCTTCCCCACCCCCAAGTGCACACTAAACACAATGAGCAGTGCCTGGGCTTCCCATGGATTTATGATTTATGGTTATTCAGCTTATTATCTAAGTGGTTTTGCCAGGTAAAATATTAAGGCACCACTGCCATTATAACCTTGTCTTCCATGATCTCATTGGCAGCTGGTGTTGCCATGACAACTGGGCTGGAGAAACTGGTACTGAGTTTCAGTGGAAGACGATGCAAACACTGTTGTGCGTGTGTGTGTGTGTGTGTGTGTGTGTGTGTGTGCGCGCGCGTGCAGACTTCCCATCATGTATATCTGTTGTGCAGGGAGCCATGAATTTCTCAATCCTCACCTTCTGCTTCTCCTTCCAATGTGGTCAAAATTAGCTTCAGAGCTCTAAATCAATTAGAAGGAAGCTTTGGAGGATGATTTCTTTGTGTGGCTTTTGAGTAGCAAATTGGAACCAGGGACACATAAGAAATATTTTCGAGGCTTTTTACCCACGTGAAATGAAGCAACTACATCCACTGGATGTCGCTCTTTTAAAAGCACCTTGGGCCTAACTTATTTATCGTCTTCCTGTAATTCCCTTATTAGTCATAGAGAGTCAGAGCTAGAAGGGACCCCAGATGTCATCTATCTGATCTCCTTTTCATTTAGATGAGAAAACTGAGGCCCAGAGAGGCTAAGTGACTTGCCCCCATACAGTACGCAAAGTGAGAGGCTATTGGCTCTGGAATCACACTGCTTGGCTGAAATCCTGGCTCCAGTGTGTATTTACTGTGATTTCAGCCAAGTGACTTAGCCTCTAAGTCTCAGTTTTCTCATCTGTAAAATGGGAATTATAGTGAGAGCAACCTTACTAGGTCGTTGTAAGGAGTAAGTGAGAGAATCCATGATGTTGGACATATGAAGCCCTCAATAAATTTCATGACTATTACCCAGGGTTGCAATGAGAATCAGTGACAAAATGGGACTAAAATCCAGCTCAGCTAACTCCTACTTAAACGGGACCCTTTCCTATTAATCAGGTCCTGTCCTTTGTTTCTTTTGTGTGTGTGTGTGTTACTTGTTACCCAGGGAAGAGTGGAAGCCCCTTTGGAGATAGGGGTTGTCTTTTCTTAAAACCTCCTCTAAAGTGTGTACAATGCATGCCCTAGGTACCCTGTGGATACTTGTTGATTTGAGGATAAACATTACACGGTTCATGCACTCACGGAACGTGGATTGAATGTACACGCATGGCTGTAGTGCAGGAGGGAAAGAAGGAGAAAAAACTTAAGGATGGAAGTGAACATTTTTTGATCACCTAGTATGAAACGGGGCATTTTGCTAATAAGCTCTTTAGAAATGCATTTAATCATCACAGCAATCCCACGAAGGGCACATATTCAATCCCATTCTACAAAGAAGAAAATTCAGACCGAGTGGGTCTGCAGCATACCGGGGTTCACATGGCAGGTTGACAGAGCTGCGTTTCCACCCACCTTTTTACTGCAAGGCGCTGCTGATGCCCTCAGTACACTGTGTGGTTCAAAAGAATTTCTCACCCCCTCTGTGAGCCAAAAGCACATTTCCTGAGGTGGTGAGAGAGACTGATAGATACCTTTCCATCACTGACACAGAGTGTACAAAGCACAGTTGTGTAACTCCGAGGGTCCAAAATATTCTCCCAGTCAAACTTGACTGGCATTGAGAGTCACACCAGGCCGGGTGGCTTTGCAGAATGCCACTTGTTTGAACTTCCTTTCATCACTCTGTCAAGAGTCAGAGCAATGCAGTGGAACCTCACAGTCCTGCTCAGAGGAGCAAGCTGTTCTGGGGAAATTTATTTCAAAGGATATTCTGAATTAAAAACACGCCCACTTGGGAGGGGGCAGTGATCCTATATCGTATATCCTATATCCTAGGTAATGAGGCCATTAAAGCAGCTGGTCTCCTCACATCTTATGTAAGAGTGGCTTAGTCTCTGGGTGAGCTGGGCTAAACAGCACAGAATTCAACCGAGTGAGCCATCCCTAACCTGGAGTTAAGGATGAAAGTCAGATGTGGACAGGGTGTCTGAGTCCTACGTAACAGGGCCCAGAGGGAATAACATGTAGGCTGCCACAACCACTATGCTTATTAAAAATTTATTTACACTATGTTTATTTGGGCTTGGGGAATCAGGGAGACCGATGAAGATTTGGAGGAGATTAAGGGGCCCTCCCTGGCACTACACGACGTTGCAAAACTAATGGCAAGTCTATACTTTGGAGACAGTCTTACCTCTGGCGAGGAAGACCCAGCCCTGTCTCCCAACCTGTGTCACTGTGTGCACGTTACTAACCTGATTTACGGCACCTGCTGAAAAGACAGTGTCCCTCCGCTGAGTTATTGGGGGTATTATGTGAAGTAAAATAGGTGGGAACTATGATAAAACCCATCAGATGGAGACATCTTTTTAGTATCAATAGCCTCATCGTTTTTATTACACATCACTTTCTGAGTCACCAAATTCTCGGTGTGTTGCAGTGCCATTTTTGCATCCCAGTCATACCCAGCAGGCAGGTATTCCTCAAACACGTACTGACACCCGGTTTCAACCCCGAGGTGACTATGCGGACCTCGAGCGCGGCCCGCAGCAGGGTCTGGATTCCCTCACCCAGGGCTGGAGGGGGCGCTCTCCAGAGCCGGGGCAAGGGGACGTTCCCCATCGTACGGATCTTTCTCTCCCAGTGGAGAAAAGCACCGGAAAGCGGCTCTTACATAACTGGGATGATGTAACCGCTGGCGGCTCGGGAGGGGCTGGGCGGAGGCACCGGGAGTGCGGGGCCGCGGAACTCTGCGTGCGGCGTGCGCCCCACCATGCTCCTCTACCGCAGCGCCGCGTGGTTCGCCAAGGGGCTGCGCGAATACACCAAGTAAGGATGCCAGGGTACCGCGCCGAGGGCCGCGGGCCACGGGCACTGCCGGCCGCGAGGCGGGGCCGTCTGGCTGTCACGTGGCCCACCTCAGCGCTAACGGGGACGCGCCCGCGGCTTGGACCCGCTAAGCGACAGTGGCGGCCGCTGGCTGGCAGCCGGCAGATACAAGTGGGGGCGGCTGGCCTGGTCCGACCCTTCCGCGCTCCGGGACCCGGCTGGCTCCGGGGGGCGGGGCTTGCGCCCGGGGGCGGGGCTTTGCCGCCTTGGGGTCCCACCCACTGACGTCAGGCGGCCCCGGCGCCTACGAGCCTCCTGGGCGTTACCTTGGCGCCTTGCTAGGCAGGCTCCGCTTACTGCCTCCGTGGTTTTAGGGGGTGCCACTTCTGGGGATGGAGAGATGGTTTTTAGTGTTTCTCAATCCTATATGAACATCAGAATCACCGGCAGAGATTTTAAGGTACCAGTTTTCAGGCCCTCTCCCTAGAGATTATGATTCAGTTGGTGTGCACTGGGGCCTATACTGACGTTTTATAAGAATCCTACAGGTGATTCTCCTAAGCAGCCCATTAATCTCTAACAGACTTCCTTTTCTCCCTGCACTAGGGCTTTTATCAGTTCCCAACGCAGCCTGGGCAGATTTGTATCATCCCAGGACCCCAGGCGTCATTCCAAGGGGAGACAGCTGCTGCTGCTCCCATCTCTTCACCCCTCACTTTTGGGAAAAGTGCAGACGCTCCTTAGGGGTCAGTGCTGCAGAGAATGTGGGACGTGTAGCTGTCATCCCTGAGCCGCTGAGTTTAGGTGAATACATACGCTGGCAACCTCTCTCTTTCAAAGGGGTGTGCTCGCAGTGGCCACCATTTGCTGGGTCTTTCCATGTTACACAGAATGCAGCAGGAAGGGCTTGAGTCAGCTTCCTGCCCCAGGAAGGCAGGCTTCTAAAAGTCTCTCCCCAGACTCTTTCGTAGAATTGGAGGGATGCAAACTTAGGCGAGTTTCCCTGCTGTTGTGCATTTAGTGAGTTGGAGGGGAAGACTACACTTTTGTGAGAGTCTGTAGTTTTGCTTTACAATGTTTTTTTCTTAGGACATCTGTATTTTTATAAAGCTTCCCTGTATTGGGCCCCGAGGCAGCAAAATCTAATCAGTTTCCTAAAACTACCTGAAGCTAAGAATTACCAGGGGCAATTAAACACCAGTGACTGACTGCTGAGCCCCTAGTGGGTGTGGGTGGGACCTAAGCAAATTCCATGTTGGTAAATTGGGAGGAACGTGCTGGGAGCTTGCCACCGGGTGATTTCTGTACTAGGGGTTCAGGAAACACTAAAGACAGTGGTTGCTGAGCTTGAATCAAAATCACCTGGAGGGCACGTGAAACCACAGATTGCTGGGCCTCACCCTGAAATGTCTGACTCCACAGACATTCCCAGGTGATGCTGGTGCTGCTTGTCTGGGGACTGCTCTGAGCACCACGGGCAAGGTAGATGGTGGCCTAGGCTGGATGCTGAAAGAATGGAATTGTCCATGGGCTTTGTCACCTACCATCTTGTGACCTTGGGCAAGTCATTTGCTTCTCTCTGTTTGCAAAATAACCACTGATATGGAGAGTTTATAAAGATTAAAAACAGAGGGCAGGAGGATACCAAAAAAGCTGTCTTATTATTAACAACAGATTGGATCAGGATGGAATCCTTGTGTTGAAGGCAAAGGACAAAGGGAGGCTTGCAGGCCAGCTTGGCACCACCCACTTGGCAACTGGCCCCTGGCCTGGAGTTTGAGGAAGAGGTTTAATCCACAGGAGCCGCCCTCAGCAAAACATAGTCTCTAATAGGATCAACGTGGTGGCCCAGAGGCTAAAGTCTCCTCTAGCTGTGTCCCGGAGGACAGCCCCTCCGCTCCTGTCCCTGGGAGGAAGGGGCTCTTGGGCCTGTTCCCCGTGGGGTACTCCCTCGGGGCCTGTTCTCTGTGGCCTGCTCTTCTTCCAGCCCTGTTGTGGTTCGGGAAGCTCTCACTCGCGCCCCACCAGTGCCTTCTGTCCAGGCCCCTAGTCACTGACTCCTTGCTCTTCTTGTTTTTCCCCTGGGGGGAGGTCTTTAGGGTTTCTGTTTACTTATTTATATGGAGGTGCTGGGGATGAATCCCAGGACCTCGTGCATGCTAAGCCTGCGCTCCACCACTAAGCTATACCCTCCCTGCCTCTTGGCTCTTTGTAGGGAAACTTTCTTCTGTAAGAAAATCCTTTCACGGTGGTCCTGGGACCCCCACTCTTAGGGGAAAACAAATCTTCCAGCTTCATCTTTGCTTATAGTTTCAAACACTCTCAAATTCCCTAATGATTTGAAGCATGGGGGCAGGGGGAGTGGGCAGCTGCAAATGAAGAGCTTAATTTTGAATGTGAAGGGTATTCATGTCATTATTAATAACTAATAATAATAGCAACTGCTGGTTTTTGAATTCTTTATTCCAAGTGTGTGATAAATGCCTTACGGACATTATCTCACCTAGGCCGCCCCGTTTGTGCAGATGAGGCGAGACAGGAGCGCAGAAAGGTTAAGCCGACACATGAGCGTGCACAGCTGATAAGAGGCAGAGCTGTGCTTTAAAGCCAAGTTGTTTGATCCAAAGCCCTCATTATTGATATTATTTTTAGTTTCAAGTCAGCCTTTCAGGAAGCCTTGGAACAGGCAGAAGTCTTACTTGCCCCACTAAGTGGGCTGCTTAGTGAACAGCAGAAGCAACGAGAGGGCCGTCCTCCGAGCTGCCCTGGGTGTTTGGGCGAGTCACAGCCCGTGGGAACAGGAACATTCTTCTTGGTCTCTTGACTGCCCCTGTGGCAATGCCTTCCAAACCAAACCCAAGCTCATAAACATTCTTTGGCCTCTTCACCAGTGTCCAGGCATGTAATTGGCCGTTGTGCTGTACTGGGGCTTGGGGCAGGAGACCAGCTGTTGGCAGTCTCTATGTAAACAGGGTGTGGGGAGGGCACTGGGAGTCTTCCAGAACCTTCAGGGGAAAGAGTTGCATTCTACGTTGCAGGGAATCGGCTCTTTGGGTGAGAGTTGCCACCTGAGACCAAGCCTGCCATGTGGGAAGAGCTCCGCCCTCAGGGTCTCCTCCTGCCAGTCCCCCTCCATCCTGCCTCCACCCCCTTGCCAATTTTGTAACCAGGAAATGCTAGGATGGTGAAGACAGGAGGTATCTCAAAAAGCAGAGAGAAACAGTCGAGGAGCTCAGGGTTGTCTCTATCCAACGTGATGCCTTTGTACAAATTAGAAAAAAAACACCGCCTTCTCAATGTGCTTTGCTGTCGTCTGGCAGAAAGTTGTCTTTTGCAGGATACAAATCTCCCATCGCTAGCGCCCCCTAGAGTTGTGCGGCACACACCCTGTGGCTCTGAAGGAGACTTTTCTTCCTCTGCAGGAATGCAGACATCATATAATTCTACCTGCCTCCTTGTTCATGCCCTATAGTGCCCAGCCCAGGAGTAGGTTTTCTCCCTGCAGGAGATTGTGTTCCCAGCTCCTGACAACCATTCCTTCTGTGGGTCTGCTGCTTCCAGGAGTGGCTATGAGTCTGCTTCCAAGGACTTTGTCCCTGATGACTTGGAGGTCCAAGTTCCTGGGAGATCCTTCTTGGTCACCGGCGGAAACAGCGGCATTGGAAAAGCGACCGCCATCGAGATAGCCAAGCGAGGTGAGCGGCCTGCTGACTCGTGTGTGCCCTGGGCCCCGAGGCCAGCCTGTGGTCGGTCCACACCGGGGAGAGTGCCCCATGTCATGGGCTGGTCAGGAAGACCCCAGCCAGCCCTGAACAGTGACCCCATGGTGATCGGCACAGCTGCCAGCTTTCTGAGCTGTGCGTTATGCTTCAAGCTGGAGGTGGACAGAACAGGTGACTAGAGGAGGCTTTCCTCGACACAGTTAATCACAGGGGAGCTAGAGTTCTGTCCACAGGCCAGTGCTTTCTGATAAAGAGCAGTTAGGGGCTCCTGCCAACCCTAGGTGTCTGAATCACCAGTGGAACCTTAAAACAAAAAAACTGGAATACCTGGTTCCTGTCTTCTCAACAAGAACAGGGTGGGAGTGCGGGAAGGAGATGGGGAGTCCGTCACAGTTTGGCTGTGGGCCTCTTTAAGAACCAGTGCCCCCAGAATAATTGTGGAGGGGAGGGCATTGAACTTCCTTCTTCCTTCCTTGTGTGCTGGTGTCTCTCCTCCAGGGTTAGAGCAGCTGGAGACAGCCTCCTCTTTCTCAAACCTAACCTTGATTTTGGAAAGTGGCTCTCTGGGTGCCCATAAATTATTCAACCAGCTGAAGTCTTCCTCTGGGTAAATACCAAAATTTCCTACATGAGCTCAAGTGCCTTGGGTCACTCAATGGCACTTGGTGGCTAGAAATGTCTGCTGTGACTCTCCAGAGCCACTTCTTGGGGGGAAAATGGTTGCTTTAGCGGGAGTTGGGGAAATAGGTTGGGAATTTATCACTTTCCAAGATAGTCGAGATGTTTTATTTTTTTCTCTAAAATTCAGTTAGGCATTTTCCAGGGGAATGTTACACCATTTGGAGCTGTATTTAATTATCTGCCAAGTCAGGGGGAAGATTAACTGCATCTCAGCAGCTGGGAGGTACTCTGAAGTGTTGTGGGGAGGAGGGTGAAACAGAGGGGCTGGTGGTGTGGTTAGCCTGTAGCCTCCCATGAAGCAGACCCCATTTAATAAAGTGGGCTATTTTAGGTGAAGAAAACAGGTTCTGCAATGATTACGTCTTCACGACTGCAGCCAGGGCATTCCCCTTAAATACGCCTTGGTTGATGATGGTATGGCCTTTGCTGAAATAGTCTGAGTGCCCTTTGTGGATTCAGCCATTCAGTAACTATTTATTGAGTTCCTGCTACATATCAGGCCAGTGCTTCTCAACTTGGGCTGAACATTACACTCACCTGGGGAGCTTTTAAAACATACCCTGGCCTGGGCCCATCATGTGGAGCTTTTGAAAACTTCCCAAGTGGGTCTAAAGTTCAGCCAGGTTGAGCCCTCTGTGTTGGGTACGCTGTGAGATGCTCTGGGAGGCAGGTGTGACCAAGACAGACCCTTCTTATACTTGATGTATTCAGATCCTTAAAAAATCAGGACGTTATCCCAGATGCATCATCAGTCAGCCCAGGTAGGCAGGAGGACAGGTTTCAGGATGCCCCTCTCTCTTACACCTGCTGCTCTGACTGTGGGGACCATCTGTCTAGATTTTCCAGAATAGTCGCAATTTCAGGTACTCTTTCTGCAAGCCCGTATGTCTTAATTCCTCATTTGGAAAAGCTGGTCTCCACAGTTACCACCATCGCTGTCCCTCACTGGTGGTTTTGTTCAATTCCACCAGGTGGCACAGTTCACCTGGTTTGTCGCGATCAGAACCGAGCAGAAGGTGCCAGAGGTGAGATCATCAGGGAGAGCGGTAACCGGGTAAGCTGTTCTCCGCGCCTCCCGCTGGGGCTTCCTGCCTCCAGGGTCAGGGACTTGGCGGGTGGGGGCTGGACTCCTGCCCCTGCTCCCTGAATTGGCAGTGGCCTGTGGGTGCTTCCGCTGTGGAGACAGCTTCAGCCCACAGTGTCGGAGCCGTGCGCTTCACAGGCTGGCCTCGACCCGGGGTAACGAGGGCAGTGAGGTTTGACTGGGGCCGGGGCCACAGCCTGCTGCGGAGACATTGCATGGGACAACGCACTGCTGGGGCTCCTCCCCCAGAAGGAGCCCACGTCAGTGAGACACGTCAGGGGGGACTCAGGGTGAGCCAAGCTGTGAACTGACCCAACGGCCCTCCGATAAAGAGGGACAACAGACAGCATTTTGGTCTTGATGAGAGCCACTTTGGGACGAGAGCTTCCAGCACTGGTGCACGTTCTGTGGTCTTCCTTTTCTAGAAGAGTTGGAACAAGGACCAGCTACCCTATTTGTGGGGCCCAGTGCAAAATGACAGTGTGGAACCCTTGTGTAAAAAACACTTAAGAATTTGAAGACGGAGGGCTTGGGGAAGGTATAGCTCAGTGGTGGAGCGTATGCTTAGCATGCATGAGGTCTTGGGTTCAAGCCCCAGTACCTCCATTAAAAAAAAAAATATATATATATATATAGATGGTGAAGGCAGAGTGTTAAAACAAGTGGGGCCCAGATGTGGGGCCCATGAAGCTGACCCCAGTGGAAACCCCTGGACCCACTGTAAGGCGGAGAGAAGGGGCCCCACACTGTCACTGAAGAGCGTCCTCCTTGCAGTCCTGCCTGGAGTTTCCTCCTCTGTCCTGTGCACCTGCTTCTCCAGCAGCCCCCACACCTGAGGGGCCGTGGGAGGAGCCTGGGGAGAGGCGGACAATGCCTCACTCCCGCAGGCTGGGACTGTGGCCAAACGAAAAAAATGCCCCAATCTAGAATGGGATATTTTGCATCTGCTCATGAAGGTTATTATTTATCTTTAAAGAATGTTTTCAAAGCCAGTGGCCCATCCTTTCCCTTCTCAGCAGACTCTGCAGCCTCTGACCGTCAGGTGCCTTCCAGAGGCTTAGTGCTGGCGGCGAGCAGGAGGGTCTCTAAATCTTCCTCTAATGTCTGCAAGTGCGGCTGTGATCTGGGGGCTGCAGCCCTCGAGATGGAGAGCTGGCTGTCTGCCCGCTGATAACTTTCAGTGGTGCTGCTGCAGAATGCAACAGGAATACTAATCTCAGGCCATGGGCAGAGGAGGACGCGCCTGGATTCCAGCCTGCTGTGGTTTGGGCTACATTTTTCACAAAGTGGATTTATATAGGAAAAGATGACAATATGGTTTTTTATACTGTTGAGCCATCCTGATACCCAACTGCCTCATCTTTGGGAAGGTAGAGCCGAAAGGGGGAGCAAGCCTGTTTCCTGGGGTGGGAAGAGAGGGAGCCCTCCACCTACTGCCTCCCCATCCACGTGCACAAACCCACAGGAAATTCCCTCCTCTTTTGTGTTTGTAAGTGACCTCCAGCACTGAGAGCTCGGAGGGTCTGGGGCTCGTGGTACCCGTCGGCGCATCCCCATGGGTGTGGTTTCCCGGACTCGGAGCACCCTCCAGGTCTGGCTGGGATCAGCAGCTGTTTGTGAATATTGATACATTATTACTACCCAAAGTCCATTCAGATTTCCTTAGTTTTTCCCTGACACCCTTTTTCTGTTCGCAGATCCCAGCGAGGACCCCACATTACATTTAGTTGTCATGTCTCCTTAGTGTCCTCTTGGCTGTGACAGTTTCTCAGGCTTCTCTAGTTTTTGATGATCTTGATGGATTTGAAGAGTCCTGGTGAGGTGGTGTGTGTACCATCCCTCCACTGGGGTTGGTCGGATGTGTTTTTCATTGATTAGAATGGAGTGATGGGTTTCCAGGAGAAAGATCACAGACGTAAAGTGCCAGGGCAACATTTTCACTCCTACCACACTCCCGATACGGCAGGAAGGGGCTGGAAGTGAGCCTCTGTCTGGTGGAGATTGACTCCATCAACATCAAAACACCAAGATTAAAAACAGGGGTTTCTGGTCTCCAGTTCTCCCAGGCCAACGTGGAATTCCATCTCCTTGAGAATTATCGGTTTAGCTTCCCAAGTCCTAGACATTCGTATTAACTACCACCTTGTTCTTACGTAGTAATTGCCACTTCCAAGGGCACATTCATGTGCTGTTTTCCATTTGCTCTTCAGACTCACCCTCTGCCATGGGTAGAGAGGTTCCCGTAATGTCACCTCATGACTTCTGGGCCACCCAGTGGCTGAATGGTGGCTCATCTACAGAAAGGATCCCAGTTGAGTTTTGCTCAGTTTCAGTAACCACGCTAGCATCCCAGGTTTATAGAGTGAGTACAGGGGGCCGGTGGCCCCTTGGTCCAGCCTTGTCACATGGAGATCAGCAGATTAGGGTTTGTACACACAGGTACCTGTTGCAGGTTCCTCCTCCTGGTCACAGCAGACTGCTGGCCTCTCCTGTTTTCACCCGGGGGGGACAGGTGATTTCCTTCACCTTTCCACGACACTTCATTTCACCAGGCTCCGTGTTGATTTATCTAGAACAGTGATTCCCTCTTCCCTGCTGCTGCCTCTTTTAAATTCTGAGCCATCTTGGGTACTTCCAGGAAGCTTGAGGAGACTGTGGAATGATCAGAAGAGAACTGATTTTCGCTCGCTTGGATTTTGTAGCTTATTTGAATTTTGTTGTCTTTTGAATCTGGCTTTTGTGTGTTTTGCTGCCCTGCTGGGTGGGAGGGAGTTTGAGGGTGATTGCGGGGAAGGCCTCAGAATGAAAGGATTAGGTGTCCAGACTCCGTTTACCGTCACTGGTAGCGGCTCACAGCCGAGCCGAGGGTGAGTCAGCAGCCCTGTGCCCACCCCCTGGACGAGGGCCTGCAGAAAAAGAGCCCAGTCCTGTACCGACAATGCTCGCCCTCTCCCTTGAAGGTAGAGGAGTGTTTGGTTGTGCCAGACTTCAGCCGAATATGGTAGGTAGTCAAGCTGATTCCAGACATTCTGAGTCATGAAAATGTGAGATTGCTTTTGTTTTCTCATTCTCTGGACCTTTGTCTCAGGGTGAGAAAATATTTTTTAAGATCAGTAGAAGGAGATTCTTACTACAGCCTTGGGTTCGGTGGCCCAGTTAATGGGGGAACAGGCAGGGCACTGTAGGTTCAGTTCCCAGCAGCGGGGATCCTGCCTTGGGTGGGTGAGAAGTCCCTGGCATCTGCTGGAGCTCAGAGAGAACAGCGTCGCGTTCACGGGGTACTGAGAACACAAGTTTCACAGGCACAGAACAAAAGAGCTAAACAACCAACATGCACAGGTCATTTACATGTGGGGCTGTGTGCCCCGCCACAGGGGCAAGGGGCAGTCAGCCTGGCTCCTCCATCCAGGAGTTGCCCAGAGACGACCGTATCACAGGGCAGAAGCTGATTCGCATCCTAGGCAAGGACTGAGTCACAGAGGAAGCTGTCACCTTAGAATTATGATGGGCCTTAGACAGTCTCTTAGGAGGAAAATATTGACAGAAACCCCAAATGATCAGTAGGAAACTATGACACACCCATGCAAAAGTAAGTTCTGTGGCCATTAAAAGAGATAAGGTAGATTTATATATAACAAAAAAAATCCACAATATATTGTTGAACCAAAAAGAAGCATATAGAAGAATGTATAGTCTGATCCTATTTATATGGAAAGGGGACACACACATATAATGCTTAAAGTACATAATATATAATGTCTAAAATATATGTGTATAAATATTGCATATGCTTAAAATATTTCTGGATAATTCCCAAGAAACTGAGCAATGGTGCACTTCTGAGGCATGAGACTTTCCATTTTGAATCATTCCAAATGATTTGATTTTTCTTTTATATGCTTCTTTTTTTTTAAATTAAAGTACAGTCAAATTACAGTGTGTTAATTTCTGGTGTACAGTGCAATGTCCCAGTCATGCATATACATACATATATTCATTTTCATATTTTTTTCCATTAAAAGTTGTAAGATATTTTGAAAACCATTAAAAATGAAAAAATATATATCTATATATATATTTTTTTTCCCCAAAGCTTTATAACTTTTTTTGTTTTCTGGTTTAGAACATCTTCCTGCACATTGTGGACTTGTCTGATCCCAAGGCAATCTGGGAATTTGTGGAAAATTTCAAGCAGGAACACACACTCCATGTCCTGGTGAGCTTTGTAAACATAAGTAGGGGACAGATCTCAACGCGTGTGTGTTTCTCGTCTGGGTGGATGTTGACGGATGTGTGTGTTTGTGGATCTTTACGGCGACCCCTTAGTGAGAATCTTTCATGGTGAGGCCTGTTAATGTCACCCAGTTCACTCACTGGAGTGAACCTCACCACATGAGATTTGTGAGGAAAAGACAGGACCATCCACTGGGTCTGTGAGGAGATGGGAGGTTTCATTTTTTGAGTAGAATGATGATTTGTATAGCTGTATTCCCGTGCTCTGTAGATTTGGGGATTGGTGTATGGAACTTAGAGGCTCCGGGAAATAAAAATAAAAAGCTTAGTCCAAAAGAATGACCTGCTGCAGGCTAGCAAATTGCCGTGCATGCTAAGCATGCACGCTACCACTGAGCTATCCCTTCCCGCCCCAGATAGGTTCTAATGGGCTTCAAAATGTTCGTTGAGGCCCAAATCTGCTGCGATCCATTTAAAATGTGCTGGGGTTTGTTCTGCTGTTACTCTTCGCACTGCTGATGCTAATAGCACTATCTTGATTTGAAGCATATAATTGAGAGCCATTGAAAGCAATTTTTCATTAGTGCAGATAAAATCAGTTTACATGTGCAAAGCTACAAAACGACATATTCGATTCTGAAAGTAGTGACTCTTTGAGCACCTTTAATATTATGTATTTCTAAAACCCATTGCTTTTGGATATGGTTGCTAATAAGCACTTTACCAAAGAAAAGGCAACCTTGACTATTTTTCTGGTTGAGTCATTGTCCTTTAAAAGTAACTCAGCAGTAGATTGCAAAATAAGAATTAAGCTCAACACTAATGTGTGTAAATATTTCATTTTTAAAGTCGTGTTGAAAAAGTCTTTGCATAGTTCTGAATTCTTAGATTCACAGCATATGTATGTGCACAAGAGTATCTTTAGTTTTTGACACTTTGAAATAAGGGAGGTAGCTTAAGGAAAAAAATCAGTAATAGCAGTATGGCTTTGGAGCGTTTGAAATGTAGCTGGACGCTGGTCTAGACAAATTCCTGGGGTGCCTTATTGGGAATTAGGTTGCTCGGCCAAGCTCTGGTCATTGGAGGTCTCTGCCTAGTTCTGCGGCTGAGCCTGCTTCACAAATGACAGTGTCCAGGAAGGGGTTTGGAGTGAAGGCACAGCTAAGGAGAATTGTTGTCCCATGAATGTGGGTGGAAGGGAAGCTGTTTGGTTTGGCAACAAGTCCTTTGGCCCTATTTTGAAGTAAGAACTGTGATTTCTAGATCAATAATGCAGGCTGCATGGTCAATAAAAGAGAGCTCACAGAAGACGGACTTGAAAAAAACTTTGCCACCAACACTCTGGGTAAGTAGAGTGGTTTTTCTTGTCTGTGTTTAGCAAAATAAACGTAGACATGGATGACCCCGTGGAAGGATCAGAAAAACAGTGATCAACTCTTTGGGTTCTTGGTCCTTGGCATGCATGACTGCCTTTGCTTGAAGTTTATCCTTCAGTGCATCACCTTTTCTTTACGAAACACTGTTCTCGTGTTTTTTGTAATATGTGTTAGTGCCGGAAATACTTAGTATTGTTAAAGCGTATTTATCTAGGAAGCTCAGTGCTCATTGTAGACAGGACTTTGGTGAGAAGAGCAGGCTCATCTTAGGTAGAAAGTGCAGACGTGAAAACTGCAGCCAAGGGAACCTCCAGTCAGGGCTGAGGAAGGCGCCACCAAGAGTCAAGAAGATGGACCAAGAAGGGCATCCACCTGGAACACAGGACCCCTGGGTTTTGGTTCCTGCTCTGTAATAGCTGATTCATTTTGTGCCAGGCCAGTGGTTCTCAAAGTAGGGTTCCTGGGAGAGCAGCATCAGCATCTCTGGGGAACTTGGTAGAGATGCACATTCTTAGGTCTCACCCCCAGATCTACTGAACCCAAAACCAGGATGAGGCTGAGAAATCTGTTTTAACAAAGCCCCCAGGTGATTCTAATGCCCATTGAAGTTTGAGAACCAATGTACTGAGCTTTTAACCTCTTTGGCTTGTCTCCTTCTTGAACCAAGAGGTCTGGAGTCCAGATCTTCCTCAACTTACAGTGGGGTTAGGTCCCAACAAACCTATCGGAACTTGATACTATCATAAATTGAAAATGCATTTAATCCACCTAACCTACCAAACATCCTAACTTAAACGTGCTCAGAACACTTATATTAGCCTACAGTTGAGCAAAATCATCTAACACAAAACCTATTTTATAGTAAAGTATTGAATGTGTCATGTAATTTATTGAATACTGTACTGAAAGTGAAAAACAGAATGGTTGTCTGGGTCCAGAATGGTTCTAAGCATATGAGTTGTTCACGCCGGCGATGGCGAGGCTGACAGGGAGCTGTGGCTCACAGCCCAGCATCATGAGAGAGCCTTGTCCTGTGCATCACTAGCCAGAGAAAAGATCAGTATCCAAAATTCAAAGCATAATTTCCACTAAATGTGTATCGCTTTCACGCCATTGTAAAGTCAAAAAATCATCTTTCAAACCATCGTAAATCAGGGACCACTTCTTCATAGCAAGTTAAGCTTTTAAAAAGGTATTTTAATTAATCCTAAGTCACAAAATGAAGGGCGAGGGTTCATGTGGTTGTCGGGGTCATCAAGGGTGTCTGTTAAATGGCAAACCTCTTCCCACCCAAGAACTGAACAATTCGAGGAGTCAGATCGTGGAGTAATGGGTAAGAGCCAGGTATCACTGCTGTCACTGGGAAGGCTGGCTGAAGGGCGTGGCTCCTGTGAGAGCCCAGTGGCTTCCTTGGTATTGAACCCCACAGTTAGACATCCTCGCCTGCTTTGTTGCAGCTGGCTGGCCTCAGGTAGACACTCCCCCAGGAAGAGGGGGAAGTGGGGAGCAGAGCTGAGCAAGCTCAGTCTATTGCTCCCAGATTTGCTCAGTTGAAGTGCTCCACCTCCTCGCAGTGGAGGGAGGAGGGCGCTGAGGGGGGCAGCATCGCACTCACGGTCCTCTCTCCATGAGGAAGGGAGCGTCAGGAGTGGGGGAGAACCTTTCTCCCCAGCAATGAGGTTGCATTTATTTCTTCTGTTTTTAAAATTTAAAAAAATTTATTGAAATGTAGTTGATTTACAATGTTTCGGGTGTACACAGTGATTCAGTTACGCACATACATGCACATATGTATTTTCTGATTCTTTTCCATTATATACTATTACAAGAAATTGAATATAGTTCCCTGTACTCAAACAAATACCTGGAAGCTTGCTATGAAATGGTGCAGGCTTAGTACAAAATACTTCTATCTTTTGCTTTGTTCTAAACGCAGCATCCTTGCCTAAGGTACCGAAAGTATGCAAATGCCGGGTCATGCCAGGGGGCGGGGTTAGGGGTGTTGCCTTCTTGCTCTACTGGATGGCAAAGACTCCTAGGGGACCACAGCTGGCCTCCCAGGTAGCTGCTCTCCGGGACCCACTTCGTGATCGGCAGGGCCCAGTACCAAACAAAAATGGGGAGGCGGGGCCTGTATTCAAAAAGTGCAGGGCCCTGTGGGACTGCACAGGATGAAGCCAGCTCTGCTGTTTTCCCACCACCCATCCGCCATCCAGCAAAACTCTGCTGGGTGTTTGCTGCGTGCTGGGCACTCGTAGGTGTTGTACATATGCTGGTCATCGAACACTCATGACCACCTTCTGATGGAGGGATTCCTGCCTATGCGTTTCCGATGGAAAACCTAGGACCGAGAGAGGTTGTATAATGTGCCCAAGGTCAAGTGGAGGAGGCAGAATTTGAACCAAGTCTGTGCCTCCACAGCCCAGGTTCACAACCAGGACGAGTCCTACCAGCCCGCAGCATCTCCTCCCTCTAACTCATCACTGCATCATCGGGAAATGAATGCTGAGAGAGGCCGGAAGGGCAGTATCCAGCCAGGCCAGGGGGACCATGGGCTGGGGCCGGGGACCCTGCTCCCAAGGCCGCCTGGGAATCAGCACTGACCGTGGACAGATCTGATAGACTCTAAGGGGACTGCCTTTTTGATTATACGGCTGGTAATGTACTTTTGTATGGATCCGGTCTGCTTCTGAGGACCTTGATATCTTTTCATTTTCATTTCCTATTTGTGTTAGAAACATTTTATTGATCTTCCCAAGCTCTCTAAGAAGCACAGTAAGTCTCATGCTTAATATTTATTCATCCTCTCCAGAGGGGAAGACATAGTCCAATATACACAGAGGCATGTCAGTGACAGAGAGGGCAGCTTAATGTTTGTCTGCTCCGCAGATAAGGAGATACAGAGAGGTTCAGAGGTTGTCATTCTTAAGCAGGTCCAGAGCCAAGTGAACAGCTCAGACCTCTGTCTGAATCCTAGGAAATTGCTGGCTGCCTCTCTAATATGAAACATGTTTTCCTGGCCCAATTATGTAACACGGGTTAGGTTGTTTTCTATTTTCTAAGATTCAGTCAGGCCTCTAGAAATACTTGCAATCCCCAGCCAGACATCACTAGATTCCTGATACTCTGAGGGTGGGAAAACACTAGTATTTGCAGAATTTATCCCAGCTCCTAAGGGTTTGGAAGGTGGAACATTAGTTACAGGTGAGATACTGTCAGAGCCCACAGCTGCACACGGCTCTTTGTGACAATATCACAGGATATGATTTAGATTAAGTTTGGAAATCATTCTTAATATTTCTTAGGGGTGGGTGGGGCATGGAGAGGTTTTCATAGTTGACTCTCCTGGGGAACAAAAATGAGCTGCCCGGGGTAGGTTTGTGGGTAGACGAAGTGTGGAGGTGAAGTGATCTCATGAGACAGGTTCTGTTTGGTTGCTGTTCTCGCCTCCGTGTTTTGGGTCTTCTCAAATCATGCACATTTTGCCTGTTAGCATTCAGTGGCATCAAGAGTCTGTGAGGAGTGAAGACAGATGGGAGGGGAAGGGAGATGTGCTAAGTGCTCTGCTGGCAGCCGGCCACAGCCTGAGCGTTAGCCGATTAAAACTCTCACCCACGTCTTAGCCCCTCTCCCCCGCAGGACACCCGACGAGGATGCTGATTCCACCTCCTCCAGGACAGCTGTGTCATCAGTTCATTGACTGTAATAAACAGGCAGTGGTGCCTTAGCTCTTTGGCAGAAGAGGGGGAAGTTCGGTTTAGGGCCTTTTGGAAGGACATACCTACATCAGTATATAGTACCTGTTCTGTTCTTGACATGCTGGTATTTGGAGCTTTCTACTCACTGGCATAGCTCCACACCCAATGGTAACTGCTGTTTATGGCAGGGACCTAGGGTCCAGAAACACCTTAATAATAACATTATTATTACTACTATTAGTAACACTTAGTAGTAATAATAATAGCACATGCTGAGCACTTTCCATGTGCCAGAGGCTGCACTAAGTGTTTTTCTTGGATTATCTCATTCAATCCTCATAACAACTTTACAGATTTCACAGACGAGGAAACTGAGGGTCAGAAGCAGTATGAAACCAGAGTCTGTGACTCACCTTCCTAATCAAAGGATCACAAAATTATAGTTGGTGACTTTTGGTATAGGGTTGTATCTGTCAGCTCTTGCTATGTAACAAACAACTCCCAAGTGTCAGAGGCATACAGTAAGAAGCACATGTTTCTTGCTGACTTTTATGCAGGTCTGCTGGGTGAGCTAATCTCAGCTGAGCTCAGCGGGGTTATCTAAGCAGCAAGCTGGGTCTGGATTATGTTTCAAATTTGTTTGGACCATTAGGCTGGCCAGAGTAGGTTCTAGTGGCAATAGCAGAAGCCCAAGTGTGCAAGCACATTGCAAGCCCCTGCTTGCTTCACATCTGCTGATGTCCAACTGAAGAGTGCAGGTCATTTCACAGAGCCCCAAAATCAAGAGTCAGGGAAGCATGCTTCTTCAACGAAAGTGGAGAAGAGGGGTGAATATTGTCAAATGATAATCTACCACAAGGGTCTATTTTATTACACTCTTGTTTTTTGGAAATGGGTCATCTGAGTTTGATGTGGTAACTATTAATTAACCCAAGATATTTAATGAACAAAATACCTTATTTGTTCAGTAATCATTGATAGCGTGCCCACTATATGCTGGACACTGTGGTCAGTGATGAGGACTCAGAAATCACAGGGACTCCTGGTCCAGTGGGGGAGTTAGACACATAAAGAGTTTCAGTACTTGTTATGGTAGGTTCTCTTCTCGTCTGTGAAGGCAGCTGGGGTACGAGCACTCAGAGGAAAGCAGAGAACAGTACTTCCTAGATGGAGTATGTCCTTAGACACTGAATGTGTTCCATACCAAGTATTATTTGTCCACTGTCCTCACCCTGAGCGTTACCCATGTACCTTCTGGCTCCTAAAACCTCCTTCTAGTCCCCGGACCTTCAAGATTCCCAGAGAGACACAGTACCTGGAAAATAGTAAGTACTGTCGAAACGTCAGCCAATACGGTATAACATCCACATCCTTTAGCCTGGAATTGAAGTCATTTGTTAGTGTGACCCCCACCCCCTGTCCAAATATATTTCCTGTTATTTCCCAGAATGGATCCTCTGCCTGTCAGCCCATTATTTTTGGAAGATGCCCCCATGCTTTTGTCCCTGTGGCTCCTCTGCCTGGATGCCCCTTTCCTGGTTAACTTTCACTTTCCTCCGTGACTTGGCTGGGAGTGTCCCCAGCCTGGAGCGTGGCCAGTGCTCCTCCTCTGGGCTCCCTCTGTGACCCTGTCTTGAGCACCATAGAAGTCACCTGTCTATAGGCTGGTTTTGTGCACAGGGTATGAATTGCTGAGGGCAGGCACTGCCTGACCCTTACCAGGAGCTCAGTCCGTTGTGAGCTGACTCACTGGGTGGATCATCCAGTTCCTGCAGCTACATGACTGTGCAAATTGCTTACCCCACCGCCAGGCCTCACGTTCCCATTCTGTAAAATGGGGATGATGCTACTTGTATAGGCTAGAGGTGAGGATTAAAGAAAGAGTTATAAGTTATTTACCAAGAGAAATAATGTGTTCACACAAAAACATACACACGAATGTTTGTAGCTGCTTTATTTTTTATTATTCATAATCACCCCCAACTGGAAGCAACTCAGATGTCCTTCAACTGGCGAATAAACTGTTGTGCTTCCATGAGAGATGCTATCCAGCAATAAAAAGGAACAAAATATTGATGTTTGCAGCAACACGGATAAAGCTTAAATGCATTGGCAAAAGTCAAGCCAGACTCAAAAGGATGCACTGAATGATTCTGTTTATATGATGTTCTGGAAAAGGCAAACCTGTAGGGACTGAGAACAGATCCGGGTTGCTGGGGTTAGGGGTGGGTGGAGATGTGACCACAAAGGGAATAGGTAGGTGACTGTGAGGGAACATTTGGGGTGATGGAACGGTTCTGAATCACACACAGTCTAATGCATAGAGTTACCCAACCCAGTGCATTTGCAGAAAATCATAGAGTTGTATACACACACACACACACAGAATTTTACTGTGTGTAAAAATATATATATATAAGAAAAGGCAAAGAGAAAGGAAAGCATCGTGGCTCTCAAGCACACCGAGTCTGTTTCTTGGTAAGAAGCTGATTATTTATTCTGATGTTTCGGGGGCCTGCCGTCCCTCAGTAATCAGTGCGCTCCTGAAAGGGGCACTGCGTTCTCTTCAGCTCGGAGCACAGGTCCCCCTGCTCAGGCCTGGTCACAGCAGGTGCTCAGAAGTACCAGTTGGTGAGGAGTAAATGCAGAGGCAGCTTCTGAGAGGCTGAGGCAAGTACCTCTCACTATTTCAGGGACAATGGAGTGTGCAAGGCTGTGGAAGGAGGGACGGCAACCTTTCAGTCCAGGAGAGCTCCTGGGGGTGAGGGAAGGTGGCCCCGTGAGGAACCCTTGACCGCAGCCAGATTTCATGATTTCTGTGAGCCCATCTGTTTCTGGGTAAGATTGGGAAGCAGGCAGTGGTCACAAAAGAAAAGATGAACAGCCAGCCCCAGTGTCTCATTGGTCTTCCCACTGTTCCTCACCTCCATCATTGTACTAGAAGTTTCTCTGCACCACCTCTCCCCCAAGAAGCCACTGAAATGGAGGGAGAGAGGGCTGCCTGCCTTCCAGCTACTCCAGAGGTCTCCTTAGGTGTCCTCCTCCGGTTTTGGAGTCGGCCTGCAGCGCTCAAGCTCCTCTGACCCCTTCAAACAACTGAACTAACGGACGCTGGGTGTCATTAGGGCCCCAGCAAAACCAGCACGGCTTCAGCAGCGTCCCACATCCTGGACCATTCCCAGCTCCCTTCTCCACGCCTCCTCTCTGCCTTCCCTCCAATCATGTGTCTCCTTTCTTGCATTCCTTGAGGCCACACTCCTTTCTGGGTCCCAACTCACAGTTCAGTCAATCAAGGGACCTGAGCTCACTTCAGCAGGTGCAGTCTTATGGCTGGGGGGGGGGGGGGGGGCAGGGCAGGGAGGAGGTATTCATTCAAGATCACTTTTTTCTAATCATAAAAAAAAATACGTATTCATTTAGAAAACAAGGAAATAACAATATACAAGAGAAACCAAAACTCTTCTATAATCCAGCATTAAGATATAATCACTATTATTATTTTTGGTCTGTTTTCTCCAGCCTTTTTCTATGCATGTCCCCTACTCCCAGTAGAAGACACACTGTATATTCCATTCTGAGTCCTATGTTTTTCCATTTAACATTATATTATAAATTTTTTCTCATGTCATTAAATATCCCTTAAAATGTTACTTCTATGTAAAATATATTCTGTTGTATGTTCAATAATTTATTATGTTAATCCCCTGTTATGGGATATTTAGCTGGTTGCCGACTTCTCACTATTGAAAATGACTCCAGGATGAACACTTTTGTATGTACATTTTTGTGTACATCTGGTTATTGCCTTAGGATGGATTCCTAGCAGGGGTGAAATTACAGACACCGTGTGAGCATTTTAAAGACATTTGATATACATGAACCAAATTGCCCTCCAGAAAAATTGTAGCAATTTATATTCCCAGCAGCACCGTTCTCTCTCCTCATCCCAACAAACTCTGGTCCCATCATTCCCAAAAGAAGGATCTTCCCCAAACTGACAGATGACACATGGCCTCTTTTCTTGGTGGTGGTGGTGCTTTTTTGGCCATTTGTATTTCTTTTGTGAGTTGCCTATTCATGTTCTTCCCCAGTTTTTCTCTTGTGATCATCATCTTTCAAATTGCTGAGTTACAAGCCTTCTTTGGCACATTTATTGCATGTGCCTCCCCCCAGCCCCACCACCACCCAGTTTAGCAAATTGCTCTTTAGTTCTGTTTTGGTTTGACATCAAAAAGTTTAAATTTTTTATGTTGTCAGGCTGTGTATTTATTACTAAGACCGATTTACTCATTTTTACGGTTAAAAAAAAAATCCTAGTTACTCTAAATGGTTGTTTCTTCCCCCATTTTCTTATAACATTTTCTCTTATTTAGCTTTTCCTCCATTGGAAGTTATTTTGGTATTAGGTAGATAAGGACCCTTTCCTATTTCTTTCTCTCTTCTATTTTTTTTTAATAAGCAGAGTCGCAGCTCTGCTTTCTTATTGCATTAACTTTATTTTCTTTTGTGTTGTGATGCCGTGTTTATTATACACCAAGTTCTCACTAAGTTGCTGCTTTTCCCGAGCTCTAGTCTGTCCCGCTGACCTGTTCCTTGCTAGGTCACGTCCACTTGTCCTGATTATTCACATACGTTGTACTGTCTTCCCGGGCAGCCCCAGCTCTTTGCTCCTCTCATTCTTAAGACATTTTCACTCCGAGGATTATAGACTGGGGGTGAGGAGGGCAGATTTCAGGCACCGGGGGAGACTGGTGGGGTCTGGAGCTCCTGAAGCCACAAGTAGGAGCCCCCCTCAACCTCCAGAAGGACTTTGGAGCCCTGGGTGAGGCTCTTGGTCTAAAACTGCACTGCGGAGCTCTGCCCAGCCCTCTAAGGAGAGAATGAATAAACCCCAGGGTCAGAGGTCACTGCCCATTGGCTTTTGGTTTTCTGCTGGCCGTTGAGGCTGCTTTGGATGAGGCACCAAAACCTTCCAGAGCTGAGCCCCTGGGCCACCCCGGGCTGGGGGGCTGGGGTCCGAGCGGCTGCAGCGCCCGGGGCAGGCCGAGCTCTCCGGGCCGCAGGGCCCGCCCCTCCTGCCTTCCGGCCAGGAATTCAGTGAGGTGCCCGGTCTCTTCCTGGCCTGTGGGCCCAGAACCTCGTCTGATTATCTGGCTGGGATTCTTGGGGTGTTTTTTAAAGGTGTGCTACTCACAGCTGTTCGATCAGGCACTCATTTGGGGAATTTTAAAAACAAAATCCCAATTAAGCACCTTCGTGCTTTTAATGAGCCCACGCTCGGGCTGTCCTCGCTGTAAAGCAGGCTCTTTCACTGTGTCCCAGGTGTCGTCATACCGAGGCACAGACCTCGGATGGCCTGGGGAGGACGAGGAAGCCACGGCATTTTCACCTGTGTGTGTGACCTGGAGCCCAGGCTGGTGACCAAGGCGCTCCCCTGTCCTCACAGGCGGCCCCTGACCACTGGTGCTCACAGATGTCCCTTCCCACGCTGAGAAAGCCCCTGCCACCCGCTCTCCCGGCTTCAGCCGCTTTTGAGCGAGCCCTCCACCCCAGGGCTCTTCACACAGGCTGTGGTCCACGCCCGGACTCCCTCCTTCCCATCCCCGACCCTCTCCCCACACTCCGCCAGCTGCTTCCTGCCTCGCCGCTCAGTCTTAGCTCAGGTGTCACCTCGGTGCTGACGCGGCCCGACAGCACCCCCGCCCGCCCCCTGTGCTCACAGCAGTGTGCGTGCACTGTTCACCTCAGCACTTGCCTGAGCTGTGCAGGCAGGTTAAGTTCACAGTCACCTGTTTAATGCCTGGTGGACTCCATGAGGGCAGGGGGCCCTCACAGTGTCCCTAGTACTCAGCACCGGGCCTGGCATTTAAAGTCCTTGTGAATGAGTGGAACTGGATAAGGGGCTGGGGTGGGGGGTGAGTTGAGCTTGGGGGCAAAGGGAAAGATCTGTCACCCTCACCACTGTCTAATCCCAAACCGAGAAGCTGAGGACTTGAATGGCAGCAGGCTTGAGGTGGGATCTATGCACTGGGCAAGGAGCTCCTGGTGCCAAGTTTGGGACTCTAGTCCCAAACTGAGAAGCTGAGGACTTGAATGCCTCTTAATGCCTCATTTTCTCTGGGACTCTGTGCTGCTGGCTTCCCCAGGTAATATGATCTTTGAAACGGTCTTTACATAATTTGTAAAGTCTGTGTGAAGGTCCCCTGGGCTCGCTATGGGGTGTTTGTGTTAGGGCACAAATGGATAAGTGCCAAATGTGTACCTCAGGGCAGCTGTCTGCTCCTTTAAAATCTACACCAGTAACTTCCCAGGGGCAGAGGGACAATTATTTCCTCCAGGCAGACAGTACAATCGGTGAGAGCATGTACCCGCTGGCTGGTAACCAAGGTGGCTTTAATTCAAGCTGACTTTGAAGGTGTCTTAATAGAAACTCCAGTCAGTTTTCCTATGCTATGTAAACATTGCAGTATATTTTTCTCATCAAATAATAATTAGTTTTAATGCTATTAAAATATACCATAGCTAAGAAATGGTATGATTTCAGGAGCACCGTGAATTTAATATTTGGACAGAAACGTGGTTTCAGGACCACTTTTAAGAGTACTCCATGTCTCTCCTTCAGCATCACCCGGATTGACACAGTTTAACGTCCCTTCCTAATTAGCTTATAGAGAGAGATTTGCTGCAAGTCATGTACCCACGTAATAAAGGTCCTTGTTGCCATATTTAGAAGACTATGTCCAACATAAATTCCACTCCCAAATCGCTTTCTCATAACGAACCAACCTCCATCGACATAATGAGTTCCTTGGAAGGAAGGCATTGAGTGAATTAAAAATACTAATGATTCAGAATGATAATGAATTATTTTCCCTATTACTGGGAGCAGGAGTCACCTTGGGCACATTATCCAGTGGCTAAAGGTGTCTTCCCTACACCCAGGCTTGCCCTCCGCCGGGAGCCTGAACTCTGAAATATCTTCCTTTTTTTTTTTTTTTCCTCTTGCATCAAGGCTCTGAATCCTCCAGATGTCCCTGATCTTAGCTAGTCAATCTTGGAGGAATGGGATTTACTGAAGTGGTTCACACTAAGATATGAATGACTGAAAGCACCCACTAGTCATTTGCAGCAGTGCCCTGCCTGTACCTTTCCAGGGACATTCTTATTAGCTGATTAGCACAGAAGGACTGGGGAACTCTCTAACTAAGAGAAGCCCAGTGTCTTAGGGATTGTCTGGTTACAAGTTCCAGGAACCCCCTCAAGTCAACTTAATAAAATTGATTTATTGGGAGGAGATAAGGGCAGCCCTCATGGAACTCAGTGGCAGAGGCACAGCTGGGCTTTGGGAACAGCAGGGACAGGCCAGGAGAGTGTGAGGAACTGGGGTGAACTTTTCCTGTTTCTCTGGGGCTTGTCCACAGACTCCCATCACAGCCCTCTCCGCCTCGGCAGGCAGGCTCTGGCTACTTTTCCAAACACATATGCCAAATACGGCGGCCAGTGAGTCAAGGGGCCCGTGTCCACAGTCTTGGCGGGGGGAGTGGGAGTTCGACTGGCAACAGCTTGGGTCAGGTGTCACCCCAACTCAGTCTGCTCTGCCCGTGAGGTTGAGGCCACATGGGACCAACACAGCACTGGCCCAAGGTCATGACTCAGTTATATGTTATTGTTATAAACAGGATGCAGGGCCCACCCCTAAGGGGAGAGGACGGGGCACATCTCCAGAAGAAGTCAGCTACACCAGGCCAAGGAGTCTTCTGCTTAATTTGGCTGGGAGCCTGGAGTGTTGAAGGGCTCCGGGGCAGGAGAGTGGCACTGGGGCCTGTGTTGACAGCAGGCTTGTGGTGGGATCTATACGCTGGGCAAGGAGCTCCTGGTGCCAAGTTCATCCTAAGGGAACAGTGACTTGCAGACAATGGGATTCATTCCTACTCCCTTGGCACTGGAGTCCGTTGGGACTCTGTGGTTTAATGACTCAAGAAAAGGGAGATTTGCCATCTGTTTTCCACTCTGTGTGGACTTGCTGGGAACTTGGATAAGTCACTGAACCTCTTTGGGGTTCTCTTAATTCCAATTTTTTTAATTAAAAAGAATATAAATATACACATACACATTACATATATATTTTTGTCATTATTTTAGCTTATTATTCTTGGGTTTCTCTTTGCTGGCCTGAAAAGATGCCGAAGGTACACGGGGGAGGGGCTTGGAAAGCAGGCTGGGAGGCTGGAGGATTATAAATCGCTTGTGGCCAGAAAGAGAGTGGTTTCATCGCCTTCTTAGGGAGGAGAAATGCTTGCTGCGTGTGAAAAGTGACATATGTGCTTTGAAACGATAAAGCTGGAGGCCTGGGAGGCAAAAGGCGTACAGACGTGCATGATGGCTCAGATCTGCTCCTTTGGGGGTGGGGGGACCAGGGAGCAGAGTTGGAAGGGCCCATTTTGTGGACTTGGAATGAGGAAGGTGGCTTTTTTTGATAGGAAAGGCTCTTGGAAGCCCTGTTGCTAAAAACTGCTGTTTTCTCCAGGAGTTTTTAATAAGCACCTACCCACCTGGCTGTGCCCAGAGGCAAGCATTTGGTGGGAATGATGGCACCATCTTCCTGCAGGTGATTCTGTTCGCATCTAAACTGATCCAAGTATACTCTTGCAGGGAAGAAGCAGAGAACAAAACACACAACCATTTCCTGGGTAGGGAGAGAGGTGCAGAGGGGCTTCCCCAGCTCGCATCCATCCTGGAGAGGACAGGATGTGAGCAAGTCGGGCCCTCGGCCCAGCCCGGGCCTCCGGGAGGGAAGCAGCAAGGCCTCTCAGAGGAGGGGGCGCAGGCCTGCTGTGTGGAACCCGCTTCCAGCTTTCAGCTCCTTTACGCAAAGGAGTCGTTTATGACAATCCGTCACTGCAGGCTGATAGGGCTGATAGCTTTTGGCAGAGGTCCTTTCTACTTCTCGCAAATTAAATCACAGAGAAAGACACCAGCAGAGATTGCAAAGAAAGGGTTCAAGGCCACTGCACGGGGGTGAACAGCTGTCTGAGACCCAGTGCTCCCCAGACTTCAAACGTCCACGAATGCTAACGAGGCAGGCCTCTCCGATGATATACTGGGATGTGGACAACTAAGAATGCTGCATGGGACGAAAGTCACAACTCAGAATCACAAATAATAATAATAGTAAAGAAATAAAATGGCAACAACCAGCGTGCACAGAGAGCTTTCCAGTCCACACGTGCTTTTTTATTTCACCACAAACCCTCTGGTCCTAGGAGATGGGCTGGCCAACTGTTGTCACAAGTAAAGAAACCAAGGCTAAATGCTATGTCAGCCTGCCCATGGTCACACCGCTGGTTGGTACCAGCCAGGACTCAACCCAGGCTCCTCGTGCCTCCACTGCCCTCTCCTGATGCCAGGTGCCCCTGTGAGCTGGGGTGCAGGGCCGGGCTCGAAGCTGTGGGCAGAGTTGGTCAGCCAGAAACTCTAAGGAGTGGCCCCAGAAAGAGCCCAGGACTTTCATTTAAGCTCCTTCCCCAACACAAGGTACTATGTGTCCATCGTTTGAAAAAAAACAAAAAACGGATAGAAACATAAGAACATAGACATAATAACCCACCACTCAGAGATAAGCATTTTTAACATTTTAGTGCATCAGGAAATCCTTGCAGACACTTTTCCTTCATTTTGACATCTTTCCTCACAAAAATGGAATTCTGTTTCTCCTTTGTTTTGTAATTCTCCTTCCATATACTGTGACTCTTTCCATGTCAACTATACTTTAACAGTGTTTTACTCATTTCCTTAGCAATGTTACATATGTATTTTTTAATGATTGCAGAAATAATCATAAAATTATATGCTCATTGTAAAAATATTCCAATTCAAACCGTACAGAAATGCCCAGCAAAGGAAGCAAACATTTGACTTAATCCCACCCTGGGGCCATTAGTAGTGTTGATACATTTCATATTTCCTATTCATATTTTTCCATGCACAGATGATGTCATGAACATATGTGTATAAATACACATTTTTCTCTGCAAAGTGGGCTCACAGACTGTTGTGCAGTTTGCTTTTTTCCCTCCTCTGGTGTGGACTGCTTGTCGTCTCAGTTCCTGGGTTTCTAAGGCATCTTCGTTCCCATTCTGGGGAAAGAAAACCCCGAGGAGGCTGGGGAAGGGACAATAGTGAGTGACAGCCACCCAGGGCTGGTTTCAGCGTTCGGGTTAGCAACCTCCTAGAGGAGGAAGCCTGCGGCACAGGTGGCAGTTTGCCACTTGTCCCCGGGATGCAGGTGAGCAAGCCACTGGAGAAGAGGATTCCCGCGGCACCCCACAGCCCCACGCCCCCTCATGGAATGCTCTGTCTCCCCCCAGGTGTGTATGTCCTCACGACTGCCCTGATCCCTGTGCTGGAGAAAGAACACGACTCCAGAGTGGTGAGTGGACTTTGGGGATGTTTTTTAAGTAAACGACTTTGTTCCTGATGGGCAATCAGTGGTCCTACATTGGCTGCCCCAGCTGTCCTGAGGGGGCCATGCTGTCCACATCCACAGGGAGAGCCAAACTCTGTGCACTCATCCTGCTGTTTAATAAGCTGAGCCCGAGCGGTGCGCCAGCCCAGACAGTGTCCAGGTGGGTCTTGGGAGGAGCCCAAGCAGTGGGGAGAGACCCAGACAAGGTGAGGGTCAGCCTGGGGCTTCGTCCCAAGGATGTCCGGACTTGGGGAGCTTGTGAGGCCTGACCTGGGATTCCAGAATGCTCGTCCTGGCAGCAGATACTTCCTGGAAGCCGGCTGTAAATCCTGCCTCCCCCTGCTCTCTCAGGCCCCTCCACCTCCCCTGCTCCTGTCTCGTCGTGGCTGGGTGGCTGCCGCCCACACCTGGCCCACCAAGTCCCTCTGAAAAGGGAGGCAGAGCCCTGCAAAGAGTCGTGTCGAAGATCCCAGCCCTCGCTGAAGCCTTTTCCTGGGTGTCATCTTAGAGTCAACAAAGCTTCTGAAGCAGGGGCAGCTTCGGGAGGCAGGCAGGCTGGGCTGGGCGGGTGCACTTCCTCAAGAACCTGCCTGCTCAAATGGGAGGGGGCAGGCGAGCGGAGTTATGGCTAATAGAGTAAAATGACAGAAATCAGAAAAATCAGGAAGGCGGCAGTTTACACTGGCTGCCTTCTCTCTGCTGTGGTGACCTCCCCCGACCCAGATGTCCAGGTCCTAATTCCTGGCACCTGTGAATATGGCAAAAGGGGACTTTGCAGAGGTGATTAAGGGTATTGAGAGGCAGAGGGTATCATGGGCTATCCAGGTGGCCCATGTAGTCACAGGGGTCCTGAGAAGAGGGCCAGAGTCAGTGAAGGAGACGTGACAATGGGGGCAGAGGTGGTCGGGTGGTGCAGCCACAAACGAAGGCTTGCAAGCGGCTTCTAGAAGCTGGGGAAGGCAAGGAACAGATTCCCCCCAAAACTGCCAGAAGGAACGCAGCTCTGCTAACACCTTGATTTTAGCCCCATAAGACCCATTTCAGACTCTGACTTCAGTGCTGTGAGAGAATTTGCGATTTTATAAGCCACTAAGTTTGCGGTCATTTGTTGCAGCAGCAACAAGAAACCAATACACTGCTTGAAGGAGAAGAGGAACGCGGAGGTATCACAAACTTTTCTTTACAAATCTCCATTATGTTCATCACAGATAACGGTCTCCTCTGGAGGAATGTTGGTTCAGAAACTGAATACCAACGACCTACAGTCAGAAAGGACAGCTTTCAATGGAACTATGGTCTACGCACAAAACAAAGTGAGTGGGGGGTTTTCTCAAGACTGCCACATGGGTGCACATTAATTTGGATCCTAGTAATTCACAGCAGCACCCGAATGTCCCCAGGTGGGGAGAGAGCAGCTCTGCTCAGACTGGGGGGAGGGGGTGGAGTGGGGGTCTGGGGCGGGGGTTCACCTTGCCCCTAGGAGGAGCCACAAAATCTGCCAGCTCTCTTCCTGGGTTTCTCAGACCCACAAGGAGAATGTGCGAGTGGGTGAGCACCGAAGCAGGGGTCCGGCAGAGGTTCCTTGCCCTGCACGGCTCCGAGGGAGTAGGGACCGCGGGAGGTCACTCCCTTCCCTGGGCAGCCCTGCTCACTGGCTGGACAGATGCCACCAGAACAAGTCTGGGTTCCGGGCTCCCTTTGACTGACATGTGCATTCGATTCTGAAGACATGAAAGGGCAGGGGTCTGGATCTCATGCCTGATGTTAAGAGAAAGTGTAGTCACACTGCTATATCTCAGTTTATCACAGCTGTTTTAAAAGCCGGCTGTATACCGTCCGCATTTACAGTTCCTGCCCTTAAATTCACCTGGTTGGGCTCCCTCGTTTGTGAAGCTGCCGGGCTCACCAGCCTTCCCTCTTGTTGGTGTGGTCTGCTGCCCCACCTCACCCCCCACCCCCCTTTTGCTCCTCGACCCCCAGACCAAATCCTGGCAGATTTCCTCTTATGACTCAAAATCCTGACATTTGAAGGAACCATACTTCTTTACGGTTTCTCCAGGGGACGCAGGAATAAACCACGCACTCCGTCAATCAGGCCCAGATGGAGTTCCTTGCAAAATGTAATCAAACTGCCCTGCGATTGGGCGGCAGCCTCCACACAGCTGAGGCTTAGGTGGGGTCATTAAGTACCGAAAGGGTCTTTAAAAGATCCGCAGCTGGTGTTCTCCAGCATCTCCAGCACGGCTCCTCCACTCCGAGGCGGGGTTCCTGCTCCTGTCCGCGGCACCACGCTGTGCCCGTCTGTGCTGGGCCCAGGTCTGCCGCGAGCCGGGCCGGCCGTGACCTCACTGAGCTGTGTCTGGCAACAAATAGGGCCACAGAAGCAACTAGGAAAGAGGAAGCTCTGGGTGTAATTTCATGGGGGTCGGGGAGAGAAGCCCCCAGGCAGCGGGCAGCGTGCGGTGCCCTCGTTCCTGGTGCTGGTCTGTCCGCACCTCCGACGGAGGGGCCAGGACGCAGCACTGGGTTGGAGCCGGAAGATTCTCGAGGAAGGTGATCACCTGACGTTGCAGAGTCCGGGCCTGGCCGGGTAGGGGCTGACTTTGTGCGCCCGCGGCCCTCTCCCCTCCCACTTGTTCTCCTGGCCCGTCCAGAGGCAGCAGGTGGTTCTGACGGAGCACTGGGCCCGAGCGCACCCGGCCATCCACTTCTCCTGCATGCATCCCGGCTGGGCCGACACCCCAGGTAGGTCGTAGCCTTTAATTTCCTTGCCGCCTGCATTTCATCTAAAAATATCTGGGCAGCCGCAGGATTGACTCTCCCCAGGAATGACCTGAAACCTGTGTCATGAGGACTAGGAATTCGCTCCCACGTGAGGGGCAGGCCGGGGCTGGAGGGGGAGAAGCCTGGTCCCACAGGTGGTCTTGTTGTCGGTTTGCCGTGTGTGTGGCTGAGGGAGGGGGCGGGGCGGGGGGGGGCGGTGCTGGGGGCCTCCCTCGGGAGTGGGATCTGATCCACACAGGCATTCCCAAGTGAGAGGAATGAACGAGGGCCCAGGGAAGTCACAGGGAGGTGCTGGGGACATGAGGATAGGCCACCTCACCACTCCCCAGGTTTCTGGACATGAATGCACAAAGGCAAATAATCACTAAGGGGTGGAATTCTCTGGAGCAGCAGGGCAGGAGAGGAGCGCTCCTTTCAGGCACTGCCCCTCCCAGCTCCGTGAGCCCAGGCAGATCACTTGGGCTCTGAGCCCTTTCCTCCTCCCCCAGCAAGGGAACTGAAAACAGCCCCCGCAGGACACCTGAGTGCCCGGGGCTGCTCTCAGGCTGTGTGGACATGAGGCGCTTGTCCTCACAGCCCCCGTGCGGTGGGCACTGCTATCGCCCCCAGTTACAGGTGGGGACCCGGAACACACAGAGGCAAGGGCTTCCCTGTGGGGCCGGGCTACAGCGTTTTGGGGAGCAGGTGTTCTCATACACTTGCCATCACCTTTCTGAAAGCCGGCTTATTAGAAGCCTTAACATTTGTAACACACACCCTTGGAATTCATCCTAAGAAATCATGAGAGCTGTGGAGATGAGGTTGCTCGTCACAGCACCAGTGCTAGGTGAATTAATAGATTATGGAACACCTGCACGAGGAATCTGCTCAGCCCTGAAAACTCTGCCGAGGATACATGTCTACGGGAAAGGAAAACTGCACTGTCATTAAATGAAGATATCAGGCCCCAAGTCATATGTGCCTCACGGTCTTAGTTTTGATACACCCACATCCCCACGGAGAAAGGTGTATGTTGGTGCTACGCAGCATCCCAGGAGACCTGGCAGGGAGACCTGACACAGACCAGCCCTCTGTGGCCCGGATCCGGGGATGTCTGGCAGCCTCCAGACACCTCCGTTGTAAAGCAAAGGGGGTGTCCTCAGCCCAGCACCCCAGGAGGGACTCAGGCCAGGGCTGTTGGAAGAGGATAGCGTCTCACTTCTTGTCACTTCCTGACAGGAGACCACGTAGCTCCATCAGGCCGTGGAGAGCTGCCAGCCTCTCATCTTCCCGGGTACCTCACCCTGACAGCTCCCACAGCAGCCTGTGTGCTGGCAGAATCCGTGCTAGCAAGCCCACCACCCGGATCTGCCGTCTGCTGTCCAAGGTCACAGGGCAAGGACTGGGCAGCTCGGCTGCAGACGGCCTGCCTGTGGACACAGAGGCCCGAGGGAGGGCTGCGCAGGGCCTGAGCTAGGGGACACTTGTCCTCCCTGAGTGGTACCACTCAGGGTTCAAATTCCTTCTTTCTGCTGGTCAGTGTTTCCCAATTTTTCCCACAGTAAGCACGTATTGCTTCTGTACAAAGAAAAAAACCAAACCTTTATTTCTAATTTACAAAACAAGGGCCTAGATTAGATGATCCTTTCTATCTCTGAAATCCTCTGATCTCATCACTGCTCTCAAATGTTGTTTCTCTGCTTCCTTTTCTTTCCTTGGCTTCATGAGAGAGCAGTTTTGTTTCCCAATGTGCTCACTGTAGAGACAGTGTGTTCCCCAAGGTCTGTGGGCAAACGGGTGTAGCCTGCAGCCAGCGCTGGGCTGCCCGCAGTGAAGAGGGGGGCTGGGGAGGCGACACCAGCAGAGGGACCTCTGTGTAGCCGGGACTTGCAGTGCAGAGGGAGATGACGCAGGGGAGCTTGGCAGGAAGTAAAAAGTTCCCTAAAAAGTAAAAAACACTAGTGCGGTCCAAGGACCCATCCATCAGCCAGGATCCTGGGAGAGGTGGCTCACCCTGGAGGCGGGAGTCTGGTCCTCCCGGCCTCAGTGCAGCCAATACCGCATTTCTTAGGATAGAAAGGGGGGAGGTGTGGGTGATTTTGCTCCCAGGGAACGGGCTGGTTGGGGTCCCCCGGGCCCTGGAGCCTGGGGGACACGGGACCCAACACGCTCTGGGGCTCTGGTGAGCAGCACGTTCCTCCCAGGCCGCAGAGGGCTTTGTAACAAGGCTGAGATCTGAACAGCCGAGATAAATCCTGTTGTGCAGTGGAAAGAGGGCAGTCTGTGATCCTGTTCCATTTTATCATGGTTATTTTGGTGATGAAAGAAGCCAGCCGCACGCGGTCTCCTCAGTCAAGGACGCTGACCTAACCACCTCGTCTGTGTCCCCTCCCTTCTCGCAGGCGTGCGGCTCTCCATGCCAGGGTTCCACGCCAGCATGGGGGACAGGCTGCGCTCTGCGGCCCAGGGCGCGGACACCGTGCTGTGGCTGGCCCTCGCCCCCGCCGCCACCGCGCAGCCCAGCGGCCTCTTCTTCCAAGGTGACTTCCTCCCCAGGTGTGAAGGTGCCCAGGACCCTCCTTCCCCAAACCACCCTCCTCTCCATGAAACTCGGGTGAGGGTGGGGCTGTGATTGTGCCAGAGGACGGCTCATTTGCCTGCTGGGGTTAGTTTTGTGAAGGGCTTTGCACCCCCTGCTCTTTCCATCTATCTTTCTGAACTCAGTGGGTCCTTTGAGGATGAAATCCTCGGACTGTGATCCCTGTCCTCAGCATTTGGGCAAGACCAGGCCCCGTGGCGCCTGGAGAAGGGAGCTCCTTCTCTGTCCCCTGGGGGTGGGAGGGGCCCAGGGCAGCAGTGCGGAGCCGGTGACTCAGCTTTTCTGTTTCAGGAGGCAGTTACCTGTTAAGGTTGTGTTCCTACCTGGGCAGGGTCCCGGGGGCAAGTGCTCAGGGAGGAAGCAGGCTGAGGGAAGACGGTCAAAGAGAACATGTGACCTTGGGCGGAGGCTAGGGTCTTCTCGCTGGCTCTTTCCCCATCATGGATGTGGTCACTTTTGCTTGAGCCACTATGAAGCTCTGGTGACCCTGTGGCAGCCCGAATCTTCTCCTCTGGCTACCAGCTGCCAGTTCCCAAACACAACACACTCCCCAGTCCCCCAACCCCACCCAGCCAGCACCTAGGCCTGAGGACCTTCCCCCCAGCCACCTGGAGTCCTGTTGAAACTCAGCTTGACACCTGTCCACCCTGACTCGGTCTCCCTTCTTCTTTTTTAATTGACGTATAGTCAGTTTATAATGTGTCAATTTCTGGTGTACAGCATAATGTTTCAGTCACACATATACATACATATATTCCTTTTCATATTTTTTTCATTACAAGTTACTACAAGATCTTGAATATAGTTCTGTGTGCTCTACAGTAGGACCTCGTTGTTGATTTATTTTATATATAGTAGTTAGGATCTGCAAATCTCGAACTCCCAATTTATCCCTTCCTATGCCCTGCCCCCTACCCTGGTAACTATAAGTTTGTTTTCTATGTCTGTGAGTCTGTTTCTGTTTTGTAAATAAGTTCATTTGTATCTTTTTTAAGATTCTACATATAAGTGATACCATATGGTATTTTTCTCTCTTTCTGGCTTACTTCACTTAGAATGACAATATCCAGGCCCATCCATGTTGCTGCAGATGACATTTTATTCTTTTTATGCCTGAGTAGTATTCCAGTGTATATATTTACCACAACTTTATCCAGTCATCTGCTGATGGACATTTAGGCTGTTTCCATGTCTTGGCTATTATTAATAGTGCTGCTATGAAAATTGGCATGCATGTATCTTTTTGAATTACAGTTCCCTCCACTTAATATGCCCAGGAGTGGGATTGCTGGGTCATAGGGTAAGTGTATTTTTAGTTTTTTGAGGAATCTCCATACTGTTTTCCATAAAGGCTGCACCAAACTGCATTCCCACCAACAGTGTAGGAAGGTTCCCTTTTCTCCACACCCTCTCCAGCATTTATTGTTTGTGGACTTTTGAATGACGACCATTCTCACTGGTGTGAGGTGATAGCTCATCGTAGTTTTGATTTGCATTTCTCTGATAATGAGCGAAATACTGAGCATTTTTTCATGTGCCTGTTGGCCATTTGTATGTCTTCATTGGAGAATTGCTTGTTTAGGTTTTCTGCCCAGTTTTGGGTTGGGTTGTTTGGTTTTTTTGTTAAGTTGTGTGAGCTGTTTATGTATTCTGGAAATTAAGCCCTTGTCGGTCTCATCACTTGCAAATATTTTCTCCCATTCCATAGGCTGTCTTTTGGTTTTGCTTATGGTTTCCTTTGCTGTGCAAAAACTTACAAGTTTAATTAGATCCCATTTGTTTATTTTTGCTCTTATTTCTATTGCCTGGGTAGACTGGCCTAGGAGAACATTGCTAAGATTTATGTCGGAAAATGTTTTGCCAATGTTTTCTTCTAGGAGGTTTATAGTGTCATGTCTTATGTTTAAGTCTTTAAGCCATTTGAGTTTATTTTTGTGTATGGTGTGAGGGAGTGCTCTAACTTCACTGATTTACATGCTGCTGTCCAGTTTCCCAACACCACTTGCTGAAGAGGCTGTCTTTTCTCCATTGTATCCTCTTGCCTCCTTTGTAGAAGATTAATTGACTATAAGTTTGTGAGTTTATTTCTGGGCTCTCTGTTCTGTTCCATTGATCCATATATCTGTTTCTGTGCCAATACCATACTATTATGATTACTGTAGCTCTGGTATTGCCTGAAGTCTGGGAGGGTTATTCCTCCAGCTTCATTTTTTTTTTTTTCCAGTATTGCTTTGGAAGTTCTGGGTCTTCTGTGATTCCACATAAATTTTAGGATTAATCTAGTTTTGTGAACAATATCCTGGGTAACTTGATAGGGATTTGCATTACGTCTGTAGATTGCCATGGGCAGTATGGCCATTTTAACAATATTAATTCTTCCAATCCAAGAGCATGGGATAACCTTTTATTTCTTTAAGTAATCTTTAATTTTCGTAATCAATGTTTTGTAGTTCTCTGTGTATAAGTCTTTCACCTCCTTGGTCAGATTTATTCCTTAATATTTTATTTTTTGGATGTGATTTTAGAGGATTGTTTCTTTACTTTCTTTTTCTGCTCTTTCATTGTTAGTGTAAAGAAATGCACTGATTTCTTTATGTTAATCTTGCATCCTGCTACCTTGCCTAATTCTTTTACTAGCTCTAATAATTTTTATGTGGAGCCTTTAGGGTTTTCTATATACAGTATCATGTCATCCACAAATGGTGATAATTTTACCTCTTCTCTTCCAATTTGGATCCCTCCCCCCCCCCCCCCCGATTTATATGGCTAGGACTTCCAATACTATGTTGAACAGAAGTGGGGAGAGTGGGCATCCTTGTCTTGTTCCAGATTTTGGTGGGAAGGCTTTCAACTTTTCACCATTGAGTATTACCCTGTTTTGTTTTGTTTTTTTAACATTTTTTATTGATTTATATTCATTTTACAATGTTGTGTCAAATTCCAGTGTAGAGCACAATTTTTCTGTTATACATGAACATATATATATTCATTGTCACATTCCTTTCTCTGTGAGCTACCATAAGATCTTACATATATTTCCCTGTGCTATACAGTATAATCTTGTTTATCTATTCTACAATTTTGAAATCCCAGTCTATCTCTTCCCACCCCCTACCCCCTTGGCAACCACAAGTCTGTATTCTGTGTCTATGAGTCTATTTCTGTTCTGTATTTATGCTTTGTTTGTTTGTTTTTAGATTCCACATATGAGTGATCTCATATGGTATTTTTCTTTCTCTTTCTGGCTTACTTCACTTAGAATGACCTTCTCCAGAAGCATCCATGTTGCTGTAAATGGTGTTATGTTGTTGGTTTTTATGGCTGAGTAGTATTCCATTGTATAAATATACCACCTCTTCTTTATCCAGTCATCTGTTGATGGACATTTAGGCTGTTCCAATGTCTTGGCCATTGTAAATAATGCTGCTATGAACATTGGGGTGCAGGTGTCATCCTGAAATAGGGTTCCTTCTGGATATATGCCCAGGAGCGGGATGACTGGGTCATATGGTAAGTCTATTCCTAGTCTTTTGAGGAATCTCCATACTGTTTTCCACAGTGGCTGCACCAAACTGCATTCCCACCAGCAGTGAAGGAGTGTTCCCTTTTCTCCACAGCCTCTCCAGCATTTGTCATAGTATTACCCTGTTTAAGTACGTTAGCTTGCTTTAGATTGGTAGTCATATAGGCTCAAACACATCCTAAGAAGAATGAAAAGAAAATCTACATTTTCTTGCTCCCCTCTCCCACCTTTTATGATTTTGATACCCTCTTTTACACTTTCATGTTTATTCTCGTGCAGTTCATTGTAGTCATCACATTTCCAGTTATGGTTTTCTCTTTTCTGTAGCTTCCTGCTTCTTTTCTATTTAGAGAAGACCTTTCAATATTTTAGGACAGGTTTTAGTATTGCTGAGTTCTTTTAGTGTTTGCTTATCTGTGAAATTCTCTCTCTCCTTCTATTCTAAAGGATAGTTTTGCTGGGTAGAGTATCCTATGTTGCAGCTTTTTCTCATTCAGGACTTTGAATATATCTTGCCACTCCCTTCTGGCCAGCAGTGTGTGTGTAGAGAGATCAGCTGAAAGCCTTATAGGGGTTCCCATGTAACTAACTCTTTGTTTTTCTCTTGCTGCCTTTAGAATCTTTCATCTTTAACTTTGGCGATCTTAATTATAATGTCTTTGTGTAGATCTGTTTGTGTTCATCTTGTTTGGGACCCTCTGTGCTTCCTGTACTTGGATATCTGTTTCCTTCTTTAGGTTTGGGAAGTCTTCAGTCACGATTTCTTCAAATACGGCAGCTATGGCCTGGCTGTGTTGCCCCCCACCCCCTCCGCATGCACCAGCAGTGATGCCTTTTTTTTTTTATGGGGCACCCAGCCTGTCCTGTTCTGCACACTCTCAGCCACAGCCTGCACTGCACTCCAGTCCCAAGGCCGCCTCTGTGCAGTCAGCCCCAGTCCTCTCCCTGGGCTCACTCTTAGAAGACTGAGCTCCAACAGCCAGTCCTGGCCTGCCCCCACTGGCTCATGTCTTGAGCTAGGGATTGCAGGGGACTTCTGTGTCAGTTCCTCTCAGTTCTGTGTGCCAAGTGGCTTCTGCTTTCTCCTTGGAGCCTCTGAAGCTCCCTTTCTGTCCCCGCTGACCTCCCTGCTGGGGAGGGGGCTTCCCAGAGAGAGGGTGCTTTCCTCTTTTGCTGCTCCCTCCCCAGGGGACAGGTCCTGCACTGATTTCCTTTTTCTTTCTTTTTCTGACCTGTTTTTATGAGGATTCTTGTAGTACTGAAGTAAGAGATATTCTGCCAAAGTTCAGTAGGTATTCTGTGCGAATTGTTCTGTATGTAGATGTAGCTTTGGCTTACTTGTGGGAGAGGGTGAGCTCTGTGTCCTCCACTCTGCCATCTTGGCTATCTGGTCTCCCTTCTGTCACACCTCATTGTCCGTGTGGACCCATGAGGACAAGGACTGCATCTGACTCCCATGATGGGCCCCTCCCAGGCAAGTGTTGATGAAATGACGGGGCTGAGGCCTGTGCATCAGCCACAGAGGTCCATCCATGCTGCCGAGCTGCTCACATCTTTGTTTTCCTCTCTCACTTTTAGATCGGAAACCAGTGCCCACACACTTGCCTCTTGCTAGAACATCGTCCTCACCAGCTGAAGAGGAGAAACTAATTGAAATCCTGGAAGAGCTGGCTCAGAGATTTAAATAGGCCAGGCCAGACCCAACATGGGAAGGTGTGGACCAGAGGCCAGTGAGCAGACCCCACTTCTGCTTCCCCCCATGGCCCTGGAGATTGGCTCATATTCCACTGTTGCGCTTTGAGCTGGTTTCCCCTCCATCTACGGTCACAGAAATTAACCCCATTCTTTATAAAGCCCAGTTTTGAAGGCTTGATCCACCACCACCTCACCGTGGGACCACAGGTCGGGTTACTTACCCTCTGGGGCTTCATCTTCCCTGGCAGTAAAGAAGATTATAGTGGTGCGTACCTCATGGGGTGATTGTTACCTGATTGAGTTACTATTTGTAATGCACTTAGAAGAACGGTTGGTGCATCGTAAAGACTTGATATATGTTAGCTGTTAACATCAGCACTTAATAACTCACACCAAAAAAATCCCCCTAAAGATGACCCCCACCCCCTGTAGCAGGAAGGAACCCACACAGAACGGGGCTGGGAACAAGCAAATCATCACCTTCCTCAGCAGCTTCTTTTCCTATGTAAATCTTTCATTTGAGAATGTGGTTTTCTTAGAGTCTGTTTAAGAGTACCCCACACTTCTTTTTGGGAGAGAGAGGCAGGAGGGGGCTCTCTGCGGCCCTGGCCTGGCCCCCAGGCCCCTGGAGCAGAGCTGAACTAAGACTCAGTGCCTGTTTACACAAACAGTCACGTGAGGCCTGGTTTGACATTTCTTAAGATTAGGCGCGGCTTCAGTTATGCACCTGGCATTCCGGTGCTACAGTCTGGTAAAACTTCTGTGTTAACCCCCATTTTACCTCTTAGTGATGCTAGGGAAAGTTGTAACAAAATCAATGAACAGAGTTATTATTTACTTACATTCTTGATGTTCAAGGTGAAATAAACATAACTCATCACCCATAGCGGCAGAAAACCCAGCTGGGCATGGCTCAGCCAGTCCCAAGGTGCCAGGCCTCGGCAGGGCCTCAGGTGCTCCGATCCAGGCTCTCAGCCAAGGAAGGGTTTTCCTGGTGCATCTGCTGGGAAGGTCAGGGAGCAGTCTCCTCTCTGGAAGGAAAGCACGGGCTTCTGGAGTTCTGGGGGGGTGTGTGGGCGGGGGGCATTCACCAGCACAGGCAGGTGGAGGGAAGGACATCACTGGGATGGTGGCCCTGGTGCGACCCAGCCGCCCCACCCACTGGCTGTTCGACAGTGTGCAGGTCATTGATTTCTTCCAACGTCTCTTCTTATCCATAAAATGGGCCTCATAAATTTTTACAGAGGCTTTTTCCTGGCTGTATTTTCCCTGAGTCCTCTTTCTCTTCATTTGAAAAGTTTATCAGCCACAGTTAAAGCAGTCTTCCGTGACAAAGAGAAAATGAAAAGGACTACTCGGCCACACCCCATCTGCTGTGCCCTCGAGCCTAGTCAGCCAGCCAGGGTGAGACCAAGTCGGGGCTGCTGGGGTGCGTGTGGGCACGTGGTACAGCTCAACAACAAATTGATGGGACCACAGCTGCAGGAAGGTTTCCACAGACATTTATTTTAAACCAGGGCAGTAACTTGCATTGAGAGTCTCTGATATCAGTAATGGCAACGCGTATATTTCAGTTAGAGGGAAGCACAGTGGGAAGCTGAGCAGAGCTCAGAAACATTCACAGCATCCAGCAGCATCTGAATGTAGACCTAGATCCAGACATTGTAACATGATGGGAAGTGCTTGCTCGTTCCCACCTGATCACATTCAGGAAGTCAGCGTCAAGACTGCTTGGTCCTCCTGGTGGAATCTAGCGGCAGAGGGCGTGGCAAGGCCAGAGGGGTTTGGCTAGAGCCACATCTGAGCAATCTGTTCCAGCTGTGGGCTTGTTAGAGCCTCAGCCTCACCCCTTGGAGAATCTCTCATTTCAAAAAGAAAGGAACAGACATCCATAAAGCAATGCGCCCGCTGCAGCCAGGTTCCGATGCGGCTGTGGAATGATGGGCGCGCAGGATGGAGGAGCCGTGTCCCTGGCACGGAGGCCGCGGCAGGCAGGCACGAGTGTGGGGCTAGCACCTCCCCTGTTGTCCAGTTAGTAACAGTTTTTGCACTTTTCATACAAAGATTTTCTTTTGCAAAATGACAGTACGTTGGGGAAAAAAGGCAGATGGCGTAAAACACAAATACATAGGAATACAATGGTTATCAGCGACACCAGTGTTTTGGTCCGTACTTCATAGTGGTGTATGTTATTAACATAAGGCAGCCATCCACTTAAATGAAAAAAAAGTGTTTAAATGAAATACTTTTTTTCAAACCATTTCCCCTTTTTGTGTTACAGTTTACCCTCTCTTGCTCCCCAGAGAACCAAGGAGGAAAAAAGAAAGGACCCTAAATATCAAGGTCTTATCCCAAATCTAACCCGTAAGTCAACCCGCAGTTCTCTTTCTTGCCCCAGAAAGCCAGGCACACTTTTGGACTCACAAAAGTGAACACTTTGAAGTGTCTGTTTTTAATGAGACGGTCCCATGATTGACCTCCACCTTCACCATTTTTTCCAAACCTCCAGGGCTCTAGATGGGAAAATACAGGAAGCAATTTACTTGATGTGACAGAAGACAAAGGCATGGGGATCTGCTCCCATTTACCTGAGTTAAGCTGGCCACGTGTGGGCAGGTCACTGGTCAGGGTTGGGCCTGTCCAGTAACAAACAACAGTCATCAAGTCATAGGATCACGGACTGGAAGGAATCTTAAGAACAATCATCAAATTCAACTTTTCCTCAAGACTTTTACTCTCCTTTCCACAACAGACAAGGGGCTATGTACTGTCCAAAAATCCCCTGGCATGAGAAACAAAAGAGGAATCCCATTCCAGTGTTGAACAGATCTAATTTTAATCCCTGCTTTCTTGTGTTAGGCCTAAATAGGCTTGTCGGTGGAAAGGATAATGTTTAAAGGCAGAATTACAAACTAGAAACCCCAGGGTTGGTGCGTATTTAGTTCTTGGTTGTAAAAGTTGAGCTAAGGTTTAAAAATGAACATGGGTGTTCCTGAATTAAGTTACGGACATATGATGCTTGGACACCGAAAGGAAAAGGCAAGTGGATGGCATAGTAAATACTAGAAAGTAGCCTGCGGCAGCGTGCTGGGACACCCCTGCTCGGTAGAGCCAGGTCCCCGGGGTGGTGGCTGCCTGAAACCCTTTTACTGTCACTGAATTGAGAAAAACGTTCCCGTCCACTCGGTCAGTGCCACCGTGATGAGGGTTTATCACACTGACCTCACTGTACTGAAATGACCCATGACTTGCAAGAATGACTCAAGGCCGGGAGGGATAAGAGGGCGGTGGTGGCCTGCTTGCGCTGCGTGTGAGTGCAGTGTCCCCCCTACAGGACAGTCTCCCCCGCCACAGGTCAAGGTCTGTCCTTTTTCAAAGGTCAAGCTAAGCCTGGCCCCTGTGTCCCAACAGAGTATGTCGTAAGCTCTTCGAGGCCAAGTCCGTGCAAGCGGAGGCCTCTAGTGAGGAGCTATGCCCCCACGAAGTTCAAAAGTTAGTTACCAGGGGCCATTTTAAGATAATAATTCCAGGTATTTCCAAAGAACAAGAAACTGGTAACTAGCCTCAGCTGTAGGACAATTTGACTCTCAAAATGACAGGCCTCCGGGTAAATGCCGGGGGGGGACCATGTGCCGCCTCCCTCTCTGGGGTCATGAGCATCGGTGTCTCACGGAGACAGGAGCTCAGGCTCTGGGAGGCAGCTGCACATGTGGTACCCTCTGGCGACTCCAGATCACCATGGGCCCCAAGTACCAGGCTGAGGCTGTTCTTGGGCCTTTGTTTACGCTGTTTCCACAACCTGGAAGGTCATTTCCTTACTCCATCACTCCAACACATCCTTCAACACTCAGCTCAGAAGTCCTTTCCTCTGCGAAGTCCCCTGGCTCCACCCGCTGGGGCAGGGGCACCCGTGCAGCTCCTGGGCAGGACCCCACGTGGCTTCCATCACTGAATTTATCACCTGACACGGAAACGCTCCATCTACTCATTAGTGTGGCCTCTGTCCCAGCCACAGAATGGCCCTGGTGACCCCAGGGCCTGCTTCAAAGCCTGCTGCGTGGTGGATGCCCAGCAAATGGTTGAACTGGATAGACTGAGAGCCTCAAGGGTCACCTAGATCCTGCAGTGCTCAGAACTTTGCTTCTGTGTTTCCCAGTCACAGCCCTATATATCCACTTGCACATCAGGAAAAATGTAACTTAACATTATTCTAAAGGAGAAAGGGAAAAAAGAATGTTTTGGCACAATGCTTTCTTCCACTTTAAAATATAAGTCTTAGCAGACAAGGTCACTTACATACACAATTAAACTACTATGAGAAGGCAAAACCAAAGGAATCTCATTTAAGGAATATTTATGTCCAGTAACTTTGATACATAGTTGAGACCTAGACCCTTGCTTAAAAGTCAAAATTCAGGCTTTTGAAAACTGATTAATGTTAAGCAAAAATAAATTAGGCCTTTGAGAAATGAATCTCAGAACAGGAAAAGGCCATGTACCATAAGAAGGGCAGTGAAGGAACTCACTCGGCCAGCCTGCACACAGAGGGGAAGGTGCGTTTCCAGGGCCCCTGGTTTGCACTGGAATTTTGCAGCTGGGTTGGTCTGTGGGGACGAGCGTGGGAAGGAGTTTATGTTGATGAAGACCTGCAATAACCACCTCACTGCACGGGCCCACCCGCTCGGAACCACAGGGTTGCGGCCAGAATGATCAGATTCACCTCCAATGATCTACGGGTCAACAGACCCGGTTCCTGAGAGCCCCGTCTCAAGGCTGCAAGTCATTCCTCCCACTCACGCAGCTAATGTTCAAAAATAATTGTTCCTCGAAAATTCTTCTTTTAGATTCCTCTAGTTTATACCTCTGCTCTATCGACCTGCTTGGTGTGACTAAGGTGTTCTGTGCTTGGAACATTCTAGTACTCAAAAGATCCCTTCCAGTTTTGTGATTTTATGATTCTGTGAATAATTCGCACAATCAAGTGGGAAGTACATCATGACAGACCTCGTGAGGTTGGCAGACCTCATAGAGAAAGACACAACTCCAAGTACTTGATCTAAAACAGCTTCTGCTACTGTGGGGACAAGGCAGGCAGGTAAAGGTTCCAGTAACATCATTTCTTTGGAGAAACTGAGAGCACATGATCAGTTTTATCCTCCCACATAAAGGGCAGCCCTGTGCGTGATGTGTGGTTCTGCCACTTTCCCAACATAATCGCGTTAGGCGTTACCTGCCAAAGCTTCTGTATGTTGAAATAATAGAGCAAAAAATACATGTAAAGTGCAATTCCAGTGGGATGAAACGAACTGTGAGTTCACCTAGACAGGAGGAAAGCCAGGAGTGGGTGCCAGCTTCCACTCCTAATGACTGAAGCCTCTATTCCATACGATGCATGGAAGGCACCCCAACACCAACACATATCATCTATGAGTTACAAAACACGGGGAGCCATCGTAAAACTCAAGAGTTCACAGTATTATAAACACACACAGTTGGTCGGCTAAGCACTTCTCACCAAATTCAAGCACTGACAGAGATGAGGAGACAGAAAAGGACAGAGCATGGAAACTTCCACAAACCTGTGGGTTTTGATGACAACTCACATCACTAACAAGGTGTCAAGTGAGTTCAACCTCTGAGTGGCTCTGTGGGCTGGGGTACAGCCACGCTGGGAGGGAGACGGCTGGACTGAAGTGCAGGGTCACAGACCAGAGGGACCACGGTGTCACATGTGACCCACTGGGGACAGTCAGCTTCCTCAGTGGGGTCTGAACTCATCTCGACCCAACTCAGATCCAGGTCAGGTTTGCTGGGCGCCTGGTCTGCTGCCTCCCTGACACTGTGTCTGCCTCTGTCAGTACAGGCCACGCCACAGAGTTGAGGGAGGGACAAGAGCGATTCATTTCTATGACTCATTTCCAACACATAGTTTGTTATCCTGTACAACAGAGTAAATGGCTCCATGTTCTAGTAGTAAACTACAAAATATCTGAGTATTTTCAGTTGAATTCCCTTTTTAAAGCTCTCTCACAGACCAACCATGCAGAAGAGACACAGGTTGGTTATAATGGCTTTGACTGATGGCCTGCAAGGGGAGTGTGGAAGGGACAGTGAAGTGACAAGTCGGCGATTGCATGTGTGTGTGTGTGTGTACACAACCTTAGAATCTGGGCACACAGGCCGATGTGCTCTGACGTCTCAGGTCCTGGCTGTCAGGTCCCGGGGCTGCACAGGGCACACCCACTGTCCTGACCCTCAAAGCTGCAGCAGCAGAAGCCTCTTGAGGAAGCCCATCCTCAGGAAGCATGCTTGGTCAGTGTTAGGGGTAGTATCCGAGTATGGCTGGTAGTTTCTCCTGGTTAGAAAGGAAAGTAAAGATCACGAGGGAAAAAAAAAAATGCTTTCCAGGAAAAGAGAAAAAATAGGGAGGATTTTAAATACTACCATCCTCCAAGTTGTCAAATCGGAAGAGGACAAGACCCTGTGGAGGCAGGGCTCAGACTGGGAAGGGCAAATAACTGGCCTGTTCATCTGCAAGGCTCTGTTTAACCTGATGAACCCCAAGGACTCAGTGACCACCCCCCCCCCCGCCATGGTCCTGACAGGTGCGGGCTGGATGAGGTGGTACCTGTAAAGTGCTTAGAAATGGGGAGGTCACACAGCACACGCCTGCCGCTAATTTAAATCCTGTTTTTCCAGGTGAAAATCAGATTTTTAAAAAAGACTTCAGGATCCCAAGTTGAGTCACTACACACAAGAACACCTCAATTTATCAAGTTTGACTGGATTCCCTTAAAGTGAGTTCTGCAGGTGTATTTTCTACAGCCCCTCACCCCATACAAGCCCAACAGGAACAGGGCATGAGCTGCAGGGTTCAGTGTCTTCCATGTCTCAGATCACACAGGTTTAGTATGAAAGTGTGCAAAGTATTCAGATAAAATACATGAAGATAACAATCTTTAAATATCTAGTTTTGAAAGGGGAAGAAAATACAGACAGTGAAGAATAAAAGCAGGCTACAACCTCAAAGCAATGAAGACGTTCAAGTTCAGAGGTGACATCACACGGAAAAACACATCTTAAAAGACACTATTCTTGGAGGACGCAAGGTTTTGTTTTTAATATGAGTGACGGAGAGCTGTGTCAATAAAATTAAAACATAAAAGGATCAGAATTAGAAATGATCCAGGCACTGAGGGTTGAAGGTCTGAGTTATGAAAATGTGCCTCTGTGATGAGAGTGTTTAGGAGCAGCTTTCTCCCAGCATTTTTTTTTTAAACGTGGGAAAGACAGAAAAACAGAGGCCGAAACACAAGATCATTTCCACTCCATGAGAACGTGAGTGACCCCAACATTACAAACGGATGCTTCTCCAGGTGATTCAAGAAGTCAGTTGGGAAACCCACATAAATGATATTCCAAATCTCTCAATGGAAGAGGATTTCTATGGAAGCAGAAACGCCGCAAATAAACCGTAAATGCCACCAACTCTGGCAAATGGCAAGTGAAGGTGAGGGTGGAAACACAGAGAAGAAAAAGATGCTGATCACAGGATGCAAGGCACGTGCCCAAGTGAAGGAAACATGGGAACTACTTAACAACCACCCTTATTTCTTCAATGCACAAAGCAACAACGAAAATGAAGTGCTGAAAAATATGAAAATGAAACACCCCAAACTCAGTTTTCAGGATACTCCAGGATACTCACAACAATGTAGCACAGCCAGACTGTATAATCCCTTTGTTAAAAAAATATCTTCTTTTATGTCGTATGAACAAGTTGAAAGCGTTCCCTCGTGAGTTCACTGATGCTCAGCGCTGTGGCGCGGCTGACCTGCAAACTCAGCTTCTCTCTTCCTTCTCACGCGTCTGCTTTCCCGCTCCAGTAATGACTTGGATTAGAACCACCATTTCTTGAGTAAATACTATCTTTCTGATGCCTGAGAGTGTCATCAAGACACAACCGGGGTCATATCCCACAGCTGTAAAAAGAAGAGCTCTAATGAACTACAATTAAATTGTGCTGAGGACCGACAGTCCTTACAACAGAATTTTTAAATTTAACAAGGAACTAAGTGTTGAACTAACATCATTCATAAATCTATAAAACAGTATTTGTCCACGAAAAAGTTTCAACATATCCTCAAAACCAGGGCAATGGCAGCTGGAAATTGTAATCCAGTTGATGGAGAATAAAGGCAGATTCGATTTATTTAAGGGGGAAGGGAAGTGACATGTATGAGGCAACAAATGGTACCAGGATGCACTGTGTCCTCTACATCTTACCTAATCTTCCAAACAGTTCTACAAGATGTCTCATAGAAAATAAAGCAGCCAAGGCTCCCATGATTTACTTTAAACTTGCTCAAAGTCACAGAGCTGGCAGCTTCCAAAGGGGGTTATTTTAACCACCTCATCCTGCAGCCTCCAAGAAGGGACCAGAATGGACCCAGGAAGTAGAGCTCAGTGAACCAGGTAAGCCTGTGTCTCAGAGAACGATGCAGGGGTGGCCGCTTCCATCCTGGGCCTCTGCTGTGGCACTGAATCCACCGGTCCAGTACAGTCCTGAGAGAGGCCCTGGGGGGATGCTTCTGGCTAACTGACCTCACTGGGAAAAGATCTTGTTTATTACTTGTTGGCTTCTTCAATGCTCAGCTCAAACCCCACCTCTTTCATGAAGCCATCTCCAGCAGCACCGTCTCCCTCTACTGAACTTTTCAAGTAATTCTTGCCTATGTTACTCTTTTGGCTGCTGAACGTGCGACTATTATTAACTGTCTTTTTAAGAGTATGTCCCCAGGAGAATGGCTGTTCCTTTCAGGCAAGAGCCATGTCTCACTTTGGGGTGTACAGCCAGTGCCTGTAATGAGGTCTCAAAAATGCTCGCTTTCAAGGGTAACCTTTTGAGCAGCCCTTACGCAGCCTTGGTGCCCCTGTATATCTGCATAGGGCCAAAGATGGAAAGCTTCTACAACAACAGCATCCTACCTTAATAACCTTGTCAGTTCCCGAAGTCAGTAACCAGCCTCTGGTGGGATCAAAATGCACATGAACAATATTATGTTTACTGTCATGGAAGGTGGCGGTGGGCGCACGTCTGGAGGGAGCAAAGAAAGTTTCCAAGAGTTAAAAGCAGTAGTACATAAATGAAGGAGATTTAGAGTGACATTAAGGTCTAATTTTTAGCCAAATGGCCAAAACTACTTCACTGTTAGAACTGCTCCTCAGATCCACCTCTATTCCCTGATGACACATTATGATTAAAAAAAAAAAGGATTCTTATATATTCTCCAAAATGGTCAAGAGACGATGAAGTTTCCAAAACTTTTCAAGAATTTGTTGCTGTGATAGACTCTGTGAGAATCTCTAGCTGAGCTGTTGACAAACGTTTAAAATAACCCAGTGCTTTTGCTGAGTTTGATCTCAGATGGCCTTGCTGGTAAAATACCTTTGTCTATTTCATTTTTTAAAAAGCACGCTTGGTAAAATGCCTAAGATGCTACTATCATTCTAATCCAAGGGCTATTCATTCTTTCTCCTTTTTCACTGGTCTAACTGCAGACTTAGTTTTTCTGCAGCATTCTAATGCTAAAGCATTATTTGTTAAAACAAATAACATAACATATAAATAAGCACTGTTATTTGCCTTTTATTTTTTTAATCTGTGCTTTTTTTTTTTTTCGGTAAGAAGGCTGGTCTCCTATCCAAGCACTAACCAGCCCTGACCCTGCTTAGCTTCTGAGATCAGACAGATTGGGAGCATGCAGTGGTATGGCCGTAGATAGATACTAATTACTATAGATAAAACGGATAAACAGCAAGGTCCTACTGTGTAGCACAGGACTATATTCAATACATTGTAAAAGCCTATAATGAAAAAGAATATGAAAAGGAATATATACATATGTATAACTGAATCACTATGCTGTACACCAGAAATTAACACAACATTGTAAACTGACTATACTTCAATGAAAAAATAAAAAAATAAAAGGCTTGTCAACGGCCTAGGTGCTCTAGAAGAGATGCAAATGCTTCCACAGAGAAGGAGCAGAAGAAACAGTGATGTGGGCAAGGGGACAGCGTGTGGAGGGACGCGGAGGGGACGTGGCGGGGGACGCAGAGGGGACACAGAGGAGACGCAGGGGAACGCTGATGGGGGGACACGGGACAGACGCGGGAGGGACGACGTCAGTTTTCTAATCTTGTTTTAGTTCCCACTCCTCTGCCGTGGGCTCTCTGAAGACTGCTGTTTTCTTTTTTTCTAAGCTCAATCTGGAGAACAGATCTTCAGTATCCTAAAAATGATTGCTTTAAAATATTTAGAATGAAAGAATTAGGTTTAATTTGTAGTCACTTAGGCTCTCTGGGTCTGTGACTTTAAAGAACAATCAAACTAGAATATTTCTAATGTCTCTCGCAGCTCTCCAATTTAATGAGGACTCTCGCATTAATTTCATCACGTGATGAGCAGAAAATAATCCATGAACATGGATGCTTACTTATGCAAGGGCATCTTAATTTATATTTGCTATGACTAAATAAGAATGAAAAAAACAAACATTAGGGTCATCTGTAAGAGAATGCTAATTTGCCAAGAGTTTCCTTTAAATGCCAACCTCCTCTAGTGCCTTTAAAATATGTTTCTATTTACATGAAGCTTTTCAGACACCCATCTAGTACTTGAAATGATTTTCCTATATACCAGGTGCGGGGGTGGGTGGAGGTGGGGGAACTGGGCAGACAAGTCTCTTATGAAATCCTGCTGTATGTAATTCACTCAGAAGGGAACTTGTTGGAGCGCACTCTGCTGACGTGGGCACAGTTTGCAACAGCTGACATTAATAAGACAACATCCCCCCCCCCCCGCACCCAAAAAAAGCACAGTGGCGCAGTAACCTCCGGTTCCAGGTTGCTGGGCAAGACCGACCAGCAAGACTCAGTAGCTGGGCAACTGGGAGTACTGGCCTCTTAGGTGAAGTGGCTTAGTTCTTCTTGGGAAATAAAACCTCTGGAGCCTGTAGGCTGATCTGCTCCTGTTAACTTAGCAGCTTGAGCTACACCGTGAAGCCTGGGCTCCTCACTCCTGGGCAGTTCTTAAGACAATAAGCAGGCAGAGAGGGTTTGCTCCAAGAACATCTATTTTCAAGGCTCACCACGCCCCCTACCCTGGGACTGAAATGGAGAGATGAATTCTTAGCTTGCACTCTCTCTCCTGTCTCACAAGAGGACACAATCTTTTGGTGGAGAGGAGGGCTCTGCCCACCCGCCACGGTCGGTTTGAAACCAGCAGGAACTGCGGCACTACCAGTCACGGCTGCGGAGCCGCGCGCAGCGCTCAGATCCCACCCTCCCCTGAACCGTGATGCTTCTGCAGGTGGCTGGGACTTACTCCTCGTCTGTGATGGCCTCGTGGCAGCTGTCGCATACCCTCACTTCAAACTCGAAGCCCATCAGAGGGATGGAGGAGCGCTTGGAGCTGCACTTGCCACAGACAGCCTTCCCGCACTTTCGGCAGTGGTGCTGGAGGGAGAGAAAACATGATCACTGCGACTGCGGCTGCGCTGCGCGCCTTGGCCCCGCCTAGTAGGCTCAGGTGAGGGTACCCACAGCATCCAGGTGAGGATGCTAACCCAGGAAACTGAGGAAACACACCAGGTGCCCCTCTTTTTGGACTCTGTTAATTCAGAATAAAGACTGCTGGGAAACACATGATTGTGCCACGGCCCCAAGGCCCCCCTCCCCAGGCTTGGTTCTTTCCAACTATCATCAGTATTAACTGGAGGTACCACCCGGCAGCTGAGTTATCTTAAAGCTGGGTGTACAGAGGCAGTATCACCTCCAGAGACTACGCTGCTGGGTGAAGGGGAACACGGACGAAATCTGATTCAAGCCACAGTCTACGCTTTGGCTTTGCTCAAAGGTGACTGACATCTGGTTTCCTTGCAGCAGACCAAACCCTACCATGGAATCAGATGGAAAATACTGTACTATAAGTAGATCTAAATAACTAAACTCAGATGGAAGGAAGGAAAGTGGAACTATTAAGAAGAAATAAATACCATATACAATAATTTCATGGATTGGTGCCAATATGAGCTAAGCATGACCCCTGGGATTTTAAGGTGTATTTCAGTAGATGCCACTAGAATTCTCAAATTGTATCCCTTAACCACTGGGAACACGTCACTACAGAAACCAAATCCAGGAGGGATGAGCTTTGGCAGAGAACGGGAATAAATTAGGGTGCAGTCCCAAAGCGACTGCAGGGCAGTAATGTGCCCCGGCCACAGCTCCCACCCAGGTATACTATTTCTTCTAAGATCACACGGTGAACTTATTCCCACACTAGCACATTTTGATGAAGCATTCATGTCACCCACCTGTCTCAGGCCAATTTTCTTACTGTCCCACATTTGCTTGAAGTTCCAGAAAAAAGGCTGATCACACTTTTGGCAGGAATCACTGTCCAGCCACTCAGGGGTCTTGTCAAATAAAGCACAGAACAGGTCACGTGAGAAGCAGTGAGGACAAGGGAACCACTGTTGTTGCTGAAACTTACACAAGCAAGATGTGTTTCTAAGAAACTGGTGTGATCTCTCGATCATTTAAGAAATACTTACTGGATGCCTATGATGGGTCAGGCCCTGGGGATGTAGTGGTGAATAAGAAGAATCTCTACCATCATGGAGTGCATAATTTATCAGGGAAGACGAAACACGAAAATCTTATAAATAATAGTTATTATTTAAATCAGTATAAGGACCAAAGGCCTGAGAAGGAGAAGCACAGGAGGCTGTGAGAGTGGGATGCCCTAGGCTGAGGTTCAGGACTTTGTCTCTGACAAATGATGATAAACTGAGACCTGGCGATGGATGGGAGGAGGGCAGGCACAGGGGCTGAGAGAGGGCAGGTTGGCCAGAGCACATGTGTGCGTGAGCCAGTGGGGTGGAGGGGTGGGCAGGATATGAAGGGTTGAGGCTGGAGAGGATGCAGGGGCCGCACACAGAGTCCTGACAGCTATGTTGAGGACTGAGGACTTTATCTCATACTCTCTGATCACATGCAATCATATGTGCTCTAACTGTGTACAATAATATGTACCTGCACATCACCCATGCGCACAGCTACCTGTGCTGGGGGCACAGAACCTGACCACAGCGGGCACTCAGGGAAGCTACAGGTCCACTGCCAAGGCAGCGCCCAGCAGGGCTGGAGGGTCTGCTCCTTGCCTCATGAGTCATACAATATCCTGGCTTGTTCACGATTTCCCAACCCCATCACGAGTACTCTAAACTATGCCAAACAAATTTCAAAGATGTGTTAAGCTTAAAGCTGTTCTTTAACAAATCTCTTATAGATTCTGCATATGATGACTCTGCATTTGCTTCTTGGGTTCCATGTGCAGCTCTGTAAATTCACCCTCTCGCAGAGAGACTGGTCTCTTCCCACATGTCACCAAACCCAAGGAACTGGGAGAAATACATCCAACTCCAGGGTTTCTCAAAAGTGGATTGCAAGGCACTCCAATTTGACTCACAGGGCAGTTACTGCAGAAGAGGCCTGTGATCAAACAAGTTTGAGAAATGTGGTAAACAAGAGCCCGCCTCTCTGCAATTCACAACCAACAGCAGCACAGTACGGGCGGGCTCGGGAAGCCCTTTGTTGATGGAATCCTTTTCTGAGGAAGACCTGTTATGGAACAGATTTGGGGACTTGGTGGAAATGAACCTAAGGCTACACATTTTCTTAGGAGGAAAAAATAAAAAGAGTACAGAGATGACATTTTAAGAGCTCTAATTCTTAGTCTATTTTATTAAAATTGAAGAAAAGAAGTAAGCCTTGACTTGCTTGGTAATTTTCATGCCCTAATTAGTTTAAATACAGATGTAATAAAATAATACAAAATTTTTAGCCAAAGACAACATTTTACTCCTAGAAGACTGATCTATGTTGTGATTTTTTTTCAGAACACTTATGATGCAGGAAAATCAGGAGGCTTTACAAAAAAGCTTCTCACACACACACATATCCCTACATCTTTTATAAGGAAGCATGGTTTAGGATGTCCATGAAATGTATCAGTTAGTGTCTATGAGGAGGGAACTGAGCAGAGATCTGAAAAGGGAAAAAAAAATCAGCATGTGTGGTACGATTCCTTTTTGGTCAAATAAATCTTACATACACGTGTATGAAGAGAAGAATGTCAGGAGGGATGTTTGCCAGCATGTGAAGGGTGACATTTCTGGGTGGTGGGATCACCAATAATGATACTGTCTTTGTTAACGAGCACTCTAACTTCTCTGCAAAGAACAAGTGTTATACATACTTTTAAAAATGATAAAATGATGAAAGATGGATTTCATTAACTGCATAAACACACGTTTAACCTACGAGATGTCAACCAGATCTGCGCTCAGCCCCTCCAGGTCTCCCACTATCTGCGGCACCATCTCTGACCGCGTCCACTGCTCTGTGAGCGACCTCTCCCGCTCACCGTGTCTGGGCTCTTGGTGTTTCCTGACCAAGTCAGAGTATATTCGGGCCTATCACACTCGCAGCGCTATCTCCTTCCAAAAACCCTGAGCTGACAATGACAACGCCCCTTCCTACATGCCCAGCACTGAGGCTCTAACACACGTTAACTGTGATCGAATCATTTACACCATTTAATGGTTTTCTGATTTCTCCCATGTCTTTTCTTCCAGAAAGGCTACCAGCCCTTCAGGGCAGGGACGGCTCCAGTATGCATCCCTGACCTCCCAAGCTGAGCCCCGCACAGCACTTGTCACAACCAGGAAGTGCCCCACAGACACACCTCAGGGGATTTTGTTTATAAAATATAACACTTGTGAATATAACCATCTCCAACTGCTCACTTAGAACTTTAAATCCCTCAACAAGAAGATTTAAAACAGTCAAGAAGTACCAAGTGCCCATATACCTGCATGTCAAGAGGCATAATTTAAGCAAGATGACTCAAAGGGCTGCCCACCAATCATCTGGTATTGTCTCTGGAAACCGCATCCTTACCCTCCTTTGGGCCTCTGTCTATCAAAGGTGGAGGCTGTGTCCCTTGGTCTTCTGGTCAGTCGGGCCTGGGAAGAAGCCAGGACAGACCAGGAGTGACTGGCCCTCACCCAAAGCAGGCCACCGTGCAGAATAATCCATCACACACAGGGTCCAGCTAGCACGACGAGCAAACGTTGCGCCGAGCTCCCTGTCTTTATACTGACGAGGCCAAGTGGTACTTTCAAAAGCAACATTCCACAATTCCCCACTCCCTAACTGTAAAGATCATTTTAATTAGTTACTAATAGAACTCCTGTGGATTTATGGTTTGAGCAAATCAAGCTTTATCTTCTTAAGCATTTAATTACTGGCACTTAAAAGGCACTGCATTGTGGGTAATAGCAACTACTCTCTTGGAATGAGACTGGGGTGAGGGAAAGGAGAGAAGTTGGGAAAGTGCTTTTGTCTTTCTCAAGTGTTGCTTTTCTGTCTAATCCTTGCATCCTGCTAGAAAATAAATTAGAAGAATATACACTATCAAAGGGGAAATTTACCTACCATAACTGTAGGGAAATGAGAAAATGATTAACTTCAAAGTACGTGTCAAAGGGGATATTAGTAAACAAATCAGTTAAGATGCTCAAAGATGAAAAAGAAAATTCTTTGAAAAAAGAATGTTACAATAAAACTTAAATATGTGCTTAAAAATGACAAGGTATATATTTATACCTGGAGAAGTGTTTAGAACATGAGTCGTAAAGAAACACAGAAGTGATGACTTCTAAGATTTCTATTAATACCAGACTAAGGGCTCTCACTTCATCAAACACCATTTCTCACACACTAGCTACCATGTCCCCCCAAAACATAAAAGCACAGAAGTTTTCCATTTTCGTCAGGCACTTAACACCTGAGGGCTTAACCACCCGAAGTGGCTCGTTCCTTTTTCTCCCCTGAACTTTTGTTGTTAAAGTCTAAATAGCTTAGTCTCAGTTGAGATGCGTATGACCTCTCCATTACAGGAGAGTTGCGTGCCAGTTTGTGAGGGGTTAAAAAGAAAAACGAAGCTCCATTTATACTAGAATTTTAAATTTTCTGACACAACGCGTCTGATTTCATGGTTTAGTCATAAAGGAAAGAGGAAATGAGCAGGAGGGGAGGCTGAGGTGTTTTCCAGCGGAGCTCAGCCCGGGGGCTGTGGAGGGTGGCCTGAGCTACAGTGACACCTACCTCCTGCCTCTCCACGTCCATGTTCCAGACGACGATCCCACCGTCGCCGCCACAGGAGATGAGCTGCCGCGTGTGCTGTGCATAGGACAGGGCCTGGACTCTGTCACTGCAAAGGAAATCAAGAGTCAGGGGCACTTGTGGAGAGTGGTGTGAGCCCCAAGGGAAGGAAGCCCAGCAGTCAGTCACGGGCACGCTCACCCAGGGCCCCACCCAAGTGCTGATCTCGGAAACTGGATGGAACTGTCAACATGCCGTCACTGGGAGAGTACTCAAGATTTAAAAAAAGTCAAAATGCTCGTTTAATAATTAGCAATGTTGAGCCTCTTTTCATGTGCCTGTTGGCCATCTGCATGTCTTCTTTAGAGAAATGTCTATGTAGGTCTTCCACCCATTTTTTGACTGGGTTGTTTGTTATATCTGTTATTGAGTTGTATGAGCTGTTTGTATATTTTGGAAATTAAGCCCTTGTCAATTGCATCATTTGCAAATATTTTCTCCCAGCCCATAGGCTGTCTTTTTGTTTTGTTTACGGTTTCCTTTGCTGTGCAAAAGCTTATAGGTTTGATGAGGTCCATGTTTATTTTTGCTTTCATTTCTTCTGCCTTGGGAGACTGATCTAAGAAAATGTTGCTACGATTTATGTCCAAAGGGAAAAGTAGGGGGAGGGATAAATTAGGGGTATGGATTAATAGAGACATACCACTATATACAAAATAGAGAAACAATAAGGATTAACTGTCTAGCACAGGGAACTATATTCACTATCTTACAATAACCTATAATGAATATGAAAAAGAACATATACATATATGTATGTATCTGCATAAATAAATCACTTTGCTGTACACCTGCAACTAACACATTATAAATCAACTATAGTTCAATTTAAAAAAAAAGTTCGTTTAAGATGCTAAGGTCCCAGGAGGAGGTAGTCTCTGTCAGTTACCAACATTTGACGAAAAAGGCTATTGAACTGATTATAGTATCTCAATGGTTCCTTAACCGATAAACTAAAATCTGTGCCATCTGTTCATGTTATAGTTTTAAGGTCGTCTATCGAAATGCCCCCTGGGTGTAGCTGGCAGAGCCAGGTAACCTGAGCTGCCTGAGGTGTAAGGGACCCGCACGGCTCCCCGTGTGAATCCAGAGCAGCACAGACTTGAGTTTCACTGACTCTCTTATTTCTCTAGTTTTCATGCCCTCTTTACTGATTTTGAGTTTTATTTTTCTTTCTAGTTTGTACATGGCCGGCAAGCTATTCCCTCCTGGTGGATGATTCAGTTTTAGGGTCATACAATTTAGTGATACACTAACAGAATACAATAGAGATCTGTTCTCCCTTGGAAGAGAAAAATCAGAGAATCTCTTTTGTTTGGTTTTGTTTGAATATTTTTCTATTTTGAGCTCAAATCAATTAAGAAGTTGGTGCCCACTGGGAAGGAAAATAACTCTGCGACATCTGGATTGGCGATTTTTTTTGTGTGCTTCTGTGTTTATTTTGACTAGTGGCTGCAGTTATAGAACTGAAGCTATTAAGCCCTGTGTGTCTGTGTCTGCAATTCAGAAGCGCCTTTACCACTTATGTATGGAAAATTTCCTATTTCTGGAGGGTACCAAAAAATTAGATTATGGCATCTTTTAAATTATAAGCAGTTGCTTATAAAGGTAAGCAGGTGTTTATATAAACTGACTATTCCTAAACCTCACAGAAAATAAGGAAATTGAACCTCTAAGACTTTAAGTTGACTAGACTTCAAATTATTTTACATAAAATACTATCTAACTCAGTGATATTTTAAGACTCCAAGTTCCCAAAATTAAGGTAACTTTTTGGCAAATAATACTAGTATGATGAGTTTTAAAACACAGTTATATCTTTCTCTGACTTATTCACTGTTAAATATAATGCAAATGTACATTTTATTTTACTTGGGTTGATTTCTCCTAAATTTATACAGGATAACTGGTCAATAAGCTAATATTATGCCTATAAAATGTTTAAGATTGTGAAAAATAAATGAGTTCAATTAAAATGAATAATTTTTCTCATAAAATTTTTATATATACAGCAGTTATGTTTTGTAGCATATCAATTTAAAGATAATTCCCAAAATCTTTAGGTAACTTAAAATGGACTTATTTAAGTTGAGCTGACAGTCATTGGGTATCTACCTAATTTCTAAGTAAGTGAGAATACCGAAACTTTGATTATAAAGCATAATATTAAGATTATGTATGTTTGCTTCTTATTCGTATATGCTACTGAGAGGCTGTAACTTAAGTGAGTCATGGCAAATGAATGTGTTCCTTTTTGCCACTTCAAGGGGATGGAAAAGTGATTTATGTCACGTGTTTCAGGAGCCGTGCTAGTCTGCTAAAATGCTTGTAGGTGATGGAAAGTTCTCAGTTATCCACATCTTCTCTCTTCCCAAACTTCTCTGTGAAATATAAGTTATTTTGGTTAATTATTATAATTAAAATGGGTGGTTGAGACTAGGCCAGGTACAATAATGAAAAAGAAATACAACTGTGTATGTGTTTTTGTTTTGGGAAGAAAAAGAGAGTAGTTTTCTCTTAAAGCAGTGGTTCTCAAACTTCCTGGTCTCAGGGCCCCTTTATATTCTCAAAACTCATTTGAGGACACCAAAGAGCTTTGGTTTAAGTGAGTGATAACTGTCCACATTATTGTATTTGAATCAAAACTGAGAAATTTTTAAAATATTGATTCATCTGAAGATAGCAATGACAAATCCATTTTAACATAAATAATATATATTTTGGGAAAAATAACTGTATTTCCCAAAATGAAATATATGAATGACAAAATGCATCGTTTAACATTTGTGCAAGTCTTTCCAATGTCTGGCTTAATAGGAGAGAGCCAGATACATATCTCTTTCTCCATTTATTGTGATGTCATTCATGTACATTCTGGAAAACTCCACGGTATGCTTTTGAGAGAGCGTGAATGAGAAGGCAATTCTAAAAGTAAAATATAAATTTGTTTCAGAATATAAAAGAGAAAAATAAAAGACAAAACTTGGAAAGTGAATTTTATTTGCTCTGGTTTATAATATTTGAATCAAAAAAAAGTATAAAATACATTAAAATTCTGGCCTAGTTCCCTCAGTTTTGATGGCTTGCTTCCCTGGCTTACTGATTAATGCCTTGAATTACAATACAGAATGATCTTATTCCTTACCTTCTATGGAATCTGCCTGGCTAGCAGAGATTCTGTGTCTCACCAAAATTATTTTCAGAGCTTTACATTAACTTGAAAAGTCGCTGATTATTTAAGGAAAGAAAAAGAACAAGTGCTCTCACTGTGAAAAGACCTAAGTTCTTTAAGACTGTGTTACATTCTATATTTATTTTCAAACTTCTTTTTGTTACTTTGATTCTACAGATAACCAAGCATTGTTTTTTAGGCGCCCGTGGTCCTATCTTAATCATACCTGAAAATCTTCTGAGATTAATTCTGGTTTTGCCTTCCCAGACTGAACTCTACATATTTTGGGGGAAACAATTTTTTTGAGGTTATTTTTACACCTAAAACTATCTTGGTGATTTCCTAGATGGGGCCTGGAATATCAAAAAGATTTGTTTCCTTTACCTTATGAAAAGAGAGATGCGATCAAAAATCGCCTTTGTTTACTGTGTTGTATTTTAAGAGTTGCAAGGGAAGAGTTGTCAGATTAGAAGAGATGCCTAGTTTTCCCTAGGTTAAGTTGGTATGGGTAAAATAGTATTAATATATTTCTGAAATTATATACTATATGGGAAAACCCTGGAGATTTATCAGTGAGCTCATTGTCTATAATGTTTTTACCTTCAGGGGAAATACTGATCAGAAACTCTTAGGAAATAGTTATGTAGAGTAGCTCAATAGAGAATTTTACTCTTCTCAATTCTGATTCCTGTCAGAGTGAAAAATTAACCATTAAGCCTCTATAATCTACAGATAACTTCGTATTAGTCTGATGCTTGCCTGAAGGCTCTTTACAGGCTACAGGCCAGAAAGGACAATCTCAAGAATTTCGTGGAAAAGGACTGTATGTACCAGGTACTTTTAAATATTGATATTCAAAGAACAGACTCTTGGGCAAAGGCCACTGAACTGACATTGCTTAAGTCGTGGGTGAGCTGTGCCAGTGGCCTGAGTCAGGATTTTCTTGGATTTCCGGAATCTTTTTAGTCAGGATGCAGATGGCTTCATGAAGGCAGACTTTTCAACCAAGAACCAGCAGAACAAGAATTAAAGACACAGGACCGAATGAACTGAAGAGGAAGATTTTACTGTGGTCACTGATCTGGAATACTGCTGATACTGTTTCAATGTTCTGTTTTCTGGCTACATGAGGATGCCTTTTCTCTTTTTACGCTATCTTTAACCTTCAATGCAGTCAACTCTGTTTGATAAGCTAAATTTCAAACATTTAAAAATGACAGCCAATTATCACGGATCCCCTACAATTCAAAAACTGAGTCCCCTTGATTTTCATAGCAATATAGTTATTTCACAGGTTTGTTAGAATCCATCCATAGGATATCCCTGGGCCACCAAGCCCTTACCCTGAGTGTCATACGAGAGGATAATAATGCTCACTGTCACATATGACTAGCCTCTTTAAGAACTAAGAGAGCCAAAGCCTATAACCCCCTTCCCCTCAACGGAAAACTGGCCTGGTACCTGGTTTGCAGAGTCCTGGTCTTACAGGTGCTTAGGAAGCTATCAGGCCAGGAATCTAGCAAATCTTGGAAACCTCAAGGAATTTGACCACGGTTATAAGGACCATAGGTGAAAAACGGTGGAGATTTTCTTGGGCTTGGTTTCTTAGCCTTGGGATAGCAGATAATGGGCTTTGAAAAGCCCATTCCAAGATTCCTTATAAAAACTTTCAGCAAAAGTAAATTTTGTGGGCTTAACAGTTGTTTAATACTGAAGGGCTCCATATTTGCAAAGCAAACCAAGTGATCTATAGGGTTAATTAACACTCTCACTGCACCATTGTAAATAATTAGGCCAAACTTTATGAGACCAGCCTTTTCTTGTGATCAAGAATAATCTTTGAGACGATTATGATTACGGGAGAAGAGGGAGGAAGAACCTTGGGTAGACCAAAAAACTTTGAAATGGGCAAAAAGAAATTACTGGGTATCTTTCCAGTGGAATAGCAGGTGTGGTCTAACACACTCCTCCAGATTATCTGACTCTGTGGGGGTCTGTACCTTCAGTATCTTCGTGCTATCTTGTAACTCTGTAAGTTACAGAAAGCTGATACTATTGTACATGAGTCTTGTCCAGTGAAGATACAACCAATTCCGATGCCCTACTCTCTCCCTAAGAAGAAGCAAATTGTGAAAACACAAATTCACTTAGCATTCTCCACTATCTATGCATGTTTCTACTCTGGATTTTCCTTTTAACTGGAAGTAACATCTTACCAGTTCCTTTATTAATTAATGACTAATATAAAACCTTTGACATGTATTCAATAAAAAACAAAGTTGTTTTCTATCTCTCCTGGTTGTTATTTCATATATTTTAGAGTATGGACTGCCACCACAGTGACATTCAAGGGCAAGAAGGAAAATCTATCTAGTTGAGCAGCCTCATAACCCAGTGATTTGAGCTCCACTTCATTTGTTAAGGCATCTTGATACACATCAACCATCTTGCAAAACCAAAATAAGCTACAGAAGGAACTGCTTTGCCACTCAGAGCTGGCAGCAACATTCAGCAACAGACACATAATTTATGGGACTCCAGTCCTGTTAGTATTTCAACACAGAAGAACACAATGATGAATGCTGGATCCAAGCTTTGTAATAAAGCTGCTTGGGGACTTCCTGATTTAAGTATTTAAAGATATAACCACCCTGCAGTTAAAAATAAGATGAGGGGACATCCCCAGGTTCACAGATCAAGGGTTATAAAGAATAAAGATATCTTCTTGCCTTCATGTTTCATCTGGCATCACTGTAGCATTTATACTAGAAAGCATCTCAAAACTGGTCATTATTTCATGGATGCGCCTTCCACGTACTGCACTGCAAATGCCTTTATGAGTGTACAAAGACCCCACGTGGCACAACCACCAGGACCCACCATTTACAAAGACTATACTTAGTGGGATGGCTTCACTTCCTTTCTCACCAGCCCTGGAGGCAACATGTCTGATCAGGCCCAGCTATGTAATATGGGGGATCCGATGCAAAATGAAAATACAGGGCCCTTTGCTAAAATTATTAAGAATTACAAGGTGGTGACAGCAGAGCATTAAGCCAAGCATGAGGCCTTTCTAAGCGTGAGGCCTCGTATGACTGCACAGGTCACACATCCATGACACTCGTCCTGAGTCTGATGCTTCTCAAGGAAGAAGGGTAGAGAAGCCCTTAGTCTCTTTATAGTAACAGATGTTAAGACACAGGTTAACGTCTACCCAAATGTCAACTTAGGCCCTATTCCATCCCCTAAGAGTAGGGGGGACTTAAATACATGGCAAAGAAATGAAACTTCCCAAAGAATGAAAAACCCTAGTCCAGTTGGTGAAACTAATCACTTATGCATTTTACTCTCTCATATACAAAATCCCACGCTCCTAAGTTATCCACGTCTCCAAGGACCAGAGAAGGCTTGTGAGCAATCCACACGTGAGAGGTCTCTGGAATAAATGACATCTAGGGTTATCTCACTCACACCAAAGGGACCCCAGAAGGATCTGTCTCCCCAGCGATCCTTGGGCCACAGCCAAGTCTGAACCTGACGCTCAAGGTCTCCTTTCTGGAAACACTGGTTTGAGCATCAACAACATTTTGCTCTTAACTGGCTAGGGTAAAAGTTCAGATCAGCCACCGGTCCTCTGCCCACTTGCAATTTCTTGAAAACACTGTGCTGTTTGGGTAATACCTCCTGATCCTGAGAACTATGAGAATCTCTTCATCTCCCAAGATCTGGATCAAACTGTCCCCCGTCTACCTCGTTCTCACACTTCTAGCACAGCTCCGTACAGGCAGGGACTGTTTGTTTAGTCACCTTTGGGTCCTAAGAGCCCAATACAATGACTGGTATGTGGACGGAGCTCAGTAAACATTTGCTGAATGTATTAGGAGTAGAGGGAGTAGGTAGATGTGGCAATAATTCCACTGGAAATGCTACAATCAGAGGGAAACAGTAATCTTACCTGAAAGCTTGATTTTTGAATTATTATCATTTTCATTAACAAGAATAATGTTAACGGCTGCCACTAACGACCTCTTCCTCTTGTGCTAATTATTTTACATGCATTATATCATTTACGGTTTTTGACAAACTTTGAGGGGTTTTCTTTCCAATATTATCCCTATTTTAGACAAGGAAACTGAGGATCAGAGATGAAGTGCCTGGTCAAGGCCTACACAGCCAGCAGGAGGGCTGAGTTGTACACAGCCTGGCCTGGCTCAGACCTGGCACTTAGTGACCATACGATGCAGCCCCTCTATCTTTGACAAGATGCTACCTTCTATGAGAACTCTAATAGCTGAAATTTGATCTATTATGTGTTTAGCCGAATAGTTAATCCCCTCTTCCTTAATAAGTCTCTAGTGTTAGGTGAGAAATGCTTCGAAGTCATAAGGGGAGAGAACTTTCATATGTATTTATCCTTGGTCCCCTCCCCCAAACCTAGAAGAAGCTGAATGCAAGAATTTTACTTTCTTTCATTGCACTAACTTCACGTGCAACTTACTTGATACAAGAGAAGAGCACAAATTGTCTCAATGAACACTACTTATGAATAGCCTATTTCTTTACCAAAATAATTTGAGAATGCTTATAACAATGGTAAGAGGAGAAAGAGAGAAACCACGAGCTGGGATGGTGGAAAGAAGAAGCAAATACACAGGCCACGTGTGCTGAGGGTCATGGCTGAGCCCGAGCCTCATGTAACCCGCGGATCCCAGTCTCGGGGGAGGAACTCATCACAAGGGACCACTCAGACCCTTTCCGTGGGCTTTAAATTAAGTTACCATTAAATTAAATTGCCACAAAGTCTTAGAAGCCTAAGAAAACACTATTAGAAAGAAAAGTGTGGTCATAAAGTTGGTCATGAAATGATAGGTATTATCTAAGAATAAAAAAGGATCTAAAAAGTCCAAGTACCATTATTAGATTTGAAAAGGTGAGCACGGGACAATAAATGTCCAGGTTTATGCTTCGATAATATCCATCCAACTGGTAACTGACTCTTGAAAAACATAGCTGGTCCTTGAAATTAGAACATCTTCTTTGCCTTTCCTTCCACAGAGCTAGCACGCAATCATGTCCCACTTGCTGTAGGGAATAAAAACACCAAAGTGCTGCAAATGCAGATAATACTGTTCTCTAGAAGTATACTTTCTTAGCTTTTTTCCCTCAGACTTGGAAACATCTTTGCTGTCATCAATCACTTACTTGTGCTAACGCTCTCTCTGCTTTGATGGCATTTTACACACCAAATCAAACGAGCTACATAAATGTTTTATTTCTGCCACTGAAGGATGGTGTGAAGGCTCAGAACCCGAGACAGAAGACACGGGGAGCTGTTAAACATTTCCAGAAGAGGAGAGGGCAGTCTCCCCACCCTGAGGGGCGGCGATCTCAGGACTGGTCAGCTCTCCACGGCGCCCCAGCTCACCAAATCGGTCCCCGATTTGGAACTCTACCCACAAAGAGTCACCTTGGGGGAAGGTGGGAAAATGAGATATTGCAGTAGATCGAGGGGCAGCCTGGGGCCCCAAGCAGAAAATCTCTGGCCTCTAAAGCAGAAAAGAGACAGAACATCATCAGACATGGCGGGGACCACGTTATTCAATGGTCATTTTTTTTGTATCCCAGTGCCTAGCACGGCACTGGATACAAAGAAGGTTCTGAGTAGCTGTCTCCGCTGGACAGAACTAAAGTCTGGGAGACCCCTAGCTGGGGTCTTTGAGGATGGTAGCTCAATATTCTCATCGAGAAGATGACATCTGACCTCTCTCTTTCATAGGGTGACTGTAAGATCAAATGGAAGTGTCTGTGTGTTTAGAGAGCTCTTTGACAAAATATTAGGCGCTACTCCAACACAAGAATCAAATGCCAGTCCAGTGGCCAATCTTCAGGGCAAAGGAATGGCTGCCGTGAAAGCGGGCCTTTTCCTGCCTGATGGCCTAGCCCCTTCTTGCGTGCACCTTCTCTGTGGATCCCATCGTCCTTCTTCCAGCAGCTCCAACAGCTTCCCCTTCCCCACCTCGGGTATTCAAACCACTCTCACAGACAGCAGGGATGCTGAGGGAGTTACCTCTCCCAGCTCTGTGGCACCCGGACAACCCCTCATAGGCTAAGACCTGGTGACAAGAATGCCTTCAAAGAGTTCACCTTATTACTCAGCTTGAATTAAATAAAGCACCAGGCAAAGGCCTTCTGCCGTTACTCCTGTTTAAAGCCAATTCTGACTGGTAGCTCCAGATCGCCCAGTCTGCCCGCCCCACCAAGCTCCCAGGGTGGGATCCTATCAGGATGGACTCCAAGGACAGTCTGTTCCATTTTCTAAAAGGCCAAGCTTGTATTTCTTAGAAATGGAAGACCTAGCAGTTTAGGCTCCATTTTTCTGGAACTGAGAGACCCCAACTCAACTACATAGCTTTTCCTTTCTTACCCAACTATCGGTGCAAGTTTCCCAGAACAACGTTTTGCCCGAGGACATGCGGCACCCAGGGATGCTGGCAGTGAGCCCTGTGACACCTGCCTGCTTGCAGTCTTCGTGAACCACTGTGCAGAAATAAAACTAGTTATGTGCTAACCTGAATGGGTCCAACAAATAGTACTGGTCTTCATTCAAAGCCTGTATTTTATTTCGCTGAGTGAGTCCGAGTAGCAGGAGTTACTTGGCAGATGAGATAATAACCGAGTGTTATTAAACAGGACTGCACTTGGCTTCCCTTTCTCTTCACTTACATGGATGATGTCAACTCCTTCTACGTGATCTCGATATATGTCCCCTTGTCATGGAGATAAATATAAGGGAACGATTCCTTTAATAAGCTGATACTGAGGTCCCAGTGGCCCCACAAGCCAGGCGTAGCCCCAGACAACTGATCTGTTCTCTCATGTGGGAAAGAAGGGCTTAAT